>NC_132869.1:32792593-33107686 GCF_048164855.1 Canis lupus baileyi | reverse complement strand
CAGAGGTTTGGCGCCTGCCTTTGGCCCAGGGCGTGATCCTGGAGACCCGGGATCGAATCCCACATCGGGCTCCCGGTGTATGGAGCCTGCTTCTCCCTCTGCCTGTGTCTCTGCGCCTCTCTCTCTCTCTGTGACTATCATAAATAAATTTAAAAAATTAAAAAAAAAAAAGTAGGTTTGAAGTGAACATACCTCAACATAATAAAGGCCATATATGAAAAAGCCACAGCTGACATCATTCTAAATGGGGAAAAACTGAGAGCTTTCCTCCATGGTCAGGAACAAGACAGGGATGTCCATTATCACCACTTTTACTCAACAGAGTACCAGAAGTCCTAGCCACAGCAATCAGACAACAAAAAGCAGTAATAGACATTCAAATTGGCAGGAAGAAGTAAAACTTTCACTATTTACATATGACATGATACTACATGTAGAAAACCTGAAGGACTCCACCAAAAAAAAACCCACTACAATTGATTAACAAATTCAATAAAATTGCATGGGATGCCCGGGTGGCTCAGTGATTGAGCATGTGCCTTTGGCTCAGGGTGTGATCCCAGGACCCGGAATTGAGTCCCACATCGGACTCCTTTTGAGGAGCCTGCTTCTCTCTCTGCCTCTCTCTCTCTGTCTCTCATGAATAAATAAATAAAATATTTAAAAATAAAATAAAATCACAGAATACAAAATCGCTATACAGAAATCTACTGTATTTCTTTTTTAAAAAATATTTATTTCAGAGAAGGAGAGCAGGCAGTGGGAGGGGCAGAGGAAGAGGGAGAGAGAAACTCAAGCAGACTCCATGCTGAGTGCAGGACCCAACATGGGACTTGATCTCATGACCCTGAGATTAGACTTGACCTGAAACCAAGAGTCAGATACCCAACTGACTGTACCACCCAGGTGCCTCTCTGTTGCATTTCTATACACTACTAATGAAGCAGCAGAAAGAGAAATTAAGGAACCAATCCCACTTACAATAATAAGATAGTCCTCCTTCCCAACATGGAGCAGTTAGTTAAGATGAAGCTGAACTTGCCAAAGCTATAGATGCTCGAGAACCAGCTGAGCCAGGAAGTTTAGTTCTTGTCCATGTCCATTGCTCAGGTCAAGGGTACAGACCATGTGGAAGCCAGAAACTGTCCGAATGTGCTGGGGAAAGAATTACTCATCCCACTGACGGGTTCTCTGTATGTCCCTGGGAAGCTACATGATGTGGAACATGTACTCATTGTTGTGGGAATAGACTACTATGTAGAAAAGATATCCGAGGATGCCAAGAACTTTTTCGAGAGGAAGACAGATTTCCTCACCAAGCAAATGGAGAAAATCTAGCCAGCTCTGTAGGAGAAGCAAGCCATGAAACAGGCTGTCGTGGAGATCATGAGCCAGAAGATTCAGCAGCTCACAGCACTGCGAGCAAATCAGGCTACTCCCAAGGCCTGAGAGCCTGTTTCAGAAATTGGGCAGAGGGACTCTGCTTCAGGGCTTCAGAAACCTGGGACTTTGTGGGCGTGGCTTCCTGGGATCAGGGAAGAGAAAGGTCTAGTGTTTAATGCTAATAAGTGTGCAAGCTGGGCAAAATGGCAACAACAACAACAATAATAAATGAAACTAGAAATAAACCTAACCAAAGAGGTGAAAGACCAGTACTCTGAAAACTATGAAACACTGATGAAAGAATCTGAAGACCCAAAGAAATGGAAAGACATTCTATGCTCATGGATAGGAAAAATAAATATTATTAAAATGGTTATACTGGGATCCCTGGGTGGCGCATTGGTTTAGCGCCTGCCTTTGGCCCAGAGTGCCATCCTGGAGACCCAGGATCGAGTCCCACGTCGGGCTCCCTGCAGGGAGCCTGCTTCTCCCTCTGCCTGTGTCTCTGCCTCTCTCTTTTTCTTTTTCTTTTTCTTTCTTTCTTTCTTTTTTTTTTTTTTGCCTCTTTCTCTATCATGAATAAATAAAATCTTAAAAAAATAAAAATAAAAAATAAAATAAAATGCCTATACTATTCAAAGCAGTCTATACATTTCATTCAATCCCTATCAAAATACCAACAGCATGTTCCATGAAACTAGAACAATCCTAAATTTGTTTGGAACCACAAATGACCCTGAATAGCCAAAGCAATCTGAAAAAGAAAAGCAAAGCCAGAAGGCATCACAGGTTCAGACCTGTCAAAGCCACAAAGCCAAGAGCTAGTTCAGACTTCAAGTATATTACAAAGCTGTAGCGATCAAAACAGTATGGTACTGGCACAAAAATAGACACATAAATCCATGGAACAGAATAGAAAACCCAGAAATGAACCCACAATTATATGGTCAATTAAGCTTTGGCAAAGTAGGAAAGAATATCCAATGGGAAAAAAACAGTCCCTTCAACAAATGGTGCTGGGAAAACTGGACAGCCACATGCAGAAGAATGAAACTAGACTATTCTCTTTCCCCATACACAAAACTAAACTCAACATGGATTAAAGACCTAAATGTGAGACTTGAAATGATAAATAAAGGTCCTTGAAGAAAGCACAGGCAGTAATTTCTCTGACATCAGCTGCACCAACTTTTTTCTAGATATGTCTCCTGAGGCCAGGGAAACAAAAGCAAAAATAATCCATTGGGAAACATAAAAATAAAAAGCTTCTGCACAGCAAAGGAAACACTCAAACAAAACTAAAGGCAATCTGCTGAATGGAAGTAGATATTTGCAAATGACATATCTGATAAAGGCTTAGTATCCAGAATACATAAAGGACATCTAAAACTCAACACCCAGAGTACCTTGCATGCCTCAGTCGGTTAAGCAGCTGCCTTCAGCTCAGGCCATGATCCCAGGGTCCTAGGATCAAGCCCCACATGGAGCTCCCTGCTCCCTGCTCAGGGGAGAGTCTGCTTCTTCCTCTGCCCCTCCCCCTGCTCATGAGCTCTCACTCTCTGAAATAAATAAGATCTTAAAAAAATAAAAACACCCAAAAAACAAATAATCCAATTATAAAATGGGCAGAAGAAATCAACAGATATTTCTCCAAAGACATCCAGATGGTCAACAGACACATAAAAAAATGCTCAACATCAGTCATCAATAGGAAAGTGAAAATCAAAACTACAATGAGAGATCATCTCACACCTGTCAGAATGACTAAAATCAGCAACGCAAAACACAACAGGTGCTGCAGAGGACGTGGAGAAAGCAGAACCCTCGTGCACTATTGGTGGGAATGCAAACTGGTGCAGCCACCGTGGAAGACGGAATGGAGGTTCCTCAAAAAGTTAAAAATGGAACTACCTATGATCCAGCAATCACAATACTAGGTATATACCCAAAGAACCCAAAAATACTGATTCAAAGGGACACATGCACCCCCATGTTTACTGCAGCATTATTTGCAATAGCCAAATTATGGAAATAGCCTGTGTCCATGGACAGATGAATGGATAAAGAAGATGTGGTGTACACACACGAGTATTTTTCAATCATTAAAAAAAAAGAATAAAATCTTGCCATTTGCAACAAAATGGATGGACCTAGATTGTATTATGCTAAGTGAAATAAGTCAGAGAAAGACAAATTCCACCGTATGTGGAATTTAAGAAACAAAACAAATGAGCAAAGGGGGAAAAAAAGAGGGCAAATGAGAGAAAGGCAAACCAAGAAACAGACTCTTAACTATAGAGTACTGATGGTTACCAGGGGAGGGGAGGGGAGGAGGGCTGGAAGGATGGGTTAAGTAGGTAATAGGGAGGGATTAAGGGGTACACTTCTGATGAGCACCAGGTGATGTATCATGGAAGTGTTGAATCACTATTTGTACAGCTGAAACTGATATTACACTGTATGCTAATTGGAATTTTTTAAAGATTGCTTTTTAAAGATTTTATTTATTCATAAGAGACACACACACCTAGAGAGAGAGAGAGAGAGAGAGAGGCAGAGACACAAGCAGAGGGAGAAGCAGGCTCCCCGCAGGGACCCAGACAAGGGACTCGATCCCAGGACCCCAGAATCTTGCCCTGAGCTGCAGGCAGAGGCTAAACCACTGAGCAACCCAGGCTTCCTTTAAGATTATTTTAGAGAGAGAATGGACAAGTGGAGGGACAGAGGAAGAGGGAGAGGGAGAGAATCCTCAAGTAGACTCCTTGCTGAGTGTGGAGCCTTGACACAGGGCTTGATCCCAGGACCCTGAGATCATGATCTGAGCCAAAACCAAGAGTCAGATGCTTAACCAATTGAGCCAGGTGCCGTAACTAACTGGAATTTAAGAACTTTTAACAAATGCCCCAAATAAATAAATACCTCCTAATAAATTCCTGACTACATATATTTTTAAAGAGAGAGAGAGAAAGGATCAGAAAGTCTCCTGTGTCACCACAGGAGGTAAAATACCCTTGAGGAAACAAAGAGTCTGCTTTATTGACAGGGAAGGGGCTCCCCTAGATAGCAACCCATCTGTCTTGGAAAGGGAGTGTAATTTGAATTCCTATGTGTTCTGGAGACCCTCCAGTGCTGCCCTTAGAAAGGTTGGATGGGAAAGGGATCTTGTGGGGGGCCCTGTGAAAGGAGAGGCACCCAGCACTTGCTGGTGTGGGACCCCAGGGAGGGCTGGGGGCAGCAGTTCTGGACTGTGAGGGCACTTTCCCCACAATGGTGCTGATTCAGACACTGAGGAAACAGAAGTGAGTTCCTGGAGTTGCTTTCTCTCCCTTCACTCTTCAAAGACCCAAAGTAAGGTATCGGGATGCCTGGGTGGCTCAGTGGTTGAGTGTCTGCCTTTGGCTCAAGGCGTGGTCCCGGGGTCCTGGGATGAAGTCCCACATCCGGCTCCCTGCAGGGAGCCTGCTTCTCCCTCTGCCTATTTCTCTGGCTCCCTCCCTCTTTGTCTCCCATGAATAAATAAATAAAATCTTAAAAAACAAAAAACAAAAACAAAACAAAGTAAGGTATCATAACTAACCGGGGGTGGGGGGGGGTGCATCCTTGAGGTGCTGTTTGCACAGTGACATGGTGTGGCCAGAGCAGCATCACAGTTCTAGTTGCAGGGACTGGCTGGACAATGGAGTTTCTTCAGTGTGGAAGGCACAAGTTACCTCAAGCCTCCAGTTTGGAGATGCTGGTGTGTGTGTATGCTCGTCTCATCTGCCTCCGCCTTGCTGGAGAAGGTTGTATCTGTCCTGAAGTCACAGGGAGGAGCCCTGCAGGAAGCCTCAGCATTACTGTCTGGTTTTAAAAGATTAGAGCAATGCTTTATTTTGCATATCGCTTTAAAATATTTTCGTTGTGTATCCATCCCCTCATCTGCTTCTCATAACACTCTGTGAGGCAGGCAGGAAGAAACTTCCATTTTCTCACAGAGAGGACTGGCTCCTCTTGAGACCACTTAACGGGAGACTGTCTTCCTCCTGCTGCTTCCTTGCACATACTATTCCATGGCCCAGTCCAGGGCATACAAGAAAAGATGAGACTGAGGTTGTTAGAAGCTTCTAGTCTGGTAGGAAAAGCAAAATAAGAACATCTAGGGGGGCACTTGGGTGGCTCGGTAGTTGAGCATCTCTCTTTGGCTCAGGTCATGATCCCACAATCCTGGGATCAAGTCCCACGTGGGGGCTCCCTACAGGGACCCTGCTTCCTCCTCTGCCTAAGTCTCTGCCTCTCTGTGTGTCCCTCATGAATAAATAAATAAAATCGTAAAAATAAAGAATACCAGTGGAACATGAGAAACTAGGTGTAGTAACAAACTATCACTGTGATAGACCATTTTTTTCCAAATGAATTTTTATTGTTATTATTTTTTAAAGGTTTATTTATTTATTTGAGAGCATGTGCAACTACAAGTGAGCAGGGGGCAAGGCAGAGGGTGAGGGAGAGAGAACCTTAAGCAGACTCCATGCTGAGCACAGAGCCTGACATAGGACTTTCTCTCACGACCCCTAGATCATGACCTGAGCCAAAATCAAGAGTCACTTAACTGAGCCACCCAAGTACCCCCAAAATGAATTTTAAAATCACCTTGTTGAATGAAAGAATCTCTTGAAACAAAAGAAAAACTACCCAAAAACTACACATGAGTATATTGAAGATATATGGCCAGAAAATAGCAAGGTGGAGGGGGAGTAAAAATCCACTAGAGAGGATAGTCAAACTCCAACTTTGGTTTTTTGGGAAAAAAAATACTAATAAAAGTGACAACTTCTGACAAGATCTATAAGGTCAAAAAAAGAAAAAGCACAAATAAACAATATTGGGAATGAAGAAAAGGATATTACAGATATAACAGAGCCAAATGATAGAGAATATTATGAATAACTACCAATACATTTTATTTTTTTAAAGATTTTATTTATTTATTGATGAAAGTCACAGAGAGAGAGAGAGAGAGAGAGAGAGAGAGGCAAAGACACAGGCAGAAGCAGGCTCCATGCAGGGAGCCCGATGCGGGACTCAATCCCAGGTCTCCAGGATCACTCCCCAGGATCGCACTCCAGGATCACACTCCAGGATCACACCTGCGCCACCGTGGCTGCCCTAAATACATCTTTTTAAGAAGTCTCTAGAGTCTACAGTTTGCGTTAAAAAACAAAACAAAACAAAACAAAAACTCCCAAAATAACTAACACAAAGATTCACAATATAAGGGGGAAAATGAGCAAGACATGTATGGGCATTTCAATGAAGATAAACCATGATGGCCAAAAAAATGTTTGAAAATATATACAACGGGGGATCCCTGGGTGGCTCAGCGGTTTAGCACCTACCTTCAGCCCAGGGCATGATCCTGAAGTCCTGGGATCGAGTCCCATGTTGGGCTTCCTGCATGGAGCCTGCTTCTCCCTCTGCCTGTGTCTCTGCCTCTCTCTGTGTCTCTCATGAATAAATAAACAAAATCTAGAAAGAAAAGAAGAAAAGAAAAGAAAAGAAAAGAAAAGAAAAGAAAAGAAAAAGAAAAGAAAGAAAATATATACAACCAATATATACAAGTAGTAATTAGAGAAATGTACATTAAAACCACTGTCAGGGGCAGCCCAGTGGTGCGGTGGTTTAGCGCCGCCTGCAGCCCAGGGTTTGATCCTGGGGACCCTGGATCGAGTCCCACATCAGGCTCCCTGTGTGGAGCCTGCTTCTCCCTCTGCCTGTGCCTCTGCCCCTCTCTCTCTCTGTCTCTATGAATAAATAAGTAAAATCTTTTTAAAAAAATAAAATAAAACCACTGTCATATCATTTCATGACTCCCAAATGGGCGAAAATTAAAATCAGCAAACCAACAGCCAGTAAGGAGAAGCCTTGATGGATGACCAACACTAATGCCATTGATGGAAATTATTACATTTACTTGCCCTGACCTAGTGGTTCCATTCCACACTTTAGGAAAAGAAAGTCTTGCACACACTCACTGTGAGTAACATGATTCTAATAACTAAAATCTAGGGAAAGAAACCAAACCTCCATGAAGAGAGAAAGATCTAGAACTGGTCTGTTCTTGCAACAAAATAGAAGACCGTGCCTAATACTGTCATTAGTTTCATGTGCTGGTTGAAAGCTCAGAGCAGCTAGTCCCAATTAAAATATATAAAGTGCAAGATACATACTAGATTTAGAAGGTTTAGCACCAAAAAAAAAAATAATAATAATAATATTGAAGAGCACCTTTAATCTTCTATACTGGTATCACATTGAAATGAGATCTTGGATTAAATTAAATAAAATCAACCTCAGATGCTTTGCTTCGTATTTAATCGGCTTTTAAAAACCTTCAAATCCAAAAAAAAAAAAAAAAACCACCTTCAAATCCCTCTGCTTCTACTTGGCAAGCAAGCCAGAAAGCCCTCCTCCTTCTTGCTTAACTGGCTTTTAAAACACTTTAAATCCAGAATGAAATCTTGCCATTTGCAAGCACGTGGGTGGAACTAGAGGGCATTAAGCTAAGAGAAACTAGTCAAAACCAGATACCATATGATTTCACTCCTAGGGACACAGCGGTTGAGCATCTCCCTTTGGCTAAGGTCATGATCTCGGGGTCCTGGGATCCAGTCCCACATCATCCAGCTCCCTGTGGGGAGCCTCTGCCTAATTCACTGTGTCTCTCATGAATAAATAAAGTCTTAAAAAAAAAAGAGAGAGAGAGAGAGATTCCACACCTGTGTGGAATTTAAGAAACGAAACAGGGGAAAGGAAGGAAAAACAAAGACAAAAACAGGCAAATCATAAGAGACTCTTAACTTAAAAAAAAAAAAAAAGAGAGACTCTTAACTATAGGAAACAAGGTTGCTGGAGGAGGGGTAGGTGGAGGGGATGGGGTAATTGGGGGACGCAGGGCACTTGATTTAAGGAACACTGGGTGTCATATGCAACTGGCGGATCACTAAACTTTACCCCTGAAATTAATAATACAGAATGTGCTAACTAAATTAAATTTTTTAACTCAAAAAAAAAAAAAAACAATTAAAAAAAGAATACCTTTAAGGGACACCTGGGTGGTTCAGCGGTTGAGCTTTTGGCTCAGGGCGAGATCCCAGTCGGGGGGATCGAGTCCCACTTCGGGCCCCCTCCGGGGAGCCTCTGCCTGTTTCTCTGCGTCTCATGAATAAACAAGATCTTTAAAAACAAAAACCTGGGGGGTGGGGGTGACTGGGTGACGGGCACTGAGGGGGGCACTTGACAGGATGAGCACTGGGTGTTGTTATTCTGTATGTTGGCAAATTGAACACCAATAAAAAAAAATTTATTATTAAAAAAAAATAAATGTGGGTGCCTGGGTGGTTCAGTGGTTGAGCATCTATCTGCCTTCTGCTCAGGTCATGATCCCAGGGTCCTGGGATCGAGTCCCACATCGGGTTCCCCGCAGGGAGCCTGCTTCTCCCTCTGCCTGTGTCTCTGCCTCTCTCTCTCTCTCCTCTCTGTGTATTCTCATGAATAAATAAAATCTTTAAAAAAAATTATTAAAATTTTAAATATAATTTAAATACAATTTTAAATAAAACAAAAAAATAAATGTAAAAAGAAAAAACAAAAACCTTTTAAATCCCCTTATTTGTACTTGACCACAGAACCAGAAGCAAAAAAAGAGCTATCAACACACAGAAAATTCGAACTATTTAAACTCCCATAACTTCAAGCAAAAAGAACCCTTTAAACGTAAAATTACAACATAAACGAATATAAATACAGCGAAATAACATGCCGGTTCTCAAAATCCATGCCAAAAAAAATGAATAAAAAAAAAAAAAAACCTTGCTTCCTATTAGCAATTGAATTCTAAGCCCCCTGCAGGAAACATTTCAAAACAGCTTACAATTATCTTTTTTTTGAGACATCATGTAGCCTTGCTGACACAAGGCCTCAAAAAATTGGTTTAAGACTCAGAGTTGTTCCTCTCCACGGAAATCTTTAGTAAAAGGCGAAAGATTTATACGATCTGAAGAGAAACCAGAGTATGCGTAGTGAAGGTCTAACTCCCACCTCAGGTAAAAAGTACCCCTAGTACGCTGATGGTGTCTAATTCATGCAAGACTTCGTGCCTGAATAAAAATTTCCAGGTTATTCTATAAGCAGAGATCTAACTGTAAGATATGTAAGTAGAAGAATTTTTAAAAATGTTCTTGTTTTAAACTTGTACCGTGTGCAGTGCACTGTGGGTATGCAAATACCCGCTCTTCCGCTTAGGAAACTAGGTTAATATCCACGCTGTACCTCGGCGTCACCAGTAGGGGGCGAGACGGAGGTTTGGCTGACTTGGGATCTAAACGCCCTATTGATAAGAGACTTATCTTTTTTTTTTAATTTTTTAATTTATTTATGATAGTCACAGAGAGAGAGAGAGAGAGAGAGGCAGAGACACAGGCAGAGAGAGAGAGAAGCAGGCTCCTTGCAGGGAGCCCGACGTGGGACTCGATCTCGGGACCCCAGGGTCACTCCCTGGGTTGAAGGCGGCGCTAAACTGCTGAGTCACCGGGGCTGCCAATGGTTCTATGTTTTTTTTGTTGTTGTTGTTGTTTTGGTTCTATGTTTTATATATGTGCATGCCTGAGTTTGATTTCTGTTGAGTAAAGACTTTGTCATTAAATAGAAAAAGAGAAAATTAGCAAATGAGTGATCGATACAGAATTCAAGAGTTTGATTTCTGTTGAGTAAAGACTTTGCCATTAAATAGAAAAAGAGAAAAATTAGCAAATGAGTGATCGATACAGAATTCAGGTCCTTCCCTCGGTGGGGAGTGAGAGGCACGGCTGGGAGGAGCACACAAGGGTTGTATTTGTCTTAAGCTGCATGGTAGGTGCAGGGGTGTTTGTTTGTTTGCCCTTGTTTTAACTGTGCACCTTCAGGGTATACAGTCTTCAACATTCTGCATTTTTCAGAAGAATTCTTGACAGTGTCCTGTTTAAAATTGGAGCCTGCTTGCTTTTGGCTTCGGGTTTCCTGCCCCACCTGGTGCTGCTTTAGAAAATGAAGTCTACTGCTCCAGTTTCTGATTCCGGGTGTCCTTAGCAGGACACCTTAACAGGCTCTTAATTTTTTTTTTTTAAGTTTATTTATTCATGATTTAAAGTAATCTCTAAATCCAGTGTGTGCCTTGAACTTATGATCCCAAGATCAAGAGTCAGGTGCTTGTTGGATTGAGCCAGCCAGGCATCCCACCCTTATAGTATGCTTTTAAAATGTGCTATTCTCTCCTCTGTGGTGCTCAGTTACTGGATCCGACCTGCCTGCACAGGTTCCCTAACTATTGTGGTAACTGAACAACCTTGAGAAAGGACATTGTTGTCCTTTTTGTTGTTGTTGTTTCTGGCTAATTGTATACACATTTTCCTTCCCAACTTTGACACCTTCTTTCTTTATTTATTTTTTAAAGATTTTATTTATTTATTCATGAGAGACACACAGAGAGGCAGAGACACTGGCAGAGGGAGAAGCAGGCTCCATTCAGGAGGACCAAAGTGGGGCTTGATCTTGGGACTCCAGGGTCATGCCCTGGGTGGAAGGCAGGTGCTAAACCACTGAGCCACCCAGGGATCCCCTGATGCCTTCTTTAAATTGGCACTTTCCCTCCCACTTTGCTGGTTCCTTGGCTTGTAACAAGTCAATCATATGTGACATCTATTTTATTTAAAATGTATATTTAAAAAAATTTTTATTTATTCATGAGAGACACAGAGACCGAGGCAGAGACATAGGCAGAGGGAGAAGCAAGCTCTCCACTGAGCAGGGAGCCTGATGTGGAACTCGATCTGGGATCAGGCCCTGAGCCAAAGGCAGATACTCAACCCCTGAGCTACCCAGGTGCTCCTTACATTTCATATTTGAAAAACTCCAATACAATTTTAAAACAGCTTTACTGGATATAGGATTCACTTGCCATACAATTCATCCATTTAAAGTGGATAATTAAAAAAAAATAAAGTGTATAATTCAGTGGTTTTTAGTATATTCAGAGTTGTGCAGTCATCACTACAATTTAATTTTAGAACTTTCTTTGTCACTTCAAAGAGAAACTCTACCCATTGGCAGTTACTCCCTCTCCCCTGCCACACACACACTCCCTGTTCCCTGACTCTGGAAACCACTAATCTACTTCCTGTCCCTAAAGTGCCTATTCTGGATATTTCATATAAATGGAAGTAAACAATCTGTGGCCTCTTGTGACTGGCTTCTTAGAGAAACATCTGTTAGGTTCATCCATGCATACGTTTGTTTTGATACTTGTTGTGTGCTTGCTGTATTTCATAATGTAATGGAAGTTAGAGACCCGTGACCATGCACAGAGTGGGAACTTTGCAGCCTTTTCCCAAGGCCTGTGACGGGGTAATAGCTCCCGTCACAGGCCTTGGCCAGGGGCTAAGGCAGTAAGGGAACAGGAAAGGAGCAATTCTGTGCACTCTGAAGAGTATTTCCCTGTTCCTAAGTTTTAGGGGATATTCACCTTCTGGACTTTGCTCTGCTTCATTATGAAAGGGTCCTGGGCAGCTTTCACTGGTTAGAGAACCACAAGGAAGGTTAGCTATTCATTCATTCATTCATTGTAGCATCCCAGGCTCCATAGGGAGTCGTGGAGTTCCCAGGGCTTCTTCTTCTTTTCCTCCCCCAGGGCTTCTCAATCTAAAGCCTGACCCCATGTCTGATTGCAAATGTGGAGTTCGAGGGAGGGACTGGAACAATTTCATTGTTTATGATGTGGCTGGCTCTTCCATTCCTGGCAACAATTCATACTGATATTTAATATAAGATATAACCTGAAAAACAAAAAAATAGACCATAAAATCCTTTAATTGGAATTTTTGACTGAAATTTTTATTCTTGTCTTCTTTTTGACTCTAAAGAGAAACATTACATTTTATTTACATGTGGTGTTTCAACGGGCATTCTTCATTAGATTGGGCAGATTCCCTTCTATTTCTAGTATGTCAAGATTGATATACATGTAAGTATAGTGAATGAGTATTCGAGTTTATTAAATACTTTTTCTGCACTCGTGGGATTATTATTAAATGGCTTTGCTCCAATCTCTTCCAGTGGAGGTCTGCATTAAGAGATTGTTAAAATCATCCTTACGTGTTCTTGTAGGTTGTTCTCTGGTTCCTATTTGTTGTGATCAGATCCCAGGGAGCACAGCTACAAGTGGCAGGTCTGAGCCTAGGAGCAACACCTAACCCTTACAGATTTTACAGTGGAGAGAGACTCTCCTGTGAAAGATGGATTAAACCTTAGGTCTCAGCTCCTGTCCCCAGATTTACCTTCTTTCTAGGACTCCTTGCTCATTTTTGCTGCAGCCTCTCTACTGGCCACAAAGAGGCGCTGCTTCTCTTTAGTGCTCAGTTCCTGCAACAAGGCCCACCTCTAAGGTCTGGGAGTCCAATGTTTTGCTCTTAGAGCTCCTGAGAGAATTCTGAAAATATATATTCCTTGTGCACACTTTAAAGAGCATATGTATAGTTTCCATAAGATAACTTACACTATCATTCATTTAAATAGAAGCAAAGGTGGACATTTTGTGCATTGTAAATATTGATACTCTAAGCTATTATATCACTTTAAAATGCAGTCAATGGAAGATAAATGCCTTGAGAGATTTGATACCTACCATCATACTTTTTAAAAAAGATTTATTTTTTCATTTGAGAGAGAGTGAGCGTGTGAGCAGGAGGGACAGAGGGAGAGGGAGAGAATCTCAAGCAGATTCCATGCTGATTGGGGAGGACAATGGGGCTCGATCCCACAGCCCCAAGATCTTGACCAGAGCCAAAAACAAGAGTCCATTGCCCAAGCAAGTGTGCTACCCGGGGGCCCCTTATTATAAAAAATTTAAAATTTTCCTTTCTCTTCTCAAAGTTGTTTTTCTACTTCCATTTCACCAAGAATTTAATACAAAATTTTTTTTTTAGATTTTATTTATTTATTCATGAGAGACACACAGCGAAAGAGGCAGAGACACAGGCAGAGGGAGAAGCAGGCCCCATGCAGAGAACTTGATGTGAGACTTGATCCCGGGACTGCGGGATCACGCCCTGAGCCTAAGGCAGACGCTCAACCACTGAGCCACTCAGGTGTCCCAATACAAATATTTTTACACCAGAAAATGTTTTATTGGGATCCCTGGGTGGCGCAGCGGTTTGGCGCCTGCCTTTGGCCCAGGGCGCGATCCTGGAGACCCGGGATCGAATCCCACGTCGGGCTTCCGATGCATGGAGCCTGCTTCTCTCTCTGCCTGTGTCTCTGCCCCTCTCTCTCTCTGTGACTATCATGAATAAATAAATAAAATCTTTAAAAAAAAAAAAAAAAGGAAAATGTTTTATTGATTACTCAATCGTATTTCACTATGACAAAATAAGTACATTAATTGAATTTTAAAACATTTTCCACAGTGTTTGAACTTAAAATACTATGCATTAATTTTTTTTCTGGATTAATTTATTATTACGACTATTAGTATGACACACTTGACCCATACAACATAAACATACTACAAGTTTTGGTAATTATTAAACATAAAAGTGTCATTGTATTGGAAATACATTTCTTAATTAAATAGACACATGTTACTTATTGCCGGGAAAGACAGGGTTTCTTTCCAATGACTTTTTTTGTTTGTTTTTTGTTTTTATAGCTGTAACCTAAGAAATCTTGTTCCCATAAGTCAGTGGATGGAAGGAGTTTCAACAGCGTCAGTCACTACCATACAATGAACTATTAGTGGCAAACAAATTAAGTCCTTAAATTTTGTTGAAAGAAAAGATATGGAAATTTTTTAATTTACAAAAGAATTCTTAAAAGTTTATAAAAGAATTTGTTGTCCAGGGATCCCTGGGTGGCGCAGCGGTTTGGCGCCTGCCTTTGGCCCAGGGCGCGATCCTGGAGACCCGGGATCGAGTCCCACGTCGGGCTCCCGGTGCATGGAGCCTGCTTCTCCCTCTGCCTGTGTCTCTGCCTCTCTCTCTGTGACTATCATAAATAAATAAAAATTAAAAAAAAAAAAAGAAAAAGAAAAAAAGAATTTGTTGTCCAGATTCATTTATTTCCTCCAAATTGATGTAAATAATTTCACATTGACATTTGTTGGGAGCCCCAAAAGTTTTTACATCCATCAGCATTGCACCTTGGTAAGATTCAGGGTGGATTTCAGGAAAATGTTTACCTTATGAAGCGGGAGAAGGGCAGTTAGTTAAAGGAGGCAGGAATGGGGTCTTCCATAGATCTCCTAAAGTCACTCACCTGGCCACCTCTCTTTTAAGCCCCAGCCCAGCCCAGCTGCCCTGTTGAGATGCTTTAGTAACTCCTGTCTCAGGGTGTGGATATTGGGAGCTTCTTAACTTAGGGTAGCAATGATGGAAATCATTATGTTCCAAAATGACAGTCACTACTCCCATGTGACTATTGAGCACTTGAAATGTGACTAGTAAGTCTGAGGAACTGAATTTTAAATTTTATTTAATTAATTAAGGGTAAATAGCCAACATGGGAAGGGGGTACCATATTGGACAGTGCAGAGCTAGGGATTCAGCAATGTTCTAGGCTTGGTTTTCCACTTGATCAAGGGACTGAACTCTTGAGTTTTTGCTCATGGTGGAGAGGAGATGGTAATCCAGTCCCTTTTCTTCTGCAGTTAGATCAAAGCCTCCCTCATCCATAACCCCCACTCCATCACCTCCTCTGCTCCATACTTCGGTACAGAAATCTTGAGATATTTGAAAGCAACATCTTAAAATTTTTTTTAAAGATTTTATTTATTTGACAGAGAGAGAGAGAGAGCACAAGTAAGCAGAGGAAGCAGGCAGAAGTAGAGGGAGAAGCTGAGCAGAGAGCCCAATGCTATGTGGGGCTCAATCCCAGGACCCTGGGATCATGACCTGAGCCAAAGGCAGATGCTTAACCAGGCGCCCCTGAGAACAAAATCTTAATGTGGGGTTGAAAGGCAGGATGGATGGTAATCCCAGACCCACCCTTCTGACTTTGTGACCTGCACCATTCTGAGTATCCTTTTCCTCTGAGTTTAAATGAATCTTTTGTCCTGACTGTCAGCCTTTGAACAGAAATATCCCAAGAAGGAAACAGTGGGCAGGAGTTATTGCCCAACGAGAGACAAGCAAGCTGAGCCTATAAGGTCAAGAGAAAAGCAGTTCAGGTGCTCTGCATCTGTGAATGGTCAAGAGAGGACAGAGAGTAGTTGGGTAGTTATGCAACATGGGGTAGTTATGAGGATATAACTCAGGTGAAGGTGGCTGTGATGGCTAATTTTATGTGTCAGCTTGATGGGCCAAGGGATGCTCAGATAGCTGATAAACATTTCTGGGTTTATCAGCTATCTGTGCAGAACTCTTCCAGGAGTTCTGGTAACTCCTGGAAGAGATTAGCATTTGAATAGTAGAGTGAGTAAAGATCACTCTCATCACTGCAGAGGGCATTTATCCAACGCAGAGAGGGCCCAAAGAGAAAACAAAAGGCAGGGGAAGAGCAAATTTATTCTCTGTGCTTGAGCTCAAAGACACATTTTCTATTGTCTTTGGTCTTTGGCACTCCTGGTTCTTGGGCCTTGGACCCAGAGTCACAGCACTGGCTCCACTAGTTCTGTTTTTCCAGTTTGAACTGCACACCACCAGCTTTCCTGGGCCTCCAACTTGAAGACAGCAGAGCATAAGATCTCTTCTCAGCCTCCTTAATTGTGTGAGCCAGTTCCTCCTAATAAGTCTTTATATTTTTAAAAATCTTTGTATTTCTATATATGTTCTATTAGTTCGGGTTGGATTACCACCAAAAGTTAGGCTAGTGTCTGACTCCGCGGGCTAGAGAAGATACTGTACTGAGAAAATTGCTGAAAAACTGGAGTCCTGGACCCTACCCACAAGGCATGTGGTAAGCACACTGCGAATTTCGAACCCCTTTAAGTGCAGAAAAGCTACTAACTTCTTGCAAAATACAGTACTAGCATGAAATGCTAAAAGATATACTAAGCAAAAATAGAGCAAGGTACACCAACTCCTCCTAGGACCAGCTTATAGAACCAATTTTTAAAAAAGATTTTGTTTATTCACAAGAGGCACAGAGGGGAGAGAGAAAGAGAGGCAGAAGCAGGCTCCGTGCAGGGAGCAGGACATGGGACTCAACCTAAGGTCTCCAGGATCACGCCCTGGGCTGAAAGCAGTGCTGAGCCACCTGCTGCCCAGAAAATACAAATATTTAAAAGAGACTCACTTCAGCAACTAGCCAGAGTGAAAACAAAGTTAGTACAAAATTTAGCACTAAGCACGTTAATGGGGAGTAGAGACCACAACACTTAAAAGGGCAACATACATAACAGCTTGCTCACCAACATTTTACTCCCCTTGTGATAAAAGCACTTAATGCCTTAACAGGAAAATAAATGTCCCAAACATCTGTTTTTATACCTTATAGATAGTCCTGTTTAAAAAACAGGACCTCAAAAAATTGAGTTAAGACTCAGAATTGTTCCTCTCCACGGAAATCTTTAGTAAAAGGCGAAAGATTTATACGATCTGAAGAGAAACCAGAGTATGACTGTGGTACTTGCTAACTTATTTTTCAGGTAAATACAACTCCTAGTACACTGAGGGTGGTTATTTATCACAAAAGTTAGTGCCTACGGAAATTTATCCAAGGAATTGGGAAAATAACATCCTTACACTTAGAAAAGTCAAATAAGAATTCTTTTTTTACTTGATGACAATATACTATTTGCAGTGTATTATGGGTATGCAAATGAGTCTGACTAATCACCCTTCAGACTCCGGAAATCTTAGTGTTCAAAACGGTGCTCTGGTATATAGTAATGTAATTGACTTTTATTTATCTCCCTTGCATTCAGCAATCTTAAACTCTGGTTATAGTGATTGTAGATTCTATTGGATGTTGTATGTAGACAAGCATATCATCTGAAAATGACAACTTTGTTTTTCCCTCATAAATCTATATTTTTTATTATTTCTTTTTCTTGTTTGATTTAACTGGTTGGGAACTCTGGTAGAGACATTGAACTGAAACAATGATAGTGGAAATCTCTTTCTTATTCTGATCATAGCTTTTTTTCTTTAAGCTTTTTTTTTTTTTTTAAGCTATGATCAGAATCATGATATGCAAATTTCTCACTGGGGAAAGAGGCAGAGACATTGGGCTCCCTACAGGGGAAAGAGGCAGAGACACAGGCAGAGGGAGAAGCAGGCTCCCCGTGGGGAGCCCAATGTGGGACTCAATCCCAGGACCCTGGGATCCCCACCTGAGCCAACGAGGTGGTTATTTTTTTAACCACAGAGTCACCCAGCTGTGCCCTGTTCATAGTTTTCACTGGACCACCATTAAGTGAGAAATTTGCTGTAGACAGGTGAGGCATCATGAGCAGGCAATCTATGCAGTTGCCCTGTGCTTGCTCATACGGCCACAGCTCAGCGTCACCTTCATGAAATTCTTAGTCATTTTGAAAAAAGATCCTGCATGTTCATTTTGTACTGGGCCTCAAAAGGATTCTGGTAGAAACTCTTCTAATTAAGGTAGTCCCATTCTATTCCAAGTTGCCATGATTTTTTTTTTTTTTATTGTACTAGAGGTTAGCATTGAGATAATCATAAGTTTTCTCTTTTAATCTATTAATATGGAAAGTTACACTCACAGACTTTCTATCATAAATCATTCCTGCAGTCATAGCCTAAACTCTATTTTGCAATTATGTATTTTTAAATAGACTTTATTGTTTAGAAAAGTGTTAAATATACAGAAAAGATGTGAAGATAGTGCAAAGAGTTCTGTATATCCCACACCCATTTGCCTCTATCACTAACATGTTAGTATGGTACACTTGTTAAAATTAATGGCTCAATAGTTTATAGTTTATACAGATTTGTTGAGTTTTTTATGTTATGTCTTTTTTTCTGTTCAAGGACCCTCTCCAGAATATTATATTTAGTTGTCATGTCTCCTGAGAGTCCTCTGAGCTGTAAGTTTCTTATACTTTCTTTGCTTTGATGACCTAGTTTTGAGGCATCCTGGTAAGATATTTTGTAGAATGTCCTACTGGGATTCATCTGATGTTTTCCTTATGATCAGACTGGGGTAATGTGTTTTTGAGAGGAAAACTTCATAGATAGATTGCCATTTTCATCACCTCATTTCAAAGGTATGTACATCAACATGACTTATCCCTCCTGATATGATGATATTAATCACCTCCAGAGAGGAGACAGGGCTAAAGGTTGAATCAATGGCCAATTATATAATTAATTGTGCCTAAGTAATGAAACTTCCATAAAACCCCAAAAAGGATGAGGTCCAGAGAACTTCAGGATTGGTGAACATGTGGATATGCAGGGAGAGGAGTGTACCCAGAGTATGGAAAGCATCTCTTCCCACATACGTTGGCCTGTGTATCTCTTCCATATGGCTGTTATTGAGTTATATCTTTTTAAAATATTTTATTTATTTGAGAGGGAGTGAGAGAGAGCGCGAGAGTGAGAGAACATGAGTGGTGTGAGGGACAGGGGAAGAATTATACTCCCTGCTGAGCAAGGAGCCTGATGCAGAGCTTGACCCTGGGATCATGAGCTGAAGGCAAATACTTAACTGACTGAGCCATCCAGGTGCCTCAAGTTATATCTTTTATAATAAACCAGTAATCTAGTAAGTAAACTGTTTTCCTGAATTCTGTGAGTTACTCTAGCAAATTAATCAAATCTGAGGAGGAGGGTGATGAAAACCTTCAATTTATAGTTGGCTGGTCAGAGGTACAGGTATAGCCTGGACTTGCCATTGCAACAAAAATTTATGAGAGATGCAAAGAAACAGAAGAAGTATGACCTATACATTGTTGAATAAAGCAGTCAACAAAAACTGCCTGTGAAGGCAACCAGATGTTGACTTGAACAAAGACTTGAAAGTAGCTATTACAAATATGTTTAAGGAAGTAAAGTAAGTATGGTATGAGGACAATGTCACATCAAATAAAGAGTATTAATAAAAGGATAAAAATTATTGAAAAAGAAACAAATGAAAATGCTGGATTTGAAAACTACAGTAATTGAAATGAAAAATTCACCACAAGGATTCACAATAGATGTTAACAAGCAGAAGAAAGAACTAGCAAACTTGAAGATAGATCAATAGAGATTATGTAATCCAAAGAATAGAGAGGAAAACAATGAAGAAAATTAACAGAGCCTCAGAGAAATGTGGAACACCATTAAACACATCAACATACGTGTAATGGGAGTACTAGAAGGAGAGAAGGGAGAAAGGAGAGGAAAACAATATTTGAAGAAATGATAGCTGAAAACTTCCCAAATTATAGAAAAACAATCATTTACATATCCAGGAAGCCCAGTGAATTCCGTGTGGAATACATTCAAAGAGATCCACAAACAGACATATAGTAAAAATGCCAAAAGTCAAAGACAAGGAGGGGATTTTTAAAAAAATTTTTATTTTAACTAGGTTCCATGCCCAACAATGGGACTTGAACTCACAATCCTGAGATCAAGAGTCACATGCTCTACTGATTGAGCTAGCCAGGCACCCAAGGAATGAACCTTGGAAGCAGCAAGAGAATAATAAATCATCAGATAAAACAGAACCCAAATGAAGTTAACAGCAACAAAGCCAGCCAGAAGGCAGGGAGATAACATGTTCAAAGTGCTCACAGAAGGGGTACCTGGGTGGTGCAGTGGGTTAAGTGTACAACTCTTGGTTTTGGCTCAGGTGATCTCAGGGTTGTGAGATTGAGCCCCACATCCAGCTCTGTGCTCAGCATGGAGTCAGCTTGGGATTCTCTTTCCTCTTCCTCTGTCCCTCCTGATCATTTTCTCTCTCTCTTTCTCAAATAAATAAATCTTTTTTTAAAAAGTGCTCAAAGGGATCCCTGGGTGGCGCAGAGGTTTGGCGCCTGCCTTTGGCCCAGGGCGCGATCCTGGAGATCCAGGATCGAATCCCACGTCAGGCTCCCGGTGCATGGAGCCTGCTTCTCCCTCTGCCTGTGTCTCTGCCTCTCTCTCTCTCACTGTGTGCCTATCATGAAAAAATAAAAAAACATTTAAAAAAAAAAAATAAAAAGTGCTCAAAGAGAACACTGCCAACCAAAATCCTATATCCAAAAAAAGCGATCTTTTAAAAATGAAGTCAGGGGCTCCTGGGTGGCTCAGTTGGTTAAGCATCTGCCTTCAGCTTGGGTTGTGATCTCAGGGTCCTGCGTTCAAGTTGGGCTCTCTGCTCAGTGGGGATTCTGCTTCTTCCTCTGCCCCTCCCCCTGTACATGCCCTCTTTCATGTGTTCTCTCTCTCTTAAATAAATAAATAAAATCTTTAAAAAAATGAAAATAAAAATGAAGGCAAATTTGCAGATAAACAAAAACTGAGAGAATTTGTTACTAGGAAACCTGCCTTACAAGAAATAGAGGAAGTTCATCAGGCTGAAAACAAGTGACCTCAGATAGTAATGATAGTCCACACAAAAAAACAAAGAGCACCTGTAATTATGTAATTACCAGGTAATTATGTAATTACAAAAGATAGAGTAAATGCAGTTTTGTTGTCCTTGTTTTCTCTTAACTTATTTTTAACTTATTTTTTTTTAATTTATTTATTCATGAGAGACCAAGAGAGAGGCAGAGACATAGGCAGAGGGAGAAGCAGGCTCTCCACAGGGAGCCTGATGTGGGACTCAGTCCCAGGACCTCGGGATCACTATCCAAGCCAAAGGCCAACTCTCAAGCACTGAGTCACCCAGGCATCCCTCTTAACTAATTTTTTAAAAAAGATTTTATTTATTTATTCATTTTAGAGAGAGAGAGAGCAGGGAGAAGGGGCAGAGGGAGAGGGAGAGAGAGAATTTTAAGCAGGCTCCATGATCAGTGTAGAGCTCAACACTGGGCTCAATCTCACAACTCTGAGATTATAACCCTGAGATCACAACCTGAGCCAAAACAAGAGTTGGATGCTTAACTGACTGAGCCACCGAGGAGCCCCTCTCAACTGATTTAAAAAGCAATTGTAGGGGTGTTTGTGCGGCTCAGTCAGTTAAATGTCTGACTTTGGTTCAGGTCATGATCTCAGGGTCCTGGGATTGAGCCCTGCATCTGGCACCCCCCCTCAACAGGGAGTTTGTTTGTCCATCTCTCTCTGCCTCTCCCCCTGTTCATGCTCTCTTTCTTATTCTCTCTCTCTCTCAAATAAATAAATAAATAAACAAACAAATCAATCTTCAAAACAAAAAACAAAAAGCAATCATATAATATGTATACAATATATTGTATACAATGTATTGTTGGGCTTATAACAGAGGAATATAATATATATTGACAATAAAAGCACATAGAGTATGTGTGGGAGCAAAGCTGTATTGGGCTAAAGAAATGTCTCCAGATGGTAACTCAAATCCAGAAGAAGAAATAAAGACAAACAAATGATAAATAAGAATACTATAACAAAAGTGATAAAGCAACAGAATACACATTCTTCTCAAGTGCACATGGAACATGCTCCAGAATAGATCACATAGCAGGTCACAAATCAGGTCTCAACTGGTACCAAAAGGTTGGGATCATTTCCTGCATATTTTTGGACCACAATGCTTTGAAATTGGAACTCAATCACAAGAGGAAATTTGGAAAGAACTCAAATATGTGGAGGCTAAAGAGCATCCTACTAAAGAATGAATGGGTCAACCAGGGAAGTAAAGAATTTTTAAAAATTCCTGGAAACAAATGAAAATTAAACACAATTGTTTAAAACCTTTGGGACCAAAGGCAGTCTAAAGAGGGAAGTATATAGCAATACAAGCCTTTCCCAAGAAACAAGAAAGTTCTCAAATACCTAATCTAACCTTACACCTAAAGGAGCTGGAGAAAGAAACCCACCAGGAGAAGAGAATTAATTAATTAATTAAGATTAGAGCAGAAATCAATGAAATAGAAACCAAAATAATAGAACAGATCAATGAAAGTAGGAGCTGGTTCTTTGAAAGAATTAATAAGATTGATAAACCACTGGCCCAACTTATAAAAGAAAAGAGAAAGGACCCAAATAAATAAAATCCTGTATGAAAGAAGAGAGATCACAACCAACAGCAAAGAAATATAAACAATTAAAAGAACATAGTATGAGCAGCTATATTGCCACAGTAGGCAATCTGGAAGAAATGGATGCATTTCCAGAGACATATAAACTACCAAACCTGAAACAGGGAGAAATAGAACACCTGAACAGACTCATAACCAGCAAGAAAACTGAAGCAGTAATAAAAAATATCCCAACAAACAAGAGTCCAGGGCTGAATGGCTGGCTTCCCAGGGAAGCTTCTTTTTAAAAGATTTTACTTACTCATTTGAGAGAGAGAGAGAGAGAGAATATGCACACGAGAGAGAGCATGAGCAGGGCAAGGAGCGCAGAGGGAGAAGCAGACTCCCCACTGAGCAGGGAGCCTAATGTGGGTGGGACTCCAAGATCATAACCTGAGCCGAAGGCAGATGTTCAACTGACTGAGCCACCCAGGTGCCCCATCTATCAAACATTTTTTTTTAAGATTTTATTTATTCATTCATGAGAGACACAGAGAGAGAGAGAGGTAGAGACACAGGCAGAGAGAGAAGCGGGCTCTCCGCAGGGAGCCCAATGTGAGACTAGATCCTGGGACCCCAGGATCATGCCCTGGGCCAAAGGCTGGTGCTTAACTGCTGAGCCACCCAGGCGCTCCTCTACCAAGCATTTAAAGAAGAATTAATACCTATTCTTCTGAAATTGTTTCAAAAAATAGAAATGGAAGGAAAACTTCCAAACTCTTTCAATGAAGCAGCATTACCTTGATCCCAAAACCAAAGACCCTCACCAAAAAATAGAATCACAGGCCAATATTCCTGATAAACATGGATGCAAAAATTCTCACCAAGTACTAGCCAATAGGATCTAACAGTACATTACAAGATTATTCACTATGACCAAGTGGGATTTATTCCTGGGCTGCAAGGGTGGTTCAACATCCACCAATCACACTACATTAATAAAAGAAAGGATAAGAACCATATGATCCTCTCGATAGATGCAAAAAAGCATTTGACAAAGTGAACATCCTTTTTTGATTGAAACTCTTCACAGTGTAGGGATAGAGGGAACATACCTCAATATCATAAAAGTCATCTATGAAAAGCCCACAGCAAATATCATCTTTAACAGGGGAAAACTGAGAGCTTTTCCCCTAAAGTCAGGAACACAGCAGGGGTGTCCAGTATCACCACTGATGTTCAACATAGTACTAGAAGTCCTAGCTTCAGCAATCAGTCAACAAAAAGAAATAAAACCATCTGAATTGGCAAAGAAGTTAAACTCTCACTCTTCACAGATGACATGATACTCTACAAGGAAAACCCAAAAGACTCCACCCTAAAATTGCTAGAACTCATACAGGAATTCAGCAAAGTGGCAGGAAATAAAATCAATGCACAGAAATCAGTTGCATACCTATACACTAACAGTGAGACAGAAGAAAGAGAATTTAAGGAGTTGATCCCATTTACAATTGTACCCTATACCATGAGATCCCTAGGAATAAACCTAACCAAAGAGGCAAAGGATCTGTACTCAGAAAAGTAAAGAAGACTCATGAAGAAAATCGAGAAAGACACAAAGAAATGGAAAAATATTCCATGCTCATGGACTGGATGGACAAATATTGTTAAGATATCTATGCTATCTAGAACAATCTATACATTCAGTGAAATCTCTATTAAAATACCATCAACTTTTTTCACAGAGCTGGAACAAATAATCCTATGATTTGTACAGAACCAGAAAAAACCCCAAATAGCCAAAGGAATGTTGAAAAAGAAAACCAAAACTGGTGGCATCACAATCCCAGACTTCAAGCTCTATTACAAAGCTGTGATCATCAAGACACTATGATACTGGCACAAAAGCAGACACATAGATCAATGGAACAGAATAGAGAGCCCAGAAACGGACCCTCAACTCTATGGTCAACTGATCTTTGACAAAGCAGGAAAGAATATCCAATGGAAAAAAGATAGTCTCTTCAACAAATGATGTTGGGAAAATTGGACAGCCACATGCAGAAGAATGAAACTGGACCATTTTATTATACTATACACAAAAATAGATTCCAAATTGATTAAGGATCTAAATGTTAAGACAGAAATCCATCAACCTTGAGGGAGGGATGCCTGGGTGGCTCAGTGATTGAGTGTCTCTGCCTTTAGCTCAGGGCATGATCCCAGGGTGCTGGGATTGAGTCCCGCATTGGGCTCGATGCAGGGAGCCTACTTCTCCTCTCCCTGCCTATGTCTCTGCCTCTTTCTCTGTGTCTCTCATGAATAAATAAATAACATCTTTAAAACAAAAAAAATCCTCTAGGAGAACATAGGTAGAAACCTCTATGACCTTGGCCACAGCCACTTCTTGCTGGACATGTCTCCAAAGGCAAGGGAAACAAAGGCATAAATGAACTATTGAGACTTCATTAAGATAAAAGCTTTTGCACAGCAAAGGAAAAAGTCAACAGAACCAAGAGACAACCCACAGAATGGGAGATGATATTTGCAAATGTCTTATCAGATAAAGGACTAGTATCTAAAATCTATAAAGAACTTATCAAACTCAATACCCAAAGAACAAATAATTTAGTCAAGAAATGGGCAGAAGACATGAATAGATATTTCTCCAAAGAAGAAATACAAATGGCCAACAGACACATAAAAAAATGCTCAATATCACTTGATATCAGGGAAATACAAATCAAAACCATAACGAGATACCACCTCACACCGGTCAGAAAGGCTAAACTTAACAAGTCAGGAAATGACAGATATTGGTGAGGATGCAGAGAAAGGGGAGCCCTCTTACACTGTTGGTGGGAATGCAAGCTGGTGCAGCCACTCTGGAAAACAACTTACATTTGTTGATCCAACAATAGCAGAATATACATTTTTCTCAAGTGCTCATGGAACATTCTCTAGGATAGAGGTATGGTGAGCCATAAGACAAAGGTCAATAAACTAGAAGAATAGAGGTAATACAATATATGTTCTCTGACCACAATGAAATGCAATCAGAAATCAGTAACAGGAAGAAATTTGAGATACTCACAAATAGGCAGAAATTAAGTGGCATACTCCTATACAACCAATGTGTTAAGAAAGAGATAAAAAGAGAGATTAGAAAATACTTTGAGATGAATGAAAATGAAGATACAACATATCAAAGCTCATGGGATGCAGCTGTACTGCAGTACTTAGAGGAAAATTTATATGTATAAAGTACCTAGATTAGGAAAAAAGAAAGGTCTCAAAACAATAAACTAATAGGTCTCAAAATAATACATTTTCACCTTAACACACTCAAAAAAGAAGAGTAAACTCAATCTGAAAAAGCAGAGAGAGGAAAATGAAGAAGATTGGAGAACTTAATGATAAAACTACTAAATAAGATAGCAAACCATGAAACCAAAGAAGCACAAGACATACTCAGAAAACTACAAAACATTGCTGAAAAAAAATTTAAAGATCTGAATAAATGGGAAAACATCCTATGTTCATGTACTGCAAGCACCTACTACAGTTTCTTTTGAATGTGATGAAAATGTGACAGTGACACCTATCTGTGAAAATACTAAAACTATAAAGTTTTACACTTTATTTTAAAAAATATTTTATTTATTTATTTATCTATGAGAGACGCAGAGAGAGGCAGAGACACAGGCAAGAGGGAGAAGCAGGCAGAGGGAGAAGCAGGCTCCACCCAGGAACCCAATGTGGGACTCCATCCTGGGACCCCCAGGATCACGCCCTGGGCCGAAAGCAGATGCTAAACCACTGAGCCACTCAGGGACCCCCAGTTTTACACTTGTATGGGCTGTGGATTATATTTCAATAAAGTTGTTTCTAAAAAAATAAAAAAGGAAATAAACAGGAGCTCCTGGTTGGCTCTGTCCAAAGAGCATGTGACTCTTGATCTCAGGGTCATGAGCTCAAGCCCCAGGTTGGAATAGAGATTGCTAAAAAATAAATAAACTTTTTAAAAAAGGGAATAAACACAATGGTAACTCAGCTTGCTCTGCAGAGCGCCTGGAGACTGAACACTGCATCTTCAGAGCATTTCCCACATCCCAAGGGATGTGGGTGTTTTGCTATGATTCTCATTTCATGTGTGAGAAAACATATTCAGAAAAGCAAATTTCATGTTTTCACCCAACAAACAAGCCTTGAGACCAAGGAGTTGGCCCGGCCTAAGGGGCCACAGCGAAGAAGAAGTGGAATGACAGAGGTTCCCAGGTCTCCTGTCCCACTGTTTCCAGATCTTTCTGGGCCTGAACTTCAGCAGCCATGCTAGTTCCTGTGTCCCCTGAGGTCTTGGAGGCACTTAGTGGTCTTGTCTGAGGGCATAAGTTTCCACGACACTTGTTCCTGCGTCTGCACCAGTCTGGGCCTCATAGCAACCAGAGGTTTGATGTGGACTCCTGGGCGCAGCCCACACTCGTTCCCTGGCCTGGGATCCCCTGTGGTGTCTGGAGGCCCAGTATTGCTCTTCCTCCCAAAGTCAAGCATACCATCCAAAGTCATGGACCACCTCTTCTCTGAACCCAGCGTAGCCTGGATGGGGAGGGAGGGGAAGCTCCTCTCTCAGAGGATGCTGGAGTGTTGCAATGGGGGCCAGGGTATTGAGGGACTTCCTGGTCTAGGAATTAGGCAACTCCCTGTGCTTCAACTTCCATGTGACTATGAGGCCAAACTGGGGTTTTCTCTAGTGGGGTTGTGAATTGGGAGAGGGAATGGGAGTCTAGCCCCTTCCCTTCTGCAAGGCTGGGTCAACCTCTCCTCCCGCCTCCCCCGTTAATTGTCTCTCCAGGCTCTTTTTCGGAGAGGACCCCAAAGAAGGGTCTTGCTAACAACACCTCGTCTGAGAGGCCAGAGACCTGAGCAATGCAGTGAATTCTGTAAAAAGCAGAGGAGAGAGGTCTCTCGGTTTTCAGATCCAGGTGTGAGTGCCGGGGTCCATGCCCTCTGGCTGTGGGACCTTGGGCCAGCCGTGCAGCCCTCTGGGGCGCAGTTCCCTGGGTGTTCACCGGCTCCTTGTGCTCAGTCCGTTTCGCAGGGAACCGGTTCAGGAGGGAGGCCACGGGTCGTAGCAATTCCCCGGGAAGAGCCAAGCAGCTCAGCCACGGCAAATCCACGGGTAGGTCAAAGGGCGCCGGGGTCAGCTCCCACCCCGCGCCTCTGGCAGGAGGGCGCGCGGCCGCGTGGGCGAATCCCCGGGGCGCACCTGGCGGCCCTGCCCCCCCCAACCCCTCGCGGCGCGGGCGGGGCGGGCTCGCGGGGCCCCGGGCGGGCGGGGCGGGGCGGGGCGGGGCGGGCGGCGGGGCGGAGCGCCGAGCGGCGCGGGGGGAGGTAGGCGGGGCGCGCGGCCGGGGCGGGAGTCGGCCCGGGGGCAGGGCGCCGCGAGCTCGGCCGCGCGGCTGGCGGGGCGCCGGGGGCGCCGGGGCTTCGGCGGGGCGGGGCGGGAGGCGGAGCAGGAAGGCACCGGCCGCGCGGCAGCCTCGCCCGGCGCGGAGAGGGGCTCCTCCCGGCTTCCCTGGGGGTGCCCCCCCGGACCCCCGCCCCTGCAGAGGACGCGTGTCAGCGCGTTCCCGCCGCTGTCGTCTCATCCCATGTCATAGCCCCTCCCCCAGGCCTGGGACACCCCCCCCACGGGGCCCATTATCCCCAGCCCCCCCCGCGCTGGCCCCAGGTCCCGGCCGGGCCCCCCTCCTCCACCGGCCGGTCTCCCCCGCCGAAGCCAGCCGCCAGCACGCCCTAACCCGTCATCCCTCCGCCTCGCTCCACCTCGGGCCGGGGAACCCCGGCCCCCTCGGGCCCTCGTCCCTGGGCTCGGCCGGCCCTAGCCCCCCGCCGTCTCCCCGGCGACGCGCCGCCCCCCGGGATGCAGCCCGCAGGCTGGGCGGCCGTCCGGGAGGCGGCGGCCCGCGACGTGCTGGCCGCCGACCTCCGGTGCAGCCTCTTCGCCTCGGCGCTGCAGAGCTACAAGCGCGACTCGGCGCTGCGGCCCTTCCCGGCGGCCTACGCCCGCCACGACTGCAAGGACTTTGAGGCCCTGGTGAGTGCGCTTCCCTCCCAGCCGACCCGCGCTGCCCTGGGCGGCCGGGCCACGTGGCCTGGGGACCCGGTTAGTAAACACGCCAGCCCCCCAGACCTAGCATTCCCAGCCTGGCCTTGGGGAGGGTTTCTGCGAACTCGGAACACTCACCCGTACCCTAACTAACATCGACAGCCCCAAGGCTCTTGGTGGCTGCTTCCTCGTGTTAATGACAAGTGACTCCCAAGAGTGAATTCAGTAGTTGCATAGGCCTCCACAGAACGTCCTAGCATGGCCAGCAGTAGGGGGCTGATCTGAATCCGATGCTTCTGGGAAGCTAGCCACCCATCCCTTTGCAAGTTATCAGACACCAGAAATCCCCAAAGCCTCCCAGACCTTGATCTTCAAACGAGGTAATATATGGGCAGTACTTTTATAAATTGTAACGTAACAGTACTCATGTCAGCTGTTATGCTCTATTGATTCACAAGGCAAACTTAATTTCTTAACAGAGTGCACTTCTGGGTCAGGGTCAGCATTCCAGATAATCAGTTGTCTTTGCAATTCAAATATTTGGAATTGCCTAGAAAAAATATAATTTACCAAAGCTGATTCTGTAAGAAATAGAAAATCAAAATAGACTATAATCATTAAAGGTGTTGAATTAGTAGTCAAAGATTTTTCCCTTCAAAACACCAGGCCAAAACAACAACAACAACAACAACAACAACAACAAAACACCAGGCCTACCTGGTTTCCTTGGCGGATTCTACCAAACAATGAGGGAATAAGTGTTTCCCGTTTTATTTTGTGTAAAATTGTTCCAGAATATTGAAAAAGAAGCTAATATAACCTTCATCTAAATCTGATAAGGATAACGCAAAATTATAGGCCAGTGTCACTCATGAGTATAAATGTAGAAATTCTCCATAAAATATTAGGATCTTGAATCTAGCATTGTATAAAAGGAATAATTCCTTATTAAGAGGGTGGATTTATTCCAGGAATCAAAATTAGTTAAACATTAAAAAAAAAAATCAATGTTATGAACCATGTTAACAGGTTAAGGGAGATGTTTAGAATCAACAGATGTTTAGAATTCTCTCTGATGAAGTGGTCAGGGTTGGATTCCCTCTTTGCTACCACTAGCAAAGGAGGTCTAGGGACAAAGCCCAGCCTCATGGCCCTTACCCCGTCCATTGCAGCCCAGGCCAGGGATGTGTTGAGGGCACCTTGCCCACAGTACACAGGCATTTCAGGGTACAGGAAGTAGGAGGTTGGAGAAAGATAAGCAAACTGACATCCCCTATGGTTTGTTCTGAAAATTCAAATAAATAGTCAGTTTTGTGAGTTTATGATATCAGAGCCTTGGGGATGAAACTTCTTCAGTTTTGTCAGGAGATACGGAGCGTCTGCTGTGGGCCAGGTGCTAAGGATATAGAATTAGAGACCCAAGAAGAGATCAACAGTGTACTTAGCTGTACTATGGGGTAAGCCTATATATATAACATGGAAGCCCGGAGCTGGAATCCCATTCCTTGGCAGTAGACTGGGATCAAGGAGCACTAAGTAAGGGCCATGGCTGATGCCATGCTGAGGCCCTAGAGACATGGAGGGGTTTTGAGGAGCAGAGAGGAAGAAAGGGGTATTCCAGGAGAAGTAATAGGATGGACAGAAAGCCAGAAACTTATGGAGAAGGACAAGTCTGTACTTTAGTGTCAATGTCATGGGGAGCAAGAAGAGATGAGGCTGACCAGAGCACACAGAGCTGGGCATGTCTTGCCAAGATGATTGATTTTACCCTTGGACAGAGGAGGCCATTGGTGAGATCCAGGATGCATTTTTTTTTTTTAAGATTTTATTTACTTATTTGAGAGAGAACACGCGCATGTGCAAGTGGAGCGTGGTCAGAGGGAGAGGGAGAAGCAGGTTCCCTGCTCAGTGGGGCTTCATCCCTGGACCCTGAGATCATGACCTGAGCCAAAGCCAGACGCTTAACCAACTGAGCCCCCCAGGTGCCCAAGGATGCATTCCTGAAAGACCCCTGGGGTGGCAGGGTGAGAGAGGGATCTGTTCAGGAGAGGTGGACAGAGGGGAGAGATTAGGGTCAGAGGAACAAAACTCACCAGAGACGGTGCCCCGCAATGCACCATATTAATATTTCCCAGGAAACATCCACATGGACGAGAATGCTCATTGTGCGCTTTTCCTGCTAGAAGGTCTTCTTGGCAGACAGAATCAAGTTTGTTTGACAAATATGGGATAAAAGCAAAGGGAGCTTTGGAATTGTTTTTGTTCATGCTTTTTAAAAATTTATTTTTACTTATGCAAACAATGGTTGGATATATTTTTCTTATAAAAAATTACAACTGATAGCGATAAAGTAAAAAGTGCCCCTGACAGAGCTGCTCACCCTATTCCACATCCCCACCCCACCCCCAGGTATCAGTGCTCTCAGTTTAAGGCACTTTCTTCCTTCCTCTCATACCTATAATCCTTTAGGAGAGCACTGGCAACTCAGAGAATCTGAAATAGCCGCTCCTTTATAGGGACCGACTATCTAGGCCTGGGGCTTATTGTGCCAGTTGTAGCCGGGACACCCTTTCTCTCAGGGGCCACTGGAGAAACATGGACAGGTTCCCATCATCCTGTTCCGCCGTCATATTCCCTAGCTGTTGGGCCTGGGCTAGTTTCCCTCACAGTGGTGCCCAATAGGGAATATGGGGTATAACGTAGAATATAAAGGAGTGGCTAGAAACTAGCCCAGGCGGTGCAGCTTCTTGGCTCTCTGTAGGCATGGTTTTAGTGAGCAGTTTCCTAGGAGAAGGCCACTCCCCCAGGCAGGGCCTGGTGTGATGACTGCTGGGGGTTATGCACATATTCTTAAATAAATATACTTTAGGTTCCATTTTGCCACATGTTACATGAATTATAGAAAAGATGCAGAGGACTTGGTATCTAGACCTTGGTATCTGACTTAAAGTTTAGCTTTTTATTATGATGATGATGATTATTATTAAGTAAACTCTACCCCCAATGGGGGGCTTGCACTCATGACCCTGAGATCAAGAGCCCTGTGCTGTACTTGACTGAGCTGGCCAGGCACCCCTCAAAGGTTAGCTTTTAGACAAATGGAATCAGGCCTGGACTTGGCCTTCTGGATTATTTTGTGGTTACCTAAAGAAGGAAGGCATGTAGCTCTGAAAAAGTCCCTCATTGTTGGGGCACCTGGATGGCTCGGTGATTGAGCGTCTGCCTTTGGCTCAGGTTGTGATTCTGGGGTCCTGGGATCGAGTCCCACATCAGGCTCCCCACAGGGAGCCTGCTTCTCCCTCTGCCTATATCTCTGCCTCTCTCTCTGTGTCTCTCACGAATAAATAAATAAAATCTTTTTTAAAAAGTCCCTCATTGTTAGCTAAAAGCACTTGAAAATAATGTGAAACTGTATTATTTTCAACCCCTTTTAATTAATTTTCTCCCCACTGTGAGGTGTCATTACACACTTATAACACATGTGTTGCAGTTTCCAAAATTCGGATCTTTGGCTGAATTATTTTATTGACTGTTTTCCTGATAACATCCCCTTGCTGAACCAAGCTCTTGGCTTTAAGTATGGCTCTGGCCTTAGTTTGTCCCAGGCCGCAAAGTCCCAAATCATCTCTCAGGTGCCTTGTTTGGAGGACATTTCCATTCTGAGTCAGCACTTTAATTTTGCCCTGGGAGTTCTTTTTATTCTCGGGGCCTGGCCTGAGAGGTCCTTGTCAGATGTTTTGAGGAATCAAATGAGGTATGTGCTGATTGCCTCTGCCTCTGAGGACAGGTCTGTAACCTTATTCCTTAGGAAAAGGGTTGGCTAAACTCTTATCAGGTCACAGAATCTCTAAGATACTTGGGATGTCCTATAGCCCCAACCATTGACCCCTGAACTTCAGGTTGAGCTATCCTGGGCACAGTTTATATTCCAGAGTCACTTTACATAGGATCTTGTCATTGGTGTCACAGCTGTTTTGTTTTTCCCCTAGAAAACATCCTGCTCTGGTTCACCATGAGCCTGAAGATTCTTTCGGGGGTTAGGACGTCAGGGGGAATGGCTCCTTGGTATTAATTCTAGCCCCTTGCCACCCAAAGTGTGGTTGAGGCCCAGCAGCAGCAGCAGCAGCACTTGGGAGCTAGTTAGAAATGCAGACCTACCCTGGAAAACCCAATCAATACCTGCATTTTAACAAGATTCCTTGGCATTTGTGTGCAGTGTGAAGTCTGAGAGGCCCCGTATCCGGCTTCCCCCATTCCCATCTACTATTTTGGGGGATGAACTATGCTGGTTCTGGTCTGTGGCTTGTGCTCTCTAGCCAAGGTGACTCCCCAATGTCTGGGTTAAAACATAAATAAGCTTCTCTCTGTCCTAATCTCAGGGAATGCTTGTCCTCTCCATGCCATCTCCCTCTTTGTCCAGACAAACTCTCCTTAATCCTTTAAGACCTAACTGTAACCTCATCTTATTCTCTGCCTCCACCCTCAGCAGTTAGAGGAGTCTTTCCTCTGGGATCTTTCAAAATTTAAAAAAATTTGCTCTTATTAACATTGCTATGATAATTACCTTCTACATTAGTCGTGGTTTATATCTCTAGTTATTCTCTTGAGATAAACTCCAAAGGGTGAACTTTCTGGGTCAAAGGGCAACAAACTTTTTGAAGTGAGGCTTTTGATGCTAATTTTCAGATTAGAAATTGAATATTGACATTTGTTGGGGGAAGTCATTTTTTTTTTAAAGATTTTATTTATTTATTCATGAAAGACACACACACACACACACACACACACACACAGAGGCAGAGACACAGGCAGAGGGAGAAGCAGGCTCCATGCAGGAAGCCCGACGTGGGACTCGAATCCAGGTCTCCAGGATCCCACCCTGGGCCTAAGGCGGCGCTAAACCGCAGAGCCACCCGGGCAGCCTGGGGGAGGTCATTCTTTATAAGACCGTCCACCTTGGCTCACATTAGAATCTCCTGGAAAGCTTTGAAAAATACTGTCTGGGCCCTCCCTCTAGGGATTCTGATTTAATCTCTGAGGTGGAGCTTGGGCATTGGGATATTGTGTTTATGTGCCGAGACTATGTAGTTTTAAGATTTTCCTATTGATCATTTTCATGAGCACTCATGTGCTGGGTAGTGAGGAAATGATTACAGTTATTCAGTCCAGCCCGTTAAGTGTCCATTTAGGTACATATGTGATATCTCAAGGTAAAATTCTCAGTCTTTTGGGTTACCTTTTTAGTTCCCTTCTCTCAGGAATAGTCTCTGAAGAATAGAGGGGAAAAGTATACAGATATAAAAAAGATTTGGATCAGGCATAGATGTGTGGCGTGACTGTGGGTGGGTATGTGGCTAGAAAGATGTCTCAGCCTGTGAGATGATGATCCGGAGACCCCAGGGGTGACATCATTCTTCTAGTACAGACTACTTCCTTCCTTCTCAACATCCCAGAAATGCAGGCTTCCCCCTATTGAATTGGTGAGCAGGAGAGAGGGGGCATTTGATGCATAATAATACAGTACCTAACGCTTATATGATACTAATAGCACTTGCTACCTGCCTGGCACTTTCTGAACTGTTTCTACATGGAACTCGTTTAATCTTCTTAACACCTCAGTGGTATCTTATCATCTCTGTCACCATCAGCTAATCAGTCTGTGCTGGTGGGTAGACCACCCTCCAGCTCCCAGATAATGGTGGCATGTAGCCAGAGAACCACTCCTTTACAGGGACCCCAGGCTTTTTGTGAAGAGTTCTCTTATAAAGTAAACTTTGCCCCCTCGTCTGTTTTAGTGAATCTGGATTTTTCAGACCTTAGGTTTGTGCAAAGCAAGGTATACCTGTGTGTATAACTGGGGTGGCCACCTTTCCCCAGCTTCGTTTCCACCCGTCCCGCCCACTCCACTGTTCCAGGTGTTACTTTATCTGTTTGGCCCTGGAGGCTGGTGACCTTGGTTGTACCCTTTGGCTCATACCCTTCTAGCACCACCACCCCCAACTAGTATCAAGACCTCTGGCTTTTTTTTCAGGTGTTCTTTCTTTCCTGCTGCCTGCCCTTTTAGGACAACATTGATTAATATCTAAACCTGAGTATCCCCACCTTTTCCTGATAATAAGAATCCCCTGTGGCAGTGGCTGTAAATACCGGTTCCTAGGCTTCCTCATCAGGAGATCATGATCTGGGTGTTTGCAGAGTGTCCACTGGGCTGTCCTGTCACTTCCTGATTCAGAGCAATGACGTAAGTTGTCTCCTTCCAGGGTCATTGGTCTTCTCTTTGCTCTGTTCCTCCCTTTCTGGTTCCTTGCCCTTGTACTCTCAGTCGCCCGAACTACCTTTCCTGAGAGATTTCCTTTCTCAAACCCCTGGTACTGCCCACTGGTCAGGCCCTGTCTAGGCTCCTGGACCCCTTCTCCAGCTAAACAGTTCTTTATTTCTCAGAGCAGAGGTTGCAAAAGTGGAGTCTGTGGGGGTGACAGGCTTTATTTGTTCCATTAGACTAGAAATAGGGAAGAAAAAAAAAAGCATCTTACAGATTTCTTTTTAAAAGAAAAACATCTGAGGTTCCATAGCCTGGCTAGAAGTTACCCATGGGCAGAAACCAGCTGAGCTGGGGGTTGGTGGTTGGGCCCTTTGTTCCTCAGCACTCCTTTCTGGATGCCTCCCATGCTCGTTTTCATCACCTGTCTGGCTCCCAGGGCATTTGAGCTTGGGACCACCTTTTGCCTATCTGCCATGCTCTCTCCCACTGGGAATGCCATCTGCTCTACCTCTCAGGACCCTCTCCACCACTGTGTCCTACCCACTCCATACACCTTTCCCTCTGCCTTCTCCCCGAACCCCCAGAAATACCTGCCTCTTTCCTGAACTCTTGCTCTCCTCAGTCAAGTTTTTGGCAAATGTCTTCCACTGTAACTTGTCTACATGGAGGCTCCATACTACAGGGTACATCTTTCTCTGTACCTTTGACAGGGCTTAGGCTCAGCCATTAGCTATGATGGTTGTATTATTTGGCAGAGGGGGTAGGGCATAGTCTCCAGAAACATACCTGATAAGCTTCCCAAGCAGTCGCTTAAAGTTCTGCCAGAATTGCTCCTTTGGGCTAAAATATTTAGTCCATAATAAATTTCTCCATTGAAGGGTGCCTGGCTGGCTCAGTCAGTGCAGCATGCAACTCTTGATCTAGGGGTTATGGATTCCAGCCCCACGTTGGGTGTAGAGATTACTTAAAATCTTTACAATAAATAAATACATTTCTCCATTGATTTGGTAGGAGAGGATAATGGAGAATGGACTTGAAATCAGGCTGCCTAGCTTCGTGTCTCTGCCCTGCCACTGAATAGCTGCATGACCCTGGGGGCAAGGTGTTTAGCTCCAAATCTGTCCACTCTTCTGGCAAAGGCCAGTGCGAGGATAAAATGAGATGCACACACAGCAGTTAGCCCAGCTCCTGGTACATGATCAGGCCTCAGTAAATAGTAGCTGTTCTGAACTTGTGCCAGGTTCTAGGCCAGTTGGTGAGTCTCTGGATACATGAGGTGTGGTTGGTTCTCTGGAAGCATTTGTCCCAACCACATTTGAGGTGGCCCTAGAGAGTCAAGTACCAACGTGGGATTCCGCATAGAGCACAAGAGAGCACAGACATCAAGGGTGGTCAGGGACAGGGGAGGTGACTTTAGGCTAGCCCTGAAGACCCTGTGAAGTGTTACGCTGAGCAGCTGCAGAAGCATAAAGGAAAGACACAGGGCGGGACGCCTGGATGGCTCCGTGGTTGGGTATCTGCCTTTGCCTCAGGGAGTGATCCCGGGGTCCTGGGATCAAGTCCCACATCGGGCGCCTTGTGTGAGCCTGCTTCTCCCTCTGCCTATGTCTCTGCCTCTCTGTCTCTCATGAATAAATAAATAAAATCTTTATAAAAAAAAAAAAAGGAAAGACACAGGGCAGTTGAGGAATAGCATGAGGGCAGTAGGTGGGAAGTTTGTGGTAAGAGGCGCTGTCAGGCAGAGAGGCTGAGCCAGACCAGATATCCATGGGCTGTGTTAAAGGAAGCATTGTTAGATTTAGCAAACTAAGTATAGGCCACCAAATTAAATTTGGATTTTAGATAAGCAACAGATAATTTTGAAAGTGCAAGTATGCCCCAAATATTTTATTTTATTTTATTTTATTTTTAATTTTTATTTATTTATGATAGAGAGAGAGAGAGGCAGAGACACAGGCAGAGGGAGAAGCAGGCTCCATGCACCAGGAGCCCGACGTGGGATTCGATCCCGGATCTCCAGGATCGCGCCCTGGGCCAAAGGCAGGCGCTAAACCGCTGCGCCACCCAGGGATCCCCAAATATTTTATTTTTTAAAAAGATTTTATTTATTGATTTGACAGAGAGCACAAGCAGGGGGAGGGGCAGGCAGAGGGAGAGGGAGAAGCAGACTCCCCACTGAGCAGGGAGCCCAACAAGGGACTCCATCCCAGGACCCTGGGATCATGATCGAAGCTGAAAGTAGATGCTTAACCTGCTGAGCCACTCAGGCACCCCTGCCCCAAATATTGTATAGGTTATACTTACACTTAAAAAAATGGATTTTATTGTTTATCTGAAATTCAAATTTAATTGGGCAAACTGTTATTTTATCTGGCAACCCTACTTGTATGCCTGGTTCCCAAAAGGTCCTGCCAAAATGCAGGCAGGTTTTGGTCAAGAGGAAGAATCCTATTAACTTTTTGGAGCAGATTTCTTTTTTAGAGTAGCTTGAAAAGCGAAATGGACATAAGGGTAGCCCTTGAAAGGTTAAAGAGTGGGGACAAAGGGAGCAGCAGGGACACATACTGGCCCTGTTTGGGCAGGCAGCAGTGGGAGGGCCTGAGCTCTGGAAGGGGAGCTCGGGGGGCCTATGTCCAGCCTGGAGCCGGGGGGATTTCTCCCATTTTCCCAGACTGAACCCCTAGAGGCAGCCTAGCTTAGCTGACTGGTCTTTTGCGGGCTCCATGTGCCCAGGTCTGGACTGTTGGCAAGGACTGTGGCTCATAGGTGGGATTTGAGAATAAGAGTGATGGGGACAGTAATCGTGGGAGAGAAGACTTAGCTCTGGCTCTGGGATAACAAGCGTAGACCAGGGGTAGAAAAGAAAGACAGAAGCTATAGGCTGCTGGGGGTGTTCTCTGGACTGTGTAGGCAGCAGGCAGGATGGCCACCAGAGGGTGCCCTCCGTGGCTCTCTATAGCCTACAGAACAAAGCTGAAGGTCCCCAAGGTACATCAAGGGTTTTCACAGACTGGCGACCCCTCCCTCACACTCTAAGCTCCAGCCACCTGGAACCTCCTACGGTTAATGATGACAGTTGTGGCAATCCCACTAACAGTAGAGTACTCAGATCCTCCTATTGTCCTAAACACCATGTTTGTTTAACCTGATTAACCTTTACAGGGATCTCATGAAGTGGCTACTATTATCCAAATTATGTATTTGAGGAAACAGACACAGGATTCAAGGTCAGACAACTCACTCAGGTCACACAACTAGTGGGGACGTAAGAGCCCTGGTTAAGACCCAGGCTGCCTAGGAAAAGAGCATGCATACTTCACCATGTTGCCTTTTTCTTCCCTGACTACAGGCTGCATCTTCCTGCTTCTGCACCTTTGCATATCAAGCCCAGGTCACACAGCACCTCCTCTGTGAGGCTTTCCTGACAATCCCCTATCCCCCCAGGCCCCGATCCCCTATCCCCCCAGGCCCTGCCAAGCAAAAGTCCCTCCTGGTCCTCTTAGTAGTTAGTATCCACTTCTGTTAATGGCAATGAATAGGTTTCAGTTATAATTCTTTACCTTGCTGCCTTCCCCCCTGTGTAGTTCCATACTCGTGGAGCATTTACACATCCACACATCCATGGCATGTATGTGTGTATCTTTAAAGATTTATTTTAGAGAGTGTGTGCATGAGAGCAGGGGAAAAGGGAGAGATTGCCTGAGCAGACTGCCCACTGAGTGTGGAGCTGGATCCTAGGACCCTGAGATCATGACCTGAGCCGAAATCAAGAGTTGATTGCTTAACCAACTGAGCTACCCAGGCACCCCATCCATGGTTTTTTAACTGGATCTTCATTGATGCTCCACAAGGCATGTAGAAAGCTCTATTAGATGTTCAACGCTAGTGATCGAATCTTTGAAAATAGAGATAGGAATAAAGTAGTCTTGAGATGTTTCTGAATTTCAGCTACCAAGTTAGGAAATAAAACCCCCAAGGTTAGCAACAACGAACTTTCTAGAAAAAATGGAAAAGAAAAGAAATGGACACATAAATGTGAAAGAAATGTGACCTTCTTTTATCTTCTCAGCAATTCGACGTGGAAGCAGCTGGGATTCTGTGTTAGAGGAGACTGAGGTGTAGCCAAGTCCAGTGCTTTCCCTAAGGAGCAAGCATTCAAACTCGGATCTCTCTGTTCTTTCCTCTACATCCAGGAAAGAGAATTAGGAAAACACCAGACAGTCCTTGGCCTTTAGGAGTCTTGGCCATACTGAGAAGGGAGTACTGGAACTGAGAGTTGTAGGTGTTGTAGGAGAGGGGTGCCTGGGTTAGGAGAGGTGCGGGAAGGCGCATCCCAGGGGACTGAATGAGGAAAGCTTGGAGGTGGTACAACCCAGGCCATGTTCACACCGCACCAGTCTGCAGTATCTTAAATGCCGTACTGGACAGATTGGGCTTCTAGCGAGGTATAATTTCTGGGCAAAAGCTATAGATACCTTGTAGCTATCTGTAAATTGGGGTCCTCTGTCCCTTATCAGAATTCTCAGCACCAAATGTGTTTCAAAATTCAGATTCTGTCCTGTTTTACAAAGGTAATGATGTGCTATACCCATACAACTAATCCGTTGACGCCGTTCACACAAGGCGACAGCCGAGACCGAAGGCTCTCGGACACATCACAGCTCACAACAGGGCAGCTTCAGGTGTCTGTTCCTGCACAAGTCCCTGCAAGGGCCCACACAGAGGTCCAGGAGCTTGTCTTTGCCCCCTGAGAGTGGTGGCTGAGGAGTAAGGAGATGAATGCGTGGGTGCCGGATCTGGTCTGGCCTTGATGAAGCCCCATGTGTCACAGAGGCTGGGCTCCCTTGTGAGAACACCATAGACATAGCTGCTGGGGTCCTCACAAAAAGTCACCACACTTAGGGAAACCCCAAGCCGTGAACTCCCCACTCATAGTTTCTTCCCATCCAGGTACAGTTTACCATTGTGGGTCATTTTGACCATAAGCAAATGTTGCTTGGTTATGTATATAGTTGCCATACTACTTTTTTTTTTTTTAAGATTTTATTTATTTATTCATGGGAGACACAGAGAGAGAGAGAGAGAGAGAGGCAGAGACACAGGCAGAGCGAGAAGCAGGCTCCATGCAGGGAGCCCGACGTGGGAGTTGATTCCGAGACTCCAGAATCAGGCCCTGGGCCAAAGGCAGGTGCTCAACCCCTGAGCCACCCAGGGATCCCCGCCACACTACTTTCATCTGGTCTCCAGGAGACAGGTTAACAGGGTGTTAACTCATGTTGAGGGGAAAAGACTTCCTTAACTCTTTACCCATGCTTGTGTATATCACCTGTTTGGTAACACCTCCAGTGAAGTGGTTTCCCATCACCAGACATTAATATTACTGCAGCAAAAGGTATCACATCAGTAGTAACAGGAAGTGGGATGAGTAAAGATTAAACTAACCTCACATCAGCTCAGGTTTTGTACCAAATGAATTATGAAACAGTGTTTTAGTATTCAGAGCTTTTAGAGTTTGGTATTTGGAAAGGGGATCGCAGACCTGTACCTTTCTCTCTCTCTCTCTTTTTTTTTTTTTTTTTAAGATTTTATTATTTTATTTACTCATGAGAGAGACAGAGCGAGCGAGAGGCAGAGGGAGAAGCAGGCTCCACATAGGGAGCCCAACATGAGACTCGATCCCGCGTCTCCAGGATCAGGCCCTGGCCTGCAGGCGGCGCTAAACCGCTGCGCCACCGGGGCTGCCCCGTACCTTTATCTCTTAAGAAATTTCTTGAAACACGAAAGACATGCGGTTTGCCGGCCTCACCATGAGAGGGCGCCGGATTATCATCTTGTTTAGGTCCTTACTAATGGAGGTTTTTCCTCACTTCAGCTTGCAGATGCCAGCAAGTTACCCAACCTGAACGAACTTCTCCAGTCCTCTGGAGACAAAGACCTACGGGCCAGGGACCTGGTGAGCTGGATTTTATCCTCAAAGGTCCTGACAGTCCACAGTGCAGGGAAGTCAGAGGTGAGACTTGACAGCAACTCCTAGGGCTGACGGGCTCTGGGACCCCCTTGTTCACCAGAATGGCCTGGGAAGCTTGCTGAAAATGCAGGTTCCTGGACCTTGCCCTGAGAGATGCTGATTCTGTGTCTGGAGTTGGCTCAGGAACTTGCATGTGGTGGTGCTAGGCTGTGTTCTCCTTGTTACCATAAACCTAGAGCAGGCCACCGGGTGCATTTCCATGTCTCGGTCTCCTCATCTATAAAATGGGGGTAGTAATAGTATACTTACTGGCTGTGAGAATTGAATGAATTTTCCCATCTAGAAGAATGCCTTAGGGCATGTACTAAGGGCTCGGGAAATGTTGGGTATCACAAGCACCCCAGGTAAATTCAACAAGGGTGGGCCCTTGACCACACCGCAAGAAACACTGGCCTCATCCAGTTGTCGGGAAACAGAGGCAGAACCTGGTTCATGGAAAACTTCAGGCTCTGACATCAAATCCCACTTTCATCCAGTATTAAGTCTCCTTTTCCCTATTTGTGAATTGAGAATATTAATAGTTACAAGAGAGGGGCGCTATGGTAGAAAGTATGTAACCCCCAGTATAGTTTCTGGCGCAGACCAGGCATTCCATAATCTGGCTTCCCTTGCCTGGGCAGGATCTCCTGGGCATTGGCTGGGATGACAAGGACCAGAGCATAGATGGCAGATCCCAGATCTGGTGCTCTTTCCTTTGAACAGCAGTGTTTATCTGTATTCTTTACTTTATCAGTTTTATTTTTAAATATTTTAATTATTTATTTGACACAAGTAGACAGAGCAGCAGGCAGAGGGAGAGGGAGAAGCAGGCTTCCCACTGAGCAGGGAGCCCAATGCAGGCCTCAGTAACAGGACCTTGGGATCATGACCTGAATGAAAGCAGATGCTTACCTGACTGAGCCACTCAGGCACCCCATACTTTATCAATTTAAATTTAAGAGCATTTCATTTTACAAGCTCCTGCTAAACACAAAAATCCTCCTCAACTGGCATAGAATTTGGTATCTCGGATTCTGGTGTCTAGGGATGTCCACCTGTGTTGGTAAAGGGTCAGTAACACAGAGAACCCTGCAGTGGGAGTCAGAAGATCCATATTCAAGTCCAGGCTGGGTTGCTAACTCCTAGGTTATCTCTGGGTTTCACTTTTGTCATCTGCTAAATTGAGATTTATTCATTCCTCATATGGGTATCAAGTATCTACTAGATGTTGGGTACTATAGGTAAAGTAGTTGTAGATAAGGCAGTGGCTTTTTGACTTTTAATTATAAATAAGTTAAATTTCATTAAAATATGGAGTGTTGGCACCATATGGAGTGAGAATTATCAGCTTTTTATTGTGCCCAAGTAAGGATATTATTGGGTTTCCATGTATCATCACTTTATAAAAGGATGTTTTAATACAAAAAAGGAGGATGGCCTCAAAAAAATGACAAAAGGTCAAGGCAAGCTTACAGCAATATAAACAGATCTGTTGCATGGTCCTTATTTTTCTCATTTAATCACAACCCAGAGAAAACTTCATCACAGACTGGCTTTGGTCTATGACTTTAGTATTTAGAAATCAATGAAATGATGTGTTCTCTGCCCTGAAAAGGATTACTGCCCTTCAGGAAGAGCTTACTCTTTTGTGTCAATTAGGTTTTGTTGCATAACAAACCATCCCCAAAACCTAGAGGCTTAAAACAACATTGATTGTCTCCCATGATTCGATGGTTTAGTTGGGTTGTTTTTTTGGATGGGGCTGGATGATCTAGGGTAACCTCACATGTCTGGGTCTTTAGCTGGGACGGCTGCTGTGGATGGGGCCCTCCTCCTCTATCCTACTGAGGGCTAGCAAGGCTTGCACCCATGGCAAGGAAGGGCTCCCAGCAACAGGTGGTAAAGGGCAAGCCCTTTCAAGTTTCTGTTTGGTATATAATTGCCAGGGCCAAAGCAAGTCACGTGGCCAAGCCCAGATTCAAGGGGTGGAGAAGTAGATGCCACTTCTTGATAGGAGTCCTGGAATTCTGCCTACAGAGTCACAAGGATTGGGGGTGGGGGATAAGGTTTTGCCCATTTTTGCAATTGATCACACCCCTTTACCTCCTGAGATTATTGTAAAGATGGAATGCAGGAAATGGATGTGACAGTGTTATGAAAATTAGAGATGGTCTTTAGTTAGGAGGAGGAGAGTAGTCCATACTTCGCAGCCTGGTGTAGGGAGAAACAGTATTTGAGGAAAGCAGTCTTGAGCTAGAAGCTTTCCCCGTAGGCGGTAAGCCCAAAGCTTTAGGAGGCCATTTTGGCAGCACATCTTAACTACCTTCCCAAATAAAACTGACTTCCTACATGTTTTCAAGTTCGAAAAGATCCAAAAGCTGACTGGTGCCCCTCACACGCCTGTCCCGGTGCCGGACTTCCTGTTTGAAATTGAATACTCCAACCCAGCGAATGCCAAATTTTATGAGACCAAAGGAGAACGGGACCTAATCTACGCCTTCCACGGGAGCCGCCTCGAAAACTTCCATTCCATCATCCACAATGGGCTGCATTGCCACCTGAACAAGGTGGGGCCTAAGCCTGCTGACAAGGGGGTCAGAACCCTGGGGAATTTGCTGGTGGGAGCTGGGGGGAGAGGTTCGCAAAGGCCTTGCCACTCAGGTGTGATCTGTAGACCAATAGCACCAGCATCTGGGAGCCCGAGAAAAGGCAGATTCTTGAGCCCACCCTAAACCTTCTGAATTAGTACCTGCATTGTAACAAGATCTCCGGGTGATTCCCATACTGATTACAGTTTGAGAAGTACTGATTTAAAGATGGTTCCCAACCTTAGCCTCCCATTTAGAATCACTTGGGGAGCTTTTAAAGATCCCAATGCTTGACTGCATCCCCAGACCAGTTAATGAGGATCTCTGGGTGTGGGGCCCAGTTAACAGTATGCTTTAATAGCCAGGTGATTTCAGTGTGTAGCCAGTCCTTGCGACTCAGCATGGTCTCTGGCCCAGCAGCATCCACGTCACCTGAGAACATGTTGGACATGTGGAATGTCAGGCACACCCCAGACCACCTGGTCAGGGATCATTTTAACAGGCTCACCAGGTGACTTGTATGCACGTTGAAGTTTGAGAAGCTCTTGTCTAGGAGGAGACAGTCCCACAGAGCCGGTCCTAGGAAAAATTGAGGAATGCTCCAAAGAGAGGTTCTTTCTTCCTTTTTTAAAGGTCAAAACGGTGTCAAGCACCCATCTCTGCTGGCTGTGTTTTGCTCCTTAGTGAGGTATAGGAGGAAAGGTTCAGATAGCCATAAAGACCACCTTAGCAGCTCTGTGTCCTGGGCAAGTTTACTTAACCTCTCTGAGACTCAGTGTCCCCATCTGTAAAATAGGATGTCATCACCCACCTTCTGGTGTGCTGAAAGGATTCAAACAATTCATATATGCAAAGGCCTCTTCCTATACTGGACTCCAAGAAAGTAATGGTTGTTTTTATAGGTGGATGGAGAGGGAATCTGGGGTAGTGGAAGGGCTGTGGCCTTCCCCCAGTCATGCCAGCATCTGCCTCATCGGAGGGGCTGGTTCTGTGAACCATGGGCTCAGTTGTGGCTGATGCAGCCCTGGGGCTAGAGAAACTTTTCCAACACTGCTGTAGCTGATTAGTGCAGTTGGGTTTTACGTAGGATGATGGGCTTGTTTATACTGGCTCTCAGCTTATTATTATGGCCAGGCTACTGGAATCCAGGAGGCCTCTGCTTCACAGCAGAGCTGGCCTGAAGAAGCTGCCTTCAGATTACAATCTCGTACAGCAGACCTTCACTTCATTGTTCAGGGAGTTGCCACTTAGAGGCACATTGTCAGAGTCCTTTGGTAAAGTGGATGCTCTGTTGGCCACTTCTCTCTGGGTTTTTAGTGAGGGGCTTGCTTGAGGGAGCTTACTTGCCAGTTGAAGCTGTGAGATTGTTTTCATGGTACAGATAGCCCACCTTTCCCACTCTTGTGCACCTCTGCTCATAGCAATCTGGTTTGAGATTCTTGAGTCTAGGGGGTCTGTATATATGTGGCAGCCAGAGCTTACAATGGGTATGGAAGCAGATCAGATGACATTCACTGTTTTTGGAGAAGGTCTGTGTCAGCTTTTGAGACATGGGGACATTGCCTAACTTGACAAGGGGCTTCCCAAAGGTAAAACAAAGGCTTTTTTCATTATCCCTCAACTTCACTGAAACAGCTTAGAATTTTGGAAGCCTGGTGCCACTGAATAGGACATCTCTCTCATTTCTCAAGGTTAAATGTTCACTGAGCAGTTTGAGTTCACTCAACAGATATCGAAGCAACACAACTACATGCTTCACTGCCTGAGAAATGAAGAAATGTATGGTGACCAATCACTGACAGACTTGGAGAAAAGAGTGATGATTGATTACAAATAGTAATTTGCATCTGTTATTTGTGTAGTGGTATGTAAATTGAAGAGCAAGCAGCAGAGTTCAAACTTTATACCATTACCCAAAGTTAATATACTATAACTGAAATTTAAACTATGTGAACTGGTGTTATGTAGCTAAACCCTGGTAAATAAAATTTTGCATATAACCCCCCCCACAAAAAAAACCAACCTAAACCAGATACTGATACTGCAGCCCAAACATAGCCATTGAATTTCAACTTGAATTTCAAATTCCATCCATTGGTAGCAGCTACCTGAAATGTGAAGGATTCTGAGTCAATATGAATGAGTGCCACAATTGATATTTTTATGTTGGCTATCATGGTTGATTATTTGACCCTTTGCCATGGTCTACCATGGGCAGAAGATGTGTTTGTTATGCCTGCTGTAGCCTCAGCTTGCAGGTATGTCACATGGGCTCATTCTCTCTCACCTGGCATGCTTCCTCATGGAGGACCTGAAGTTAGCACCTGTCACTAGGGACCTGCCTCCTAGATTTTGGACATTTTCTTGGTTGGCAGCAATACAAAGAGTAAAACATACTCTGCTCCTAATAGAGGCCTAACTTGTTACGGTTTCTGGGCTAAGATTCATTTCTTTTCTGCATAATGACTTATATTACTTCCACCCTCAGGTGTGATCCCCCTCCCTGTGCATAAGTGTGTGACTTTGCTTCTGCAGGGCCGTCAGTATAACCATGCTAAATGCATTCATTTAACAGGAATTATTGACATAATACCACATAAGGGCCTACTCCTCTCATGTGCCAGGTGTCCTGCTTAAGGCTTTAGGTACATATCTCATTGAATCCTCATCTATGATGTTGTGAAGGAGATACTATCATCATCATTTTGCAGATGTAGAAACTGAGACCCAGAGAGTTGATATAACTTGCCAGCTTGTAGGAGGTGTAGTCTGAATTCAAACTCAGGTCTGTTGGGACTCTCATACCTATGTTTTTCTCACTTAACCTTGACCACTAATTTGCTAGGTGAGGCAGTCACATCCACAATCTAAAGCTAAACTGTTATCAGATAGAAATGTGTTTAATTATAACTCTGTGATGATGTCATAGAATGACTTGATATCATATGCCTTTTACTAGGGGAAAGGAAGGCTTGAGAATTTTGTGTTTATAGTTCTGTTGAAGAAAGACCTACGTCATCTTGCTGTGCCAACTTTACATTCACCCAGCCTTGTTTCTTTTCTGTCAACCCTTGGCATTCCAGACATCCTTGTTTGGGGAAGGGACCTACCTCACCAGTGACTTGAGCCTGGCCCTCATTTATAGCCCTCATGGCCTTGGATGGCAGCGTAGCCTCCTTGGCCCCATCCTCAGCTGCGTGGCTGTGTGTGAAGTCATTGATCATCCAGATGTCAAGTGCCAAATGAAGAAGAAGGGTGAGTGAGCACTTGGCCTGGACCTGGGCTGCAGGCCTCTTAAGCGTACGGGCTCTTGCCATTGACCCATCTGTTGGGTGGAGCACTCATTGCCTACTAAGGCATGGACCAGGTCCAAAGCAATGTGGGACAGGAGCTTGTCTTCAAGGAGTGAGCAGTCTCCTTAGGGACAAATGATGGAAAAGATACATTTACTACAAAGTGGTGGGCAGAGAGTGCCAGGTGACAGGGCTGATGGGGTCCACAGGGGCAGCTCAGAGGTGCAATCAATCGTTGGTCTGAGCGCTTAAGGAAAGCTCTAGGGAGGAAGTGTTTCAATAGTTAAAAGTGAGTGTGTGAAGCTAGAGTGTGGGCTCCTTGAAGGCTGAAGCTGGGTTTCAGTCACTGTTGGTCTCCTGGTATTTGCATAGAGCCTGGAACATACTTGGCATTCAGTAGGTATTTGCTAAACTGAAGCTAAAGACCAGGATCCAGACCCTGTCCCTCCAGGCTACTCTGGTGAGTGGCCGAGCCCCCAGAGGATGTGAAGGGTAACTGAAACCACAGGGAGTAAATCCCCGACTCCCCCGCCCCCCACTCTCTGGGGAGCAGAGGACTAGCTAGCCCCCTCCATCCACTCCTCTGATACGTTCCTTAGAGTCTCTGGCTTGTGCATCTTACTGTTTTGCCCTCCAAGGCAGAAGAGTCACGGAACTGTTATTCTAGTCTCCAGAACTGACCTGTTGCTTCCACTGAGAAAAGGAGAATTGAGAAAACTGTCTGTTCCTGGTCTCTAATGTAAAACAACTGGAATCCTGAGGACCGGGCCCAGGTCTGACGCCACCCTTCTAAACCAGGCAGCATGAATATTTGCATTTATAATTCTTAGGAAGTTTGCAAACTGTGACATTAAACATCAGAACAAAACCTTGCAGTGTCTGCTGTCACCCAGCTTTGGCTTTGTTTGTTTGTTGTTTTGTAAAGCTTCATCATGTTTTATTTATTTTTTTTTAATTTAAAAGTTTTTTTTTAATTTTTAAGTGACCTCTTTCCCCATTGCAGGGCTCAAACTCACACCACTGAGATCAGGAGTTACATGCTCTACTGACTCAGCCAGCCAGGCGCCCCAAAGTTTTCCTTTTTTTTTTTTTTTTTAATTTATTTTTTATTGGTGTTCAATTTACTAACATACAGAATAACCCCCAGTGCCCGTCACCCATTCACTCCCACCCCCCGCCCTCCTCCCCTTCTACCACCCCTAGTTCATTTCCCAGAGTTCATCATGTTTTAAAAAAAAAAAAGTTTTGGGTTTCTTGTTTTGTTTTTTAGACGAGTCTTGGTACAAAGGGCGGAACGTAAGAGTTCTAAGAAGTTCAAAAATCCGGATGGTTAACTTAAAATGCCTGTTAAGAGGCTTGTTTTAGGTCAAATCCTGTGCCTAAGCCCAGATGATTTTTTTGTTATGACCTTCAATCCGCTTCTTCCCTCTGCTTTTCCAACTCAGTTTCTTCCCCTTTGTATCTTTTTTATTTTCTTATTCTTTTTTTCCCCCTCCTCTGGTTTGTCAGATTCTCCTGTTTTTTTAGTGTCATATACGCAGGGCATTCCCCAGCCTGCTGGGGCTTCTCCATCCTCACTACCAGGAGGCTCGACCCGTTTCTATTCATAATTTACTTCTTTTATTATTGAATTTCCACTCCCCCTCAGTGAAGCTGTCCTTAATTCTCCTTATTCAGATTCCAAGGAGATAGATCGCAGGAGAGCGAGAATCAAACACAGTGAAGGGGGAGATGTCCCTCCAAAGTATTTTGTGGTCACCAATAACCAGCTTCTGCGAGTGAGGTACCTGCTGGTGTACTCACAGAAGCAACCCAGCAGGTAAGGAGGACAATCCCTGCGAGAGGCCCAGGATAACAACCAAATGCTGCATCAGAGTATTGGGTTCTTAGTTATCAGCTTCCCTTGCCCCCAACCTTATACTTGAGCTACCCACAGTGAGGGGTGAGGAAGATGGGGCTGATGGGATGTGGTCCTGGCCCTAAGAGGACTGTATGTTCTAGTGAAGAAGATAGAGACTTGTATAAACACAAATGATATGTGGGACTAAACGAAGCCAAATTGGCTGCCCCAGACCATGAGGCCCCTCTGCCACCTGGGCTCCTGATTGGGGTGAAGCTGAGAGGCAGGGTGGTCCCTGGATGCTAACTAGGAAGGTGTGTTGCCCTGTGTGGTCACTTGCTGCAGTGGCTGTTGATCTACCACCTGCTCCTCTCTGCACCTGAGATGCTTCATCTTGAGCTCTAAAATGAGGACATTGAACTCAACAGGAGATGAGACCTTTCAGTTCCTAAGAACCATGGTGGATTCCTCATCCCATCTCAGCAGGGTGGTAGTGGGGGTATATGCGGGGTTCTCCAGGGTCAAGGGTCACTTTGAGATCCTGTCCCATTGTTGGGGTCCATGACAGAGCTCCTGATGGGGACGAGCAGCAGATGAACAGGTAGGATAGGAAAGAGGGTCACTTTTAATACTGCCCACCCCTGCTTGTGGTTTCCATGCTTCAAGATTTCATAAAACAGTAATACCCCCCCATCCCCCAAATTGGGGAAATTTGTATGAGGTTCCTAAGTGAGGAACATTATCCTTTGGTTTAAAACCATCTGGCTTTTTCTACTTGAAAATTCCATTCCTTTCCCACTTCTCCCTGGAGTGTCTCTTCAGTGCACACTTGGACAGTTTAGATCATCTCCCAGTGGGCCAAAGAGGATTTCCCCAGCTCGGACTCACATCTACGTGTCTAAAAGTGAAAAGACTTTTGCTAAATAATCGGCCACCTGCTGCCATCTGGGCAGACACCCTGAGCAGGGTCATTCTTCTAGATACCAAAGTCTCGCCTGAGAAAAGACGGGTCGTAAAAGGTACAGGAGGAGCCATGAAAGAGAAGATGAGGATGAGCTCATTGCATAGCTGCCTTTGTACATTTAGAAAATGTTCTGGTGAAAGCTGTGTCGGCGCCAGGGCAAATAGCCCCAGATTTTTTGAGCAAAGGAGCACGCATGAAGCTTCATTTCATGGCTCACTCAGAGGATGAAATTCATCATTTCATCTTATTTGAGCCAGAAGTTGTTACATACACTTTAAAAAAAAATGTTTTTCACTTCTTGCCAACATCACTTTTTTCTCCCTCCGGCAGGGCTTCAAGCCAGCTGTCCTGGTTTTCCAGCCATTGGTTTACGGTCATGCTATCGCTGTATCTGCTGCTGCTGCTTATTGTGAGTGCCATCAATTCCTCAGCTTTCCAACACTTTTGGAACCGTGCAAAGAGATAATCTCTCTGGGCTTGGTGTGGGGGCCACCTCAACCATGTGCCTTATGATAAGCTGTCCTGTACCTCCCGTGCCTCACATCTAACCAGGTGGAGCCTGGGGGCCAGTTGGGGACCGCAGGACAATTTTCATATGCCATAAATGTATTGATTGCCTTTGGTGACGCTCCCAGCCACACTCTGGTCAGCGGGGACTACGAGCCCCTCACTCTGAGGTTTTGGGGGAATCCTCCTGTCTGCTCCTTCCTAAGCAGTCCCAGGGAGTTGGCTTTTCTGCCAGGGCCAAAGGAAAAAGTCCTGCTGCATTTAAAAACGAAGTGTCTGGGCTGTCCGTGGTATGTTTACAATCACTCCTGGCAGACATTGGCCCTTTCTCTAATGCCTTCTGGAAGGCGGAATATGTGTAGTGGGGACTGTAAATCACTAGGCGGTTGCCTTGTTTTGACTTGAGACACCCAAGAGGAACAGTCATGTTTCTCATAAAAATCGGTGGGATCGTTTCTGAATTCCATCAGCCTTTGTATGTGAGTGCAAAACATTTTCACAGTTTTCTCAGATCCACAAACAGCCTTCTGCTGTAGCTGTCAGCTCCTTGCCCTAACATGGATGAGAAAGGAAGGAGCCAGAGACCTGGTAAAAAAGACAATCTTAACAATGAGCAACTCAAGTCATCTTTTTCTAAAAATCACCAACTGCTGATAATAGCTGAAATGGAAACACATGTTTGTTTTTCTGTTGTTTTTTTGTTGTTTTGTTTTTAATTAGCCATTTGACAAATTCATCTTTGGGAGCTGAGTAAAAGGGGAGATTTCTAAACCTAGAGCACTCTTTGGCCAGTGCCTGTAGTCTCTTTCCTGGCTGTGTTTTAGAGAAAGCGATTTGAGCCACAGGCCTGCCTCCTGTTCTCGTTCTCACGAAGCTGCCTTGATTGTGGCCTCCCAGCCACAAATGCTACACCACAGGCCTTCTGTGGGCTGCCGGCCTTCAGGACAGAGGCCTACCTCAGTCTGCCACAATTGTGCATGGACTTAGCCTCCCTTGGAGGGCTCACAGGTCTTGGGGACTCAACCTGGGCTTTAAAAGTACAAAGAGCACCTCTGGCTACCCAGGGAGCTGCAGTTCTTGCTGATTCTCTCTGCCCTTCCTTCCTGCCCTGTTTCAGCCATCATGGAGCCCTGTCTGATTTGGGGGGTAGATTTCTGTAAAGAAGGTAGAAAGTCAGTTTTCTATAATCTGTGAAGTTGTGAAAAAGCCACTATCATGGTTTTTACATCAAATATTGCAACATTTCAAAAATAATAAAGGTATTTTCCTAATTAGTAGGTTGTCTCTGACTGCTTTCAGCCTTAGCGAGAGTCTGCCGAGTATGCCCTGTTACTAAAAATCTTATCCTCGCTTCCCTTCCTTGTTCGAGGTAGTGGTTTGCTGAACAGCATGTATCACCTGGATATCTGGTAGGTATTAGATTTCTCATCATTGATTGAACACATATGAACACCTACCATGTGCCAAGCGTTAGAAATAGGAGCTCCCGGGACCAAGGTCAAAAGGTCCCTGCCCTCCTGGAGTTGAGGTCTGGCAAGGTGGGAATATAGACAGGCATTCTCAGGAATGAGGTTGGATTATATGGTATTATTATTTTTTAAAAAAAGATTTTATTTATTTATTCATGATAGACATAGAGAGAGAGAGAGGTAGAGACACAGGCAGAGGGAGAAGCAGGCTCCATGCTGGGAGCCCAACGTGGGACTCGATCCCGGGACTCCAGGATCGCACCTTGAGCCAAAGGCAGGTGCTAAATTGCTGAGCCACCCAGGGATCCCTGGATTATATGGTATTATAAAGGAGTTTTGGGAAATACTTGGCAAGGAGCCTAACATAGTCTGGGGTCAGGAAATACAGCAGTCAACATGTAGCACTGCAGAACACCTATGGGTACTGATTTCTTTCATCCTGACAACAGATGAGATATTGAAGTCCCGGAGAGTTTCATAGCTTGCCCAAGGCTACCTGGTCATTGGAAGTGGTATAGAGCTGGGAGCTGTTCTCATAACCATCATCCTCGACGGCTCCCCTGGCCTACCAGAAGAGGTGATGTTCAACTGACACCTGACAGAGCCATCTGTGTTAGGCTAAGAGATGGAGGAAGAGTGTTTCAGGCAGTGGGAGCAGCACATGTGAAGACCTAGAGTTCTCACTGGAGAAGCTAAAGGCAGGAAAGTCACTCAGAAAGAGACTGTGGTGAGAAATGGGGCTGGAGAGGTGGGTAGGGGCTAGATATGAAAAACTGCCAACGCTATGGGCCAAGGAGAGCCATTAAGTTTTAAGGAAGGAAATAATAGGATTGGGTTTGGTTCCTGGTAAGATCACTTTGGCTTGTGGTTGCAGAATAGATTTAGTGTGATTTTGAGGATTAAAAGAACTGACAAAGTAGGGCTCATCACAGAGCAAATATAGCTGGTGTATTTCAGCTGCTGTTATTAGTTTTTAATGGCCCTGCGGAGGGAATGAGCATGCAGAGGAGACCTAGCAGCAATGTCCAGGGAAATAGGAAACCCAAACAGCAAAGTGTCATGGAAGCCAAAAGGGAAGTCTTGGTGAGCAGCATCAAATGCTGCCGAGCAGTCAACATTATACTTCAGAGTATCCACTGGATTTACTGAGTTGGAGATTGTTGGTGAATTTGGTAGGAACAGTTTCATCAGAGCTCAGCCCCGGGGGATGTGGACAAAGTCCGACTGCATAGATGTGAAATGTTGTGCACAGTTTCCAGCAATTCTCAGGCAATATCTATTTAAAACCTAGCCTTTTTTTTTCCCCTGAGGTTTCTGCTCTCCCCCCACACCCTCAGTGTGGAGCAGGGTCAGTGCAATACCTGATAATGAGCGTGGAGCAGGCATAGAGCATATGATGGGGACATGAGGGTGAATAAAGAACGGTCCTATCCTCCAGGACCTCCTAGGCTAGTGGGGGCCGTTGGACAGGTACATTTTGATATGGCAAAGGAAATCCCTGGAGTCTGGACGGTTGAAATGAGCAGAAAGGAAGATTAGGACAGAACTCCTTTATGACTTAGTGTCCTTTTTTTGCCTTCCTGGACTCCTTCCTCAATAAAAGTATCTAAAATTATATTTTATGGGGTGCCTGGGTGGCTCAGTCGGTTAAGCATCTGACTTTGGCTTGGGGCATCATCTCAGGGTCTTGGGGTCACGGAGAGTCTACTTGTCCCTCTCCCTCTGCTTGTGCTCCCTCTGTCTCTTTCTCGAATGAATAAAATCTTTAAAAAAGATTATGTTTTATGATTGTGTTGGTATAAAGATGAATATATTACTATTAAATACTAAAATGTTTGCTTCTGCTTACAAGCTTGTTTTTTTCCTTTGGATTTTAAACGAAATTAAAATATTTTTTATAATGCGGACTCTAGGCCCTTTGCCTACAATGCCCAATGGATCAGTCAACCCTGGACTAGGGTAATGGGTAACAACGTGAGATCCCTGGGTCGCTGGGAATGGAGAAGTAGTCAGGAGACAAAGATTTATAGTTCTGTTTAGCTCCAACCTGACATCTAAGGCAGACCGCATAGGCCAGTCAGCTCCAAGAAAGAGCTAGTTTGGGTGCTGGGGTTTGGGAGCTCAGGGGGCTCTGTTACACATTTTCGTGGAGCAGGAAGAAGCAGTCTCCTTTTTTTTTTTTTTTTTTTTAAGATTTTATTTATTTGATGGAGAGAGAAAGCAAGCACAAGGAGGGGGAACCGTAGAGGGAGAAGGAGAAGCAGGCTCCCTACTGAGCAGGGGGTCCGATTCAGGGTTCCATCCCAAGACCCCAGGATCATGACCTGAGCGGAAGGCAGATGCTTAACTGACTGAGCCGCCCCGGCACCCCAAGAAGCAGTCTGCTTGCTGACAAATCCCTTCTGGGCCACTGATGGCAGAGGAGACCAGATGGTGGTTCAGTTGGAGCCACCTCACATGGGAGCCCCAGCTGCCTTGGTCTTGTGAAGTAACCCCATCAACCCTCTGTCACTAATGCCGCTATGGGAGGGGGGGAGCTTGGGGGAGGGGTGGCAAATAGAATTCCCACAGGTTAGGTCCCTGCTTCTAGGAAGTGCCAAGAATCAATGAGCCGTCAGTTTCCGCCCCACAAAGGGAAGAGGTTTTACTCTGTGGGCTTTTGATAAGTGTACATGTGTATGTGAGAGAGACATGGAGTAGGAATGTGGTTCACTCTTGTTTCTGATTAATTCATTTCATTAAACACCGACTGCCTACAAAACCAGGAGTGGGTAAGCAGTTTGTGGCTTAAAAAGACCAATTCAGATCTTTTTCTTTAGAACATGACCCCATGCATCTGAGCCCATTCCTGCCACTAAGCCCTGGAGGTTTGTGTTGGCTTGAAATCAGCTGCACTCACCCTCCCCGTTGCCATGGTGATTCCTGGGCTGGTTGTGGGGAGCTGGGTTCAGCTTCTCTCACACACAAAACCACAGGATCATGCCCTTCCTCAGCCCCCTCCACAGCCCCTACCCATCTCTCTCCTTGCTCCCCTCCTTTCCACCCTACCCCACCTCGTGAGTTTTCCATCTCTTGGCCTTTGTTTGTTTTTGCTTTTGTCAGTCTCCCTCCTTTGGATTGGTTTCTGTTTGTTTCCAAACTGTCTGGGGCTGTGTACCAGGGAGACAGTGTCCTGGGCTGCCTCTAGCCCTGATCTGGTTAGAATAAGCCCCTCTCCTTTGTATGATCTCCAACCTGACATTTGGAACATCCAAAACAAATCATGACATTCTGAAGCAAGATAGAAACCACCATCCCCACCCACTCCTGTTGGCACTCCTGTCCACCTGGAAAGGATTTTAGAAAATTTCCAGTGTTTTCCACATCATGCAGCCCTGCGGAGGGGAAGCAGCACTTACTGAATACCTACGGCATACCAGGCACTGGTATTTTTGTGTGTTAAAAATCTGGTGGTGAAGGTGATGTTTCCTGCATTCAAATTCAACTGCAAGCTGTCTGAGGGCAGGGTCCAGGCTGTCTTGGTATATCCAAGTATCTAAAATATGGTGGATACTCAAGAAAAGTTTGTTGAGAGAATAAATAGAGGAGAAGATGCAAGAAACTTCCTGCCATAGCAAAGAATAATGATTGAGTGTCAGCAAAAGTGATTGAAGTTATTAGACTTGAGAAGAAATGCATGTGGATGGGCAAGCATTTCAGGAAAAGCTGTGGACTTTGGATGCTTGATTTCAGACTCCCATTTGCTCTCTCTACCTTTTCGGAGTAGTCGGGCAGAGGGGTAAGGGGGGCAGGACAGAGCCTTTTATTTTACAGAAAAGGCTCAAAGTTAAAATTTTATTTTAAAGATTTTATTTGTTGATGAGAGACACAGAGAGGCAGAGACATAGGCAGAGGGAGAAGCAGGCTCCATGCAGGGAGCCCGACGCGGGACTCGATCCCGGGTCTCCAGGATCACACCCCGGGCTGAAGTCAGGTGCTAAACCTCTGAGCCAACCAGGCTGCCCAAGGCTCAGAGTTAAAATGCAAGTAGTCCTGTAGGGCACCTGGGTGGCTCAGTGGTTGAGCACCTGCCTTTGGCTCAGGTTATGTTCCTGCGGTCCTGGGATCGAGTTCCACATCAGGCTCCCCTCAGGGAGCCTGCTTCTCCCTCTACCTATGTCTCTGCCTCTCTCTCTGTGTCTCTCATGAATAAACAAATAAAAAAGAAAGATTAAGCTACTGATCTGATGCGTATTCATACACACATGTAAGTGACTGGTAATAGTCTTTTTTTTTTTTTTTTTTTATGATAGTCACACAGAGAGAGAGAGAGAGAGGCAGAGACACAGGCAGAGGGAGAAGCAGGCTCCATGCACCGGGAGCCCGATGTGGGATTCGATCCCGGGTCTCCAGGATCGCGCCCTGGGCCAAAGGCAGGCGCCAAACCGCTGCGCCACCCAGGGATCCCTGGTAATAGTCTTTTCTAAGAACAGGATTTAGGAATGAGCCGGGGAAGAGTGGTGGTAAAGAGAAAGCAACCACTGGAGGTTCAAGGGCAAGAGATCTGAGGTGGGCAGTGGGAGAGAGGGAAGGCCTGAGCCACTGGAGTCAGACTTCAATACCCGTGTAGCCAAGGGAAGACCCGGGTGTCCACTAGTGGGGACAGGAAGGAGGCAAGGCCAGTCTGAATTCCTGGGAAGTATGGATTACAGATCGGCTTAAAGATGTAGTTTTACCATTCTTAGGCAAATATTGGCTATCCCAAAAAGGCCTGGTAACACATTGCCTGTCAGAGACCAACAGGGATTTAAAACTAGCACAGGCCTCAGCCAATCAGCAGGCTGCATTCCTATGGCCTTTGTGACTGGCTCAGATGCCAACATGTGCCCCAATAGGAGACTAAGTTTTTTGCAGGGGCTGCTGGGAAAGAGGCTCTTGCGTTGGCCAGTACCCCCCACCCTGCGACTCGCTACCCTTGACCCCCACCCCCACCCTACCTCCTTCCTCCATGAGAGTCTGGTCCTGGTGTTACTCAATGGAGAGCAGAGCCAAGAGAGGAAGAGAAACGGAGTCCTGATGATGTTGAGTACTGAGTTGGGTTGTGCCTAAAGCTGGACTTCTCACTGTGCAACCAGTAAATTCTTTTTATTTAAGAGTTTAAATTGGATCTTGTGGGGATACAGTGGGGAGAAGTCCTTAACTAACACCCTTTGCCATCCTGGAACTTCATTATTTTTGGTGTCAACCCTTTATTAAATACATAGAAAGATGAATTCCAAACCAATGAGTCAGGATTGATGAATTTTTCTTGACACCCTCCCCGCCCCCCCCCCCCCACACACACACTTGGACAAGGCACTCAGACCTGTGCAAAATGAGAAATGGGCAAAACACACCAAAAACGCACTGTATTCTGGGGTCTTCTGTAGCTTTGGCATCAAGGGCCTCCTTGGGTCAACTTGGACTCTGCTCCAGAAAGGCTTCCAGCCTAAAGAACCCCAGGGCACTCAGATCTGGGAGCATCAATAGGTAATGCGACCAGGGCAGATGTAAGCTACACTGGAGGGGCCTGGCCCTCAGGAAGACCAGAAGTTGGGTCTGCTCAACACAAAGAATGGGAGAGAAAGGCACTACCATTTCTCCAATGCCTCCTGCATGGTGGGTGTATTGAAAGAATTACTTAATCTTCACAGGATCCTTGTAAGACGGATACCATAATCTTTCTTTTACAGAAGAACCAGACCTGGAGAGGTGACTTGCCCAAGGTGAAAAGGCCCGAAAGAGGCCACACCAAAGCCGACTCTGGAGCTAGAGTAATAAGAAAGGCAGATAAGCACAAGGCTGCAGCTTCTACGGGCTGTATGAGCAAGAAGGATCCAGGCTGGTGTAGGGAGGTTGGAATGGGCAATACTAAGTCTGGGGGCTGCAGAAATGAGCTCCCTTCCTAGGCCCTGCCATGTCTCCCAACTCATAAGCTGGGGGCACCTGGGGTGTTGGGAGGGGGACCATAGGAGGTCTCACCCGACAACCACACTATTAGCAAGAGCTCAGGGTTCAGCTCCATTCACCTTCCCGCCCATCGCTGCAGGCCCAGGAGGTGAGCTCAGAGGCACATGGCATAGAATGTGGGGCAGGGAGGGGTGGGCCCTCTCTTCCACCCCTGCTGCCTTCTTGGAGCTCGGGCCATCATCCTGCTCTGATTAAGCTGACTCCTTGGAGTCCTCAAATGCAGGGGCTGCCAGCAGCCAAATCCCCCTGATTGTCTGGGATGTTCCCGACAGCAGAGAATAAACAGTCTCCCCTGTCCGGCCAGCTGTGCTGAGCAGCATTCCTGTCTCTCGGCCCACCCAGTTGGGTGGGGCTGCAGCCCTGCATCCACCTCCAGCAGAGGCTTGGCGAACCTGGTGAGAGGGTGGAAAAAGAGAGGAGAGGTCACTGTCTCCAGGCCACACGGGACATTCTCTTGCCTGAGTCCTCATTTTGCCTCAGCATGAGGCACCTCGATTTCAAGCCACTCCTGGCACAAGCTCTGTGCTTGTAATAATGGCCCTGTGACTTAAGAGGAGGCCCACACCAGGCCACTGGCCCCAGGGGTTGGAGCCTCTCACCCTTCCCCAGAGACTGCCTGGGGAATTTGAGACTCCTATATCATTCTAGCTACATCTGAAGGCATCACACCCAAATGGTTCATTTTATGGAGGAGGACGCAGTGAGTCAGCAACAGAAGCAGGACCAGACGCTGGACCTTTCACTGCTATCCGCTGTGGATGCTGTGGATGGTGTGGCTGGAATGGCAGAGGGGCTCTGAGTGAGAGGGGCGGCCCATGTTTTTGGAGAGGAGCAGAGGTGTTTTCATCCTACGCCTGTTTTGGAGATCAGGCTTGTGGCCGAGCCATTTCCTGAGGAAGTAAGGCCTCTGGAAAAGCACTGTTCACCAGCCCCTCCTAAATCATGCTTTTGGGAGCAGAGCTGGGGCAGCAAGACCTGAGTGGGGCTCTGTTACTGTTCAGAGGCCAGTGCCCAGCCTGGGCTTGGCAGGCTATGGGCGGTGCCCGGGGACAGAGGGCAGAGTCCTTGGCAAAGGGGAGCACCCCCAGCACACACCATGTGTGGAAGCCAGAGTCCTTGGCAAGGGGGAGCACCCCCAGCACACACCATCTGCTTCTCTGCTGTAGGACTCTGGCCTGGGATTGCGGAGGAGGAGAGACAGCAGCCTTTCCTAGCCAGTCTGCAGAAGGAATTCCTCTAGGAGCTCCCTCTGGCCGCAGACAGAGGGGGAAGGAGGCAGACAGTGTGGGAGCCCAGGGGTCTCTGTGGACAGGTGTCTCGCTCCCAGTCTGTCTCAGCCCTATAGCTTTGTCTAGCTGCATGTATCAGTGTGAGTTTATGTGACCGTATGTCTGGCTGGCTGCATTTCTGGTTGGAGCTGGGTTCCTCGGCGGGAAAGCGTGTACTTATGTGTTTGCCAGGATATCTGTGAGCCCACATCTCTGCGTAAGCTTATGTATGTGGGTATGTGCAAAGGAATGTGGGGGCCTCTGCACAAATGAGTCAGGTCTACGCCTGCCAACATGTTTCCGTGGGAGTATGCATTGTGGCATTTAGGTTATTTTGGTATAAACATGTACCCATCTTTCTAGATGTAAGATTAGGCATATGTGTCTCTGGGAGCATGGGTAGATATTTGTCGATAATGTGTGGGTGAGTGCCTAAAAGGGTGTATGCCTGTCTATTTACATTTGTGCAGAAGTCTTCATTCACTCATTCAATTCATTCACAAAATGATTTTCTCATTTATTAGCAGCCATTTGTAAAGTGCTTGCTCCATGAGCACTGGGCACTGGGAATTTAGAAAGGTTTCCAAGGCAGCACCTAACATTTGCAAGAACCAGGGCAAGAGTACAAATGAAGGCTTACATTCGTATATCTAAATATTTAAATATTATAAGTCACAACAACAAACTGTTAAATAAGATACTTAATCCCAATAAGCCAGAGGGCTGGGTTTGATTTTGAATTCCCAACTCCTCTGACTCCTGTGCTGGAATTCAACAACACAGAACAAGGGGCACTGATCTGAGTTCAAGCCACTGTCCTATGCTCAATTTAAGACTCACTCTGTGAGGGACCCCTGGTGGCTCAGGGCCTAAGTGAGTCTGCCTTTGGCCCAGGGCATGATCCTGGAGCTGGGATCGAGTCCCACATCGGGCTCCCTGCATGGAGCCTGCTTCTCCCTCTGCCTGTGTCTCTGCCTCTCTCTGTGTGTCTCTTGTGATTAAATAAATAAAATCTTAAGAAAAAAAAAGACTCTGTGATCTGGCCTCATTTTCCTCACCTGTAGAATGGAGGACTGTGTTACCATGTCTTTAACTTACAGGCCTTGCTTGGTTTATAGGAGTGTAATTAATTTCCTGAGTTAATTATTCTCCAGAAGTCAAATAGAGGAATGCTTAACTGTAGAATTGTGGGTTCGGACAGAATTGAGTTTGAATCCCAGCTCTGCCGTATACCAGCTGTGTCTACTTTATTATTTTTTTAAAGATATATTTACTTATTTTAGAGAGAGAGCAGGGAAGGGCCAGAGGGAGAGAAGCAGACTCCCTGCTGAGTGTGGAGCCCTAAGCTGGGCTTAATCCCACAGCTCCAAGATCATGACTTGAGCTGAATTAACCAACTGAACCACCCAGGTGCCTTGCTGTGTCTCCTTTAGAGTTACTTAATTTCCCTTAGAGTTATGAGGATTAAATAAAATAATGTGCATACAGTGTTGAGTACTGTCAGGTTCACATTAGATGTTCAATAAATATTGGCTTCTGTCCTTGTCAAGGCTCTTTCCAGCTTCCATACCTTACAAATTCTGGATTCAGTAGACATCTTGATTGATTGCAATGATTGGGACCATATGTTTAGGGAGTTCTGGCCTTGTTGAGGGTGGGGGATGGTGGCAAGGACAGTTGGATGAGAAAACCAGTGCCTTCTAAGCTGCCACTCCAGATCTGTGTGTGAGCCATGCCTTCTATCCCATTCTCCGATGTGGACCCTTGACATTTTCTCTGTCTTAGGTCAAGTGCTATGAAGCGCAGGTTCACCAGCGTCTTCTGACCTGATTTTGCCCCTGAGCCCCTCCCTGGTGCTGTAGGATGCTGAGCTAAGTAGGATCAAGCTTCCGGGCAGGGCTGGGTCAGGTAAGGCCTCAGGCTCCCCAGCGTGTCTGGGCCTGCCTGACCAGCCCCAATAGTGGGCAGATCCAGCTAGGCAGAGGGCACCTGTCTCCTGTGATTGATATTCCTGGGAGGGCATCGCTCTGCTGCTGGCACAGCTAGCCTTGGGATCTCGAAGCACTGGGGTGCCTACGGAGCCCCCTCAATGACTCCTGTCCTCTCAAGGTCCCTAGAATGGCTGAGTTCCAGCAGGAACACTATGAAGAGAATTGGGGAGGGACAAGTGACAGTGCCTCTCAGCCATGGCTGGTGGGGGTGACCATCTTGGGAATCCCCTGGAACCTGTGAAAACTGGCGGCTCTTGGGCTCTCCTGAAATATCCCTGACCCGAAGGGAATGAGGGAGGGGTCCAGGGCCTGGCCAGGGTTGCTGAATTGGGAAATGCTTTGAGTATGAGCTCAGGGTAGCTGAGGCCATGAGGGAGATGGTGAAGGAGAGGGTCTGCCCTTGAGGTCATGGCGGCCATCCCTCTGATCCCATGCACAGCGGGTGCGGGAGAATTGGTTTGAAGATCTCCCGGCTCCTGGGATTACTGGGGAGGTGGGAGCAACGTAATCTCCAAAAGGTCCTCTGGGGGGGTCCTTGTGATCGCTCCCCCACCACCTCTAAGCCACTCAATTTGGGGCTAGAACTGGGATTTTTCCTCTTGAAAAAAAAATGAAAGCAAGGGAGGAAGTGGTGGGTTGAGGCCAAAATAATATGTTTAAGGAAATTTCTGCTTCATGCTGGCTAGGATAGGGAATGTCTAGTCAAAGAGCTGCTGACAGCCAGGGTCCCTGTAAGTAAACAGACTGCCTCTGATGGCAGCCGTGAGCTCATTTCCCTCAGCAGTGTGTGAGGAAGATGATGTCACTAGAGCAGGGCCTCCTAGTCATGGAGTTTGTCAGTGAGCAGGAGTGAGAATCAGGGATCGCTGGCCGCCTGGGTGCTGCTGCCTAGTTATTGCAAGCAGCTGCTTCCCACACAAGCAGCTCTGACACCCTCCTGCACATACTCATCTATGATGGGACTCTAGCCACACCAGGACCCATAGCCAGGGATGTTCTTTGGGAAACTTGGATTAACTGTGAAGTCTCTAGATTCCATGCGAGGTCTCTTCCTCTAGAGAGCTGGGGCCCCTCTGGTCTATGACAAGGGGCACTTAGGATGGGTTCAGTTGCAAGAAGTGGCTCCTGGAGGTACAGGCTCATGTCCTGCCCCTGTGGAGAACAGGCAAGGGCAACGTGCACCACAGCGTGTCTCCTAGGCCAGGCAGCCAGGTCCAGTGGGGCACTTTCCATGAGCAGAGGGCCAGGTCAGGGGAGGTTGGGAGGTTGGGGAGGAGGTGGAAGAAACCATAAAGCTCTCTCTGTGTCTCTTGCATAGGCTTTTCCTGAGCACTGCAGTCGCCAGGTGAGGCTTTTATGGGGCTTGAAAGGCCTGCGGCAGAGTTGATGAGGAGCAGCTGCCAGCCACTGGGCCAGACTCTGCAGCCTTCCCCCACTTGCCCTGTCCCATCCCCCTTTCACCTCCTGGCTGGGCAATCGGGAGCAGGGAACCTCCAACTAGAAAGGTGGGCCAGAAGCTTCTTAGGGTGGCCCTCAGGCTTTCACTTCTTTGTGTCCCCCCAGAATCCTAGCCTGACTTCACATCAGGGCTCATCAGACACAGATCTACTCCATTGAGCAAACAGCACACTCGGTCCCTGCCTGGCCTACTCCATGCTGACCAAAAACCTCAGATTGACAGGCAAGCTCACAGAAAACTTACTGCCTGCCTCACTGCCTGACTGACCCACTAAGCGAGTCCACTTAGTCAAAAAAGACTCATTGAACACCTTACTTGTGCCAGGTTTCATGTTGGGTGCAATGGATACAGCAATGAACAAGATAGACAGGATGTTTGCTCTTAGGGAGCTCACAATAAGCAAACAAAATGGTGACAGAATGTGATAAATATATTACGGATGGGAAGTAAATAGGATTCTGCGTGAGAGAGTATCCAGCAGGCCCTACCATGAATGTAATAGTCAGGGAAGACCCCTTTGACACATAATCTGAGACCTAAGGGATGGAATAAAGAGCCCGTGGAAGAGCTTACCAGAGAGAGGGAAAAGCGATGCCAAGGCCTTGAGTTGGGAAAGAGTTTAGCATAATCTTGGAATAACCAGAAGACCAATGTGGTTGAAACATGGTATGTGAGGGGAAGGTGCTATGTAGATGAACCTGGGAAGGAGGGCAGGAAGAGACCAGACAGGGCCTTGTAAGCTACAGCAAGAGTTCAGGTAAGTGTTTGGAGAAACCCTAAGGGCTTTAAGCAAAAGTGTGACACATACTCAAGAAGAGATAGATAACATGAATAGCCTTATATCCAATAAAGAAATTAAATTTATAGTTAAAAATCTTTCCGTGAAGAAAACTCCAGGCCTAGATGCCTTCACTGGCGAATTCTACCAAATATTTAAGGGAGGAAAAAAATACCAGTTTTATATAAAATCTTCCAGAAAACTGAAGAGGAATGAATACTTCCCAACTTATTGTATGAGGCCAGTATTAGTCTGATAGCAAAATCAGACAAAACATTCCAAGTGGGCAGCCCGGGTGGCTCAGCGGTTCAGCGCCACCTTCAGCCCAGGGCGTGATCCTGGAGACCCGGGATTGAGTCCCACGTCGAGCTCTCTGCATGGAGCTTGCTTCTCCCTCTGCCTGTGTCTCTGCCCCCCCACCCCCTCTCTCTCTCTGTCTCTCATTAATAAAATCTTAAAAAAAAAAAATTCCAAGGAAAGAAAATACAGACCAATATCCTTTAGGAACACAAATGCCAAAAAGTAAAAATAAAAATTCTAGCAAGTAAATCCAGCAATGCATAAAAGGATAATTCAATAGTTAAATGGGATTTATTGAGAAATATCAGGTTGGATAAATATTTGAATATCAGTTAATGTAATTCACCATATTAACAAACTTAAAAATAAAAAAACACATATGATCACTTCAATGATGCAGGAAAAGGATTCGACAAAATCCAACATTTTATTCTTGATAAAAACCCTCAGCAAAGTAAGAAAAGCAGGGGACTCCCTCAATCTGAAGTCCCTCAACCTGTTATCTATGAAAAACCTAAGGCTAACGTCATAGTTAATGGTAAAAGATTGAATACTTTGGGGAAAAGATCATCTTTTCAACAAATGGTGCTGGAACGACTGGATATCTGTGTGCGGGAGAAAAATAAACCTCTACCCTTACCTCACAGCATACACAAAACTAATTCAAAATGGATCACAAACCTAAATGTAAGAGCAAATTTATAAAACTTCTAGAAGAAAACATAGGAGAAAAATCTTTATAACTTGGGGTTGGGCAAAGAATTCTTAGATATGACACAAAAGCAATGAAAGAAAAAGCTGACAAACTAAATTCATTACAAAGTTTTGATTTCTAGAAGATACCATAAAAAAAGTGAAAGACAGTCATCAGTAGGAGAAAATATTTGCAAAACATATATCCAACAAAGGACTTGTATCTAGAATATATGTATATATATATATATTTTAAATATTTATTCATTCATTCATTCATTCATTCATTCATGAGAGACAGAGAGAGGCAGAGACATAGGCAGAGGGAGCAGAAGCAGGCTCCATGCAGGGAGCCCCAGGATCACACCCTGAGCCGAAGGCAGATGCTCAATCGCTGAGCCATCCAGGTGTCCCTAAGAATATATTTTTTAAAAACCTCTTTATATACCCAGGATACATAAAGAACAAAGGATTTATACCTAAAATATATTTTAAAAGTATATGCAGCTCAGCAAAAATTTTGGACAGACATTTCTCCAAAGAAGATATACAGATGGCAAATAAGCACATGAAAAGATGTTTTCTTGGTTATCAGTGAAATGTAAATTAGAACACAATGAGACAGCACTGCACACTCACTAGAAAAGTTAAAATTAAGAAATTGACTATAACAAGCATGTTGGCAAGCATGTGGAACAGCTATAACTTCTTTTTTTTTAAGATTTTATGTATTTATTCATTAGAATACACAGAGGAGAAAGAGAGAGAGGCAGAGACACAGGCAGAGGGAGAAGCAGGCTCCATGCAGGGAGCCTGACGTGGGACTCGATCCCGGGTCTCCAGGATCATGCCCTGGGCTGCAGGCGGCGCTGAACTGCTGAGCCACTGGGGCTGCCTTTTTTTTTTTAAGCTATAACTCTTCTACATGGCTTATGGGAATGTAAACTGTATAAACACTTCAGAGAACAGTTTGGCAATTTCTCAAAAAGTTAAATATAATACCTCCTCCAAAAAAAAAAAAAAATACCTCCTCCATGATCCATTCCTTCCTTCCCTAGGAATTTACCATTAAGTCCACACATGAATGTTTATGCAGCTTTATATATGACAGCTAGAAACTGGGAACAACCCAAATATCTATCATCAGGTGAACGGTTAAACAAATTGTGGTACATCCATACAATGGAACGCTATTCAACAATAAAAGCAAACAAACTATTGATACAGTGGACAACATGGATGAATCTCAAAATCATTAAACCACATGCAAAAAGGAGAATATACTATTTCATTTATGTAAAGTTCTAGAAAATGCCAACTAGTCTGTAGTTATAGAAAGCAGATAAGTGGTTGCCTGGGGATAGGAGGTGGGGGAGGGAGGGTTGGATTTCTAAGAAGCACAAGGAAACTTTTAGGATGATAAATATGTTCTTTATGTTCATGGGTGTATACGTATGTCAAAACTTATCCAAGTGTATATACTTTAAGTGTACAATAAAATTGTATGTCAACAATATCTCAATAAAGTTGTTCAAGAAAACTGCAGTCTGATCTAATTTGTGTGTGTGTAATTTCTTTTTTAAAGTAGGCTCCAGGGATCCCTGGGTTGCTCAAAGGTTTAGCGCCTGCCTTCGCCCAGGGTGTGATCCTGGAGTCCCGGGATCCAGTGCCACGTCAGGCTCCCTGCATGGAGCCTGCTTCTCCCTCTGCCTGTGTCTCTGCCTCTGTGTGTGTGTATGTGTGTGTGTGTGTGTCTCATGAATAAATAAATGAATCTTTAAAAAAAAAGTAGACTCCATACCCAGCATGGGGTTTGAACTCATGACCCTGAGACCGAGATCTGAGTTGAGATCAAGAAGCCCATTGCTTAACTGACTGAGCCACTAAGGTGCCCCTGTGTGTGTTTTTTGAACTCACTCTGGCTGCTGTGAGAAGGGACTGTGGCGGCCTAAGTGTAGAAGCTGGGAGTCCTTAGGAGCCTGGGGCAGTCGTCTTTCCACTGTGATGGCAGTGGAAATGGGGGGGAGTGGACAGATTTGGGAAACATTTTGAGACTTAACAAGATTTGCTGGCGGTTGTTATATACAAGGCATGAGGGAAATGGAGAAATTGAGGATGGCTACAATATTTCCAAACCTTGAGCACTGGGTGGCTGAAGACATCTGGCCAGGAAGATCTGTGGGTGGGGAAGTGGAAAGGGCAGAGGACAAGAGTTCTCTTTTCTTTTCTTTTCCTTTTTTTTTTTTTTTAAGATGTTATTTATTCATTCATGAGAGACACGGAAAGACATGCAGAGACACAGGCAGAGGGAGGAGAAGCAGGCTCTATGCAAGGGAGCCCGATGTGGGACTCGATCCTGGGAATCCGGGATCAGGCCCTGAGCCAAAGGCAGAAGCTCAATCGCTGAGCACCCAGGCCTCCCAAGAGGTCTCTTTTCATCTACCTGCAGAGATGGCTGGGTTCCATGAGAAGAGTCTGGGTAGAGATAAAATTTGGAGGATATTAGGAAATAAGTGGTTCTTTGATGCCAAGTGAATGGATGAAATCACACAGGGAGAAAGACTAGACAAAGAAAGCTCTGAGGACTGAGACGGGGGCATTCCAACACTCGGAAATCCCCTGAAGGAGCCTGCAAAGCCCCTCAGGAAGGAACAAGTAGAGAAGTACCCAACTATATTCATTTCCTCTGGCTGCTCTAACAAATTACCACAAACAGTGGCTTAAAACAGGCAGAAATTTATTCTTCCACAGTTTTGGAAGGCAGAAGTTCAAAAACCAGATCACTGGGCTGAAATCAAGGTGTCAGGAGGGCCACACTCCTTCTGAAGGCTCCAGGGGACAATCCGTTCCTTGACTCTTACAGCTTCTGGCAGCTGTTGGCATTTCTGGGCTTGCAGCCATACCACTCCAATCTCTGTCTCCACGGTCACATTATTTCCTCCTATTCTGTCCATTTCAAATATCCCTCTTCCTCAGCCTTAAAAGGAACATTTGTCATAGGATTTATGGTCCACCCAGATAATCAAGGATCATCTCCTAATCTCAAGATCCTGAGCTTAATTACATTCAAAAAGACCTTTTTTTCTTTTTTCTTCTTTCTCCTTTTTTCTAAATAAGGTAATATTCACAGGTCCTGGGGATTAGGGTGTGGATATGTCTTTTGGGGGCCACTATTCAACTATACCAACTAACTGACAGACTAATTAATAATGCAAAGGAGTGACTAATTAATAATGCAAAATGGCAAAACTTCCTGTGCCTGAGAAGAGGGTCAAGTAAGAGAGTCAGTTGTCAAAGTGATTTTTAGGATGCAGGTCTGTTCACATCATTCTAGTTAGTGACCCTACCCAACAGCTTCCTGCAGCTTTAAGGCCAAACACTAATATCCTTGCCTAGTCTACAAAGCCCAAGGGCCTGGCCTCAGCCCACCTCAGCAGGCTTGTCTCACACTGCTCTCCTCTGCTGTCTTGCCTCCAGCTGCCTCTCCGGCCACCTTTCCTCCTGTCCCAGGGCCAATGGTTGTTGTTCTCTCTGCCTGGAAGGCCCTTCTTCAACCCGCTTCACAGAGTTAGCATCCACTAATGCTTCAGATCTCAGCTCAGAAGTCTTTGCTTTGGGGAAGTCTTCCTTGATCCCTGGTCCATGTCATACAAATGTGTGATATAATTTCTCATGGTTCCCTGTATTCCTCTTTCATAGGACTGTCAAAGTCTACAATTGCATACATATCTGTAACACTATTTTATTAGTATGTATCTCTGCCACTAGACTGTAAATACCATTAGGGCAGGGTTTGTGACTTACCACTATCCCAAGTGCCTTGTCCAGTGCTTGGCACACAGAAGAGGTATATAATGGTTTTAAAACATATCTGCAAATTTTTTGACACGCTTCCCACCAAGAGATAGAGTCTAGCTGACCTTCCCTTAAATTAGAACTGGTCTAATGACTTGCATATAATTAACAGAATGTGGCAGAAATGATGCTTTGGGACATAGAAGGCTAGGCCATAAAAAAGTTAATATGGCTTCCTCCTGGCCGACTCTTTTCAGATGTTCCCTTTTAGATCCCAGTTTCCATGCTGTGAAGATGCCCGGGCCACATGTAGATGCTTCAGCCAAAAACTCCACTGAAAATCTAACCTACAGCCAGCATCAACTGTGAGACATGTGCTGAGGAGGCTTTGAGAGGATTCCAGCCTTAACTGCCTTCAGACTACAACCGCCTGAAGACACCTGAGCGAGAGTTACCTAGCAAACCCAGTTAGTCCTAGAGCCATGAGAGATAATAATAAATGATTGTTATTATTACAGAAGCTACTAAGTTTTGGTATGATTTGCTATGTAGCAGCAGATAGCTAGAATGGAGTCCAATAGATACTTCCTGAGTGAATAAAGGTGGAGAGATCTGGTTGAGGAATCTCACTTGCACTTTAGCTCTATGCAGGTGACAGCTCTGCAGGTGACAGCTCTCAGTTATTCCTTCCCCAGGAGGCCCTGGAGATCCCTGAAGCCCCAATTCAGAACCTCAAAGGTCTGTACTCCTCATAGCCACCCAAAGGGAGACTCCTGGAAACTCTCTGCTCAGAGTACAGAGTGAGGCATGGTCATTACAAGTTAGTTCTGGCAAGAACTTCAGAGAACATTCATTTCACTGCGGGTTCTTAATCTTGGGCCCATGCATGGTTTCAGGGGAGCACTTTTTCTCTTTCAGAAGCACTTTTTCTCTATGTATATGTGTATTTTCCTGGGGTTAGAGTTTCCAGGCTCTAATTTTTATCAGATTCTTAAGAGGTGTGTGTCCCCAAAGTGCTAAGAACTACTGATCTAGTTCAATTATCTCAATTTCTAGGTTAAGAAACTGAGGACATTTCCTTTCGTAGTAACAAAATGGACTAGGTACCCTAAATGAGCTTCCTTCTTTTTTTTAAAGTAAAGATCTTATTTATTTATTTATTTATTTATTTGAGAGAAAGAGAATGAGCAAATGAGAGAGAGAACATTAGTGGGGGGAGAGGCAGAGGAAGAAACAGATTCCCCATTAGCAGGGAGCCTAACTCAGGGCTCAATCCCCAGACTCCAGGATCATGACCTAAGCTTTAGGCAAACACTTAACTGAGCCACCCACGAGGCCAATGAGCTTCCTTTGGAAAACAGTTCTGTATGAGGGAAAACAAAATTTTTAATTTTTTAAATTAATTTTTAGAGGGGGGGGAGGCAGAGGGAGAGGGAGAGAGACTCTGAAGCAGACTCTCCGCTGAGCATAGAGCCTGAGGTAGGGCTTCATCCCATGATTCAGAGATCATGACCTGAGCTGAAAGCAAGAGTCAGATGCTTAACTGACTGAGCCCAGGCACTTCCATCCTGTTTTATTTAAGAACAAATTAAAGATGTTGATTAACTTTAAACTTAGACAAATAAAATATGCATGTCAGAAATTTCTAGTGTAACCACTAAACACAGCAAAAAAGGTATAATTTGCAAATTAGTTAAAGAGAAAAGTGGAATAAAGAAAAATAAGAAAACAAGAAAGAATAGAAAAAGAAACGTAGAAAATAAAAAATAACAGGTTAGAAATACATACATGCGTACCTATAAATAAATACATAAATGTATGTGTGTATGTATCAGTGTTTTAATAAATATAAATGGAATTTAAGCTTCAATTAAAAGAAAGAATTGCCAAACTAGACAAGGTAATGAATCTAGTCATAAGCTTATATTCACAAGAGGCATATTTAAAACATAAGAGCACAGAAAGTTTGAAAGTAAAAATTTGTCAAACATTAATCAATGGAAGCTATACATCTATGTTAATTTTAGTCAAAGTAGACTTTCTTTAAGACAAAAGGCATTATGAGAAACACAAGGGTCACTTCATAATGATAAAAGGTTCAATTCATCAAAAAGAATAGTCTTAATTTTTTTTAAGGATTTTATTTATTTATTCATGAGACACAGAGAGAGAGGCATCGAGACACAGGCAGAGGGAGAAGCAGGCTCCATGCAGGGAGCCTGATGCGGGACTCGATCCTGGGACCCCAGGATCAGGCCCTGGGCTAAAGGTGGCACTAAACCACTGAGCCACTTGGGCTGCCCGAATAATCTTAAATTTATACACATCTAGGGGCACCTGGCCTGGCAGCCTCAGTCGGAAGAGCATGTGACTCTTGATCTTGGGGCTGTGAATTTAAGCTCCACACTGGGTGTAGTGATTACTCGAATAAATAAACAAACTTTTAAAAACACATATACATGTAATAACTTCAAAATAGATAAAGCAAAAGGAAAAAGCAATGAAAGCAATATAAAAATGGACAAATTTCATAATACAGTCAGAGATGTTATCTTCTCTCTGTAACTGACAGATTAAGTCAACAATGAGCAAGGCTTAGGAAATTTAGGTCCATAAAGGAGAAGTAATAAACTTTCCTTTATCCTTCTGGTCATGGAGTACCTACCATGTCCCAGAAACTACACTTACCTCTTTCCAATAATCCAGAGAGAGAAAAAATGTTTCTACTTTTATTAGGAATTTTAGTCCCATTTCATAAATTAGGAGGCTGAGGCTTAGAGGGGTTAAATAATTTGGATAAGGTACTCTTCCTTAGAAACCTTAAATGTCAAATCCTGCACCCAACATAGCCTTCCTACTAGTGGACAACCTTAATCCCTCGACACTTCCTCCTTGGCTTCTTTAATTTCCCAGAGACCTCTGGTCCCACTCTTTTTGTCCCCTCCCATCACACTTCCCTCTTCCCCGTCCTGGATCCCTGGAGGGTGATTTGAATCTCTCCCTACCTAGTACTGCTACCCCTGATTCCCTTGCATCCCTATCCTCTTTCAGTTCCCCTGAAGATTTAGAGAGAGAGGGAGTACAACTGGGGGGAGGGGTAGAGGGAGAGGGAAAGAGGGAATCCCAAGCAGACTCCCACTTAGTCAGAGTGGGGACGCAGGGCTTGATCCCATGAGCCATGAGATCATGACCTGAGCCAAAATCACAAGTCAGACCTCAACCAACAGAGCCACCCAAGCACCCCTACCCTTGTCCTCTTGAACTCATCACCGTATCACACTTAGAGCCTACCTTTTCAGCTCCTGATATTGACTGGCTGGCTTGCTGAGCCTTGCAGGAGAAAGCTGCCATCTCTACAGCTTCTCCCAGTTCCTGGCTCCCATTCCTTCCATTCATTCTGGGATCTTGCTCTCTTATCTCTGCTCACCCCATATCTATAATCCCTCGCTCTCTTGGCTCCATCTCTTCAGCCCAACAACTTGTGCAAGCTTCTTCCACTCTAAAAAGGATCTTCTCTCCCATTTTCTGGTCTCACTTTGCTCCTCTCTCCATCCAAATTTCTCCAAAAAGTAACATTGTCTCTACTTCCTCATTTCCCATTCTTTCTTCCTTATCTTTTGCAGGCTGACTTCAGCCCCCATCACCCCACTGAAACTTCTCTTCCTAAAACCACCAAGAACCTATGAATTACCAAGTCTGACATATATTTTTCTGTCTTTTTATAATCTGGATTCCTCCATTTATAATCTGGGGCCTCAATATAAGTGGAGCTAAAATAATATGAATAAAATGTAACAATAAGCATCCAAATTCCATCTGTTCTTTGCAGTCTCCTGCTGAGGTGAGGTGGATAAAGAGTCACTGGGATCTCTGAAAAATCTGCCCACATATTTCTGAGAGTCCTTAGACCATAGCTCCTATGAGCTCACAAATAGCCTATTCCAGTAGGACATCAACCTCTCTTTTCCTGCCTCGATTGAGGCAAAGAGCTCTTGAGAGGCCAAAGCTGTGAGGACTACCACTGTGGAGGGTAAATGTTTCTCACTGCTTTAAAAGTTCCCAAAGCAGAACTACTTGCTGCTTGAAATCCTTATTCTGGGGTGCCTGGGTGGCTCAGTTGGTCAAGTGTCTGACTCTTGATTTAGGCTCAAGTCATGATCTCAGAGTTATGAGATTAAGCCCCACTGCAGGCTCCATGTTCAGCATGGAATCTGCTTGAGATTCTCTCTCCCTCTTCCTCTGCCCCTCCCACTGCTCATGCTCTCTCTCTCTCAAATAAATAAAAATCTTTTTTTTTTTTAAGATTTTATTTACTTATTTGAGAGCGAGAGAGAGAGCATAAGCAGGGGAGGGGCAGAGGAAGAAGCAGATACTCTGCTGAGCAGGGAGCCTGACCTGGGGCTTAATCCCAGAATCCTGGGATCACGACCTGAGCCGAAAGCAGACACTTAACTGACTGAGCTACCAAGGTGCCCTTAAATAAATAAAATCCTAAAAAAAAAAAAAAAAAAAAAAAAAAAGGAAGAAAGAAAGAGAAATCCTTACTCCATGAAAGGGAGCTAGAGGGATCCCTGGGTGGTGCAGTGGTTTGGTGCCTGCCTTTGGCCCAGGGCGCGATCCTGGAGACCCAGGATCGAGTCCCACGTCGGGCTCCCGCTGCATGGAGCCTGCTTCTCCCTCTGCCTGTGTCTCTGCCTCTCTCTCTCTCTCTCTCTCTCTCTCTCTCTCTGTGACTATCATAAATAAATAAAAATTAAAAAAATAAAGGGAAGGTATCTATTTAAAAAAAAAAAAGAAAAGAAAGGGAGCTAGATATATGCAAAACAACCTCCAAAGGCCACAGGAACCATAAGATTGAAGAAAAAGGCTGACATGTCCAGTTTGATAAGAAATATTTTATTAAGGGGACCTATGGACAGAAATGTGTCTTGGGAAACCAAAAGACAAGTATATATCCTCAACTTCACCTCTCATACGACCTGCTTTTATATGCTAGGAGCTGGGGAGTGCATGCTCTGGGACCACTAGGAGGAGAATGTTTGAAAGTAGGGCCTGTTTAGTCATGTCTCCAGAGTATATTAAGGACATGAGGGTACAGTTCAGGGTTTGGATAAACAAAAAGAAAGGATATGTTTGTGGGCTTCAAGTCATGGAGTGGCCATCATGGTGGATTTGTCCAAGATGGCATCAGTCTGGGTTGCACATCCTACATTGTTTTCATTACACTTTCCCCCTCCAAAGGACTCAGACATGAATGTAGACTTAGAAGTGAACTCAGATTCTTTATCCTCTTACTCCCCCTGCCTGCCCCAAGCTCTAAGGTGATTCCCTACCCCCCCGGGATGGGGGGTCATGTTCATAATACCTTCAGTTTTTTCCTCAGTGAAGCAGACCCTGCCTTTTGGCTCCCCAGTGGCCATTCCCCCTTGTACGGCCCTAATCACCTCTGACCTTGTTCAGATATCCACACTCCTCTGAGAACTACTTTCCATAAAGAGCCTGGCCCCATAAGGAAGGTCACCATTTGTTTCATCAGAGGAGTCCCAGTGCCCCCTGTTAGTGATTGTTTCAAGCACAGACTTCATCTCCTCCTCCTCCTCCTCCTCCTCCTCCTCCTTCTTCTTTTCTTTTTTAAGATTTTATTTATTTATTCATGAGAGACACACAGAGAGAGAGGCAGAGGGAGAAGCAGGCTCCATGCAGGGAGCCCGATATGGGCCTCGATCCCCGGTCTCCAGGATCACGCCCTGGGCTGAAGGCGGCACTAAACCGCTGAGCGACCCAGGCTGCCCAAGCACAGACTTCTTATTAAGTTTTGTCCCATTTCTGTGAGGCTGAAACACTCAAGCTCAAGTTCATGAAGTGCACTGTCTTCAAGGTAAAAGCTGATTTCATTGCTTTGAATTCATTGCCCTCTGAATTCAAGCTTCTGTTTCTCTCTGGCCTGAGTGTTCCTTATTTCACTGCCAGCTCATTAGTGCACTTAAGAGGATTTTTTTTTCTTTTATCTAGAATTTGGTGTTGTTTTCAGAAGGAAGGTTAGTTAGGGTATCTCAGGCTGGGTACTATCAGAAGTGCTCCCAGTTTCTTAGTTTATAAAATAATGTTGTACTAGATCAGTGATACCTGACTTTTTGGGAACATGCACTGTGCATGCCCAAATCTCCTCAGATTCCCTTTACCATTCTTGCGCACCCAACCCTTCACTGAACTTTGTTCAGGGATCACCCTTGGTAAGTGGAAGCCTTTTCCCCCTTAGGAGAGCTGCAAGTGCCTGGCAGTTTAGGACCTACAGAGAGCTGCAGGGCACCTGGCCCATGGCCAATAACTGACAGGAGAGTACAAAAGCCCAGCTACTTTGTCTTGAGCAGGGAAAAGCCTAGAGATATAAAGAATGCTCTTGAGTTCTCCAAGGGTCAGACTGAGTATGGGGTTTCACACAAAATTACTCTCTTCCCTGGCTTCTTCCCTTTCCCCCACCATCCTGCTTCTCCTGCTCCCTTATTGGTTTCCCCTGGGAGCATTTCTTTCTTTCCTTTTTTTTTTTTAGATTTTATTTTCTTATTCATCAGAGACACACACACACACACACAGAGAGAGAGAGAGAGAGGCAGAGACACTGGCAGAGGGAGAAGCAGGCTCCATGCAGGAAGCCTGATGCAGGACTCGATCCTGGGTCTCCAGGATCATACCCCTGGCCAAAGGCAGGCACTAAACCACTGAGCCACCCAGGGATTCCCTCAGGAATGGGAACATTTCTTTCTCTCTTTTCTTTTCTTTTCTTTTCTTTTCTTTTCTTTTCTTTTCTTTTCTTTTCTTTTCTTTTCTTTTTTTCTTTTCTTTCTTTTCTTTTCTTTCTTTCTTTCTTTCTTTCTTTCTTTCTTTCTTTCTTTCTTTCTTTTTCTTTCTTTTTTAACATTTCTTTACTAAATCACATACATATGAATTTTCATTTCAGGATTGGCTTCTGGGAGAACCTGACCTAGAGTGTGGATTCCTTTGAGAATCTGATAAGTCATGTACACTGTCCCCAGAAAAATACACTCACACACATTCAAAGTGTTGTATATACCTTTTTGTTCCCATGGACTCAAGATGAAGAACTATAGACAAAATGATCTCTGGGGTCCCTCCAGAGCTAACTTTGCCATGTCTCCCACCCCATGTGTGTTTGAGGAGTTTAGCTTTGAGTTTCTAAATTGGGGTTTCAGGGCGCCTGGCTGGCTTGGTTGGAAGAACATGCAGCTCTTGATCTTGGGGACTGTAAATCTGAACCCCACACTGGGTGTAGAGATTAGTTAAATAAATAAGTAAATAAACTTTAGTAAATAAATTGGGGCTTCCAGGAGTGTGGGACCCAATATTCTTTTTATAAATTCCTTATCAGTTTAAACTAGTTAGCACTGGGGGCTCCTGGGTGACTCAGTCAGTTAAGCCTCTGCCTTAGGCTCAGGTCACCATCCAGAGTTCAGGGATCAAGTGGAGTCCCACATCTGGCTCCCTGCTCTGAGGGGATGGCCTCTTCTCCCTCAGCCCCCCCCCCCCCCCATTCATGCTTTTTCTTTCTCTCCTTCTCTCTCAAATAAATAAATCTTAAAAAAATAAAAATAAAAAAAAATAAATAAATCTTAAAACACACACACACAACTAGCTAGCATTGGTTTCTGTTGCTCTTGACCATGAATCTTGTCAGGGACCCTGACTGCCACATGCTTCAGCAGCAGCTCCTGACGCATCATGCTGGTTTTGCTCATGCCCTCTTCTCTGCCTGGAGTACCCTTCCTCTTCCTTTTCATCCAACTGCTATATATATTTAATGTTACCTCTGACAACACCTCTTCCAGGAAGCCTTCCCTGAGATCTGTTTATGGGTCTATCTCTCCCTCTGTGGGTACATTCCTCAAAGGTAAGGACTGTGCTTCGTTCTTTTTAGTAACCTCAGCATCTAGCTCAGGACCTGCTACAAAACATTTGTAGGACACATTCGTGACTACAGGTTATCTGTGGTGGAGACAGGGCTTGATCCAGTTTTTCTGGCTTCAAAGCCTGTGTGTTTTCTACCTTAGATCCCAGGAGGCAGGGTGGGGGCAGTTTTTAAGAGTTTTTAAGTTTTTAAGAGTTCCCTTTTGCCTCAGACGTTGCTGAGGCTGTAGATGCTTCTCTGGAGGCCATAGCACAGCCTGGGGGGCCTGGTGCCTCCCTGTGCCCACACTTTATGTGCCCTCGGTTGGAAAACAGAAGTGGGCAGGATGCAACCACCTCCCTGAGGAGCCCCCTGAGGGAAGTGGTTGCATCTGCTTCTGTTCCCCAACTCCCCGGTGTGGGGCCCAGTCCGGCAGCCCTGCCGACCGTCCCTCCAACCTGCCTGGGAGCTGCGCGGTGCCCCTCCATACTTCCCCCATCTCCCCCCATCTCCCTCCCCCCCCCCCCCAGGCCGGAGCCGGGCACACCGGGCCGCGAGTGCCCCCCAGAAGTACCGCTCCTCGGGGCGGGGGTGCCTGAGGCGAGGCCGCCGCTGCTCCCCGGGGACTCGGGGTCCCCCCCCGCCCCCCCCCGCCAGGCCCGGCGCAGAGCCTCCGGCCTGGGGCGCTCAGGGCTCTGGCCTCCGCGGGGGGCCTGGCGGGGCTGCGCTGCGGGCTGGAGGGAACCGGTCGGTCCTCCGATGGGGCCTGGGCGGCGGGGGAGCCCGGGGGCGCGGCGAGGGGGCGCCCTGCCCAGCGCCCGGCTCTCGGGGCGCCCTCCCCGGGCCGCGGGGCCTTGCGCGGACGCTGCGCCCTCGGGAGGGAAGCAGGGGCGCCCTCCGCCCCGGGCCACCGGCCCTGCCCGACACGCGGAGGGGGGCTCCGGCTCGCTGCCCGCCCTCGGGGCCGGGGTCGGGGCCGGGGTCGGTCGGGGAGGCCGCCGATGCGCCGCCGGGGGGCCCCCGGGAGGACCGAGGGCGGGGCGGGGCGGGCCGGGGCGCACCTGCCTTCTCAGCGCGCGGCCCCGCACCCGGCGGCCTGGCGGGGAGCAGGTGCAGCGGCGCCGGGAGCCGCCCCCGGAGCTCGGAAAGGCGGACCCCGCGCGCCCGGTCCCGGCGGCGTCTGGGACCCCCGCGGGCGCACCCAGGCCCCGCAGCGCCCCGGCAGCCGGCGGCGTCCTCCCCAGCCCGAGGGCCGCGCCCGTGGGAGGTCACGGCAGGGGCCCCGCTCGGCGGAGGCCGGTCCCCGTGGCCGGGAGCTCGCTCCTCCCGCCTCGCTCTCGGAGCCCCGTCCCCTCCCTGCAAAGGCGCGCCCTTCGGGAGGGCAGGATGCATTTTTGAGGTGAAACTTGTAGGACGGCCAGGAGTGGAAAATATTAAAAGCCCACTGGCGCCAACAAGGTTCACTCGAGGGCCAGAAAGTCCAGAAAAGAGGAAGAACGCTCCCCGTGGTGAGGGCCCTAAGACTGGCGGGATCCACCGGGCTCCCACATCCTATATCCCAGCTGTCTCCATTTTCAGGGTTAGAGCAAGCCTCTCCGGGGCCAGAGGAAGGTCCTGGAGTGTGACCCCAAGGGGAAAGCCCCATGGGTGTATTAAGTTTGGTTTACCTCACACTCCAGAGGAGGGTGGTAGGCACAGGGTCATTAGGGCCATTGAGGGTGGAATGTCTTACTGGGAGCACATGAGGCAAGGTCCACCCAGTCCACACACAGGTTCTGAACATTCCAGATGCTGGGATGCCAAAAGAGCAGGATGTGGTCTCTTGTCCTCTAGAGACTTCACCATGGAGATGGGGCAGGCAAGAAAGCAGTGTCAGTAGAATGTGATAATCTTTCTTCTGGAAAAGTGCTCAGGGTACAGGGCTTGTAGAAGACAACAGAAGGGCAGTTAGCCCAGTGTGGGGCTATGAAGAGGGGTTCCTGGAGGAGGTGGCACCTGGCCAAGTCTTGCTATAAATAGATACTATGAGAATGTGCACAAAGCTGGTGAGGGGGGTACATGCCCTTGGGAGTCTATCTCTGGGGGGGGGGGCGGTTGGAAAAAAAGACACTTGCTGAGACATAAGCAAATGAACTCGTTCTCCCCCTACCCTCTCTCCTTTTCCATTGCCCATCACAAACACACTTGTAGTAACAATTTACACACAAACACACACACACATGCACAAGGTAGTGGAGAATGTTCTAGAATTCTTCTCATTGAGAGAGTTGTTCCTGTAAAATAGTGACTTCAGGAGGAACTTAGGGAAGAAGATGAGGCCCCTGGTGGCTGGGGATCTACAGGGATGGGGCTTCAGAGGCTGGGAGAGCCGCTCTGTTGAAAACAGAGAGAAGAGTCTGGAGGGATTGGTTTAAGGAGAATTGATGGGAGAGGAAGAGGAGGGAGCTTTAGAGTCAGCCAAATCCTCTCTGAGGTCTGGAGAGGGAAAGTGAAATGCGTAGAATTATACTGCGCTTGGGGATCAGAGCTAAGTGTGGGCATATATACACATCACAACACACCTGGTCAGGTTTGCATGCTCCCGCATGGCCACTTGCATTATAGGCACAGGGAGTTATGCACACAGCCATTCCACCGACACAGGCACTGTCCCCTGGGTTGCTGTCATTTACATTTCAAGCTGCCCTGATCCCTCATTAAGCTGAAGCAGTTGGGTCAGGCCTGCCTGCCCACTTTCCCCACCCACTCTAGCCCTCATGCATCACGAAGCCCATAGTGGGAAGTAGAGCATTCAGGAACCTGGGATCACACTGCCTGTGGGGCTGCTCTAAGTATTCCCTGGAGAGTCCATCAAGCAGACAGGAGGTTCACCCCAGAACTGCCTCGGGGCTGCCCAGGCATCAGGAGTCACAGTTGGGAAGGATGTCCCAGTGTCTCAGGACAGAGCCAGAGGCCTCACTTGACCCAGAAGTGGGACAGCAGTCCCCTAGTTTCACATCTCAGAGAGATGCTAGGGAGCCTACTGAATGTAGAGAGGGGCCGACATTTGGAACAGGAGATCTGGGTTCCACCTAGTTCTGACTCTGCCTCCATGAAAGGTCTTGGGTAAGGCCTCTCTCCTCTTTGAGATCTATGAATTTATGTTGTTGAGCCAGGTACTAGGGACACAGAGAAAAGGAAGACGCAGCCCTTACCCTTTAGGAGCTCAAGTGAGGGAAGACACAGCATTCCCAGGTGGAACAAAGAGCTTTCAACTCATGGTGGAGCTAAGCGAGGCTGAGCAGACTCAGAGGGAGAAGAGAAATGTGACGGAGTGCTTAGGGCATGTGTGTGCATGCTTCAGAAATGAGGACAAACCCTCATACTGCACTGGTAACCCTCATGGTACCACCACACCTCAAATCCCCTTTTATTTATTTTTTATTTTTTTTATAATTTTAACCTGTTTAACACTCAGTCATTTTTTTTTATTTTTTTATTTATGATAGTCACACAGAGAGAGAGAGAGAGAGGCAGAGACACAGGCAGAGGGAGAAGCAGGCTCCATGCAGCGGGAGCCCGACGTGGGATCCGAGCCCTGGGCCAAAGGCAGGCACCAAACCGCTGCGCCACCCAGGGATCCCTCAAATCCCCTTTTAGCTGTAACTACCCATCCACAGTTTCCTCCTTGAGGAAGCAGTACCATCATGGGGTTTGGCTAGGAGAGACCACTGATAGACTCAGGGTGAGCATCTGACTTAGGTACAGCCCATCCATAGGCTAGCTGGTGACTGGTGAAGGCCTTCATGGGAAAGGCTTCACCCTATAGGGGTGAGGATAGGAACTAGCTGCGTTCAGCAGCATGGTTCTGCTGAGATTTGACCTATGAAAATGCAGATGAACCCATCTGGAGTAAGAGGCAAGTGGATCTGCCACAAGGAGAGAAGCAGACACATCCAGGAGGAACACCAGGCAGCCTGAGAGGGGCCCAGCCCCAGCTCCTGACTTTGGCTATTTCTTTAAGCTTGCTTTCCTGCTTGCTTGCTTGCTTTTTTTTCTTTTCTTTCTTTCTTTTTTTTTTTTTCTTTTCTCAGAATGGTCTGTTCCCAGAAGTGCATATCAGTTAAGGAGCCCTCTCATTCCCCTGGCATCCCAGAAAGCAACTAACATAACGCTCTCCATCAACTTGTATGAGAGGCCATTGTGGAAAAATGGAAAGATCAGAAGACTGGAAATTAGGAGACCCAGCCTGGGTTCAAATTTATAAGCTTCCCCAAGATCCAGGTCTTGGCAGAAGTCTTTTTCCTTTCTTAAAGTAATCTCTATGCCCAACATGGGGCTCAAACTGACAACCCCAAGATCAAGAGTCACATGCTCAACCAAGTGAGCCGGCCAGGCACCCCAGCAGAAGTCATATACCTTGCACAATGTGCTTTTTCCTTCACCAATTATGATCAGGCTAAAATGAAAATCAATAGCAACTTTGACAGGTGAAAGCAGCAGAAAGGTAAAGGTGGCTGACACTTTCTCAGGGTTTTCTCTCTCTGTTTGATGGAGACTGATTAGTTGAGTGTAGAGGACTCAAACTCTTTGACCAAGGAGCCTCCAGGGATATATGAGAGTCATTAGAGAAGAGAGACAGTTCTGGACCTAGATTGTGGTTGACAGTCATTGCATCCTGGTGCGGTTCTCAGCAGACTCGTGTCTCAGTCCTGGGAGAGCAGAGGGGCTATAAGTAAAACCTAAAAGAGCTGTTCCATTGAAAAGTCTGTGTCTTATTCAGGCATAAATAGTCCCTGTTTTGGGATCAGATAAAAGAAGCATTCATTCCTACTATGCTACTGACTTTTGTGTAAGAAAGCCCAGGGTGCTGGCCTCAATGACTCAAAGAGCCGTACTGTTAAATATATATATATAGATAAGCGTTGTTCAAGAGAAAGGAGTCTTTTCAACAAATAGTGCTGGAACAATTAGACATTCACATACAACAAAATAATCATCATCATCATCATCATCTTGGCCTACACTTTGTACTATATACCAAAATTAAATAGAACCATAGGTAAAACCAAAAACTAAAAAACTCCTGGAGAAAACATAGGAGGAAATTTTTGTGGCTGTGGATTAGGCAAAAATTTCTTATATCTAACACCAAAAGCACAGTCCACAAAATGAAAAATTGATAAATTGGACTTTATCAAAATTAAGAACTTCAGCTCATCGAACGACACTGTTAAGAAAATGAAAAGCAAGCTACAGATCGGGCAAAAAAATTTTTCAAAATACATATCTGATAAAAGACTTCTATCCAGAGTATATATATTCAATACAGGTTTCCCCCATTATCTGAAGGTAGAGGGATCCCATAAAAATTTTCATAAGTCAAAATGGTGTAAAATGAAGAATCAATTACCATTAATTCATATGGAAAAAAGTTTGAGCCTTCCCAAACCAAAAAGTAATCTCTTTTAGGATTTTCTGGTATCTTAGGAAGCCAGGGCGGTTTGCTGCTGAGATGCTGAGTGTAGTTCCTGGGGAAGCAGCAGGGCGGCGCCAACTCTCACTGCTCCGGTGAACCCCTACAAAACAGAGCATTATTTTTGCTTTTTTGTCACTTTTTGTGAAATTGACTATTGTCTTTGGATTTCATTCGGTTAGCAAAAACAGGTACTAATGTAGGTCCTTTTGTAAAAGTGAACTGGCGTAAGGTGAACTTTTGAAAAGGGAGGGATACTATAATAAGAGAACAATTCAATTACAAAATAGGAAAATATTTGGACAGACTCTTCACCCAAGAAGATATATGCACAACAAATAAGTTTAAAAAGGATGCTCAACATCACTGGTCACCATAGAAATGCAAATTAAAACTGCAATGAAAAACAAACCTGAAACTGTGGACAAGAATGCTGAGCAACTGAGTCTCTCATATATTGCTGGTGGGAATGGAAATGATCTACTACTCACTCTGGAAAACAGTTGGGCAGTTTTTTTTGTTTTTTTTTTTTTTAAGATTAAACATATGCTTAACATTTAACCCAGCAATCTCACTCCTTAGGTATTTACCCCAAAGAAATAAGAAACATGTTTACACAAAATCTGTACACAAATATTTATAACTAAAATGTAACTGCTAACAAGTGGAAACAACCCACGTGTTCTTCAAGTGGTGAATGGATAGATTAAGCTATATATGGCCACACAATGGAACACTACTTGGCAATAAAAAGGAATGAGCGGTTGGCACATTCAACAACACGGATGATTATACTCAATGAAAGAAAGCAAGCTTAAAAAGCTCATACTAAAGGATTCCATTCATATGACATTCTCAAAAAGGCAAAACTACAGGGAAAGAGAGGGGTTGACTACAAAGGGAACCTCTGAGGTGCTTGGAAGTATTTCAAGTCTTGACAGGATGGTGGATTCCTGGTTGCTTGCATTCATCAAAACTCACAGAATTATGCATTCAAAATGGCAAATTTTACCATATGAAAATTATGCTTCAATTTTTTAAAATGCAGAGAGGGATTCAAATGTCTTCTTCCCTTTCTTTGCCTTTTTTTTTTTTTTTTTTTTTTTTGCCTTTCCGGTCACTGACCAACATTCTGTCCTCAAAGCTCTTATTCTTCTGCTGGAGAGGGAAATGCCCCAATCCAGCCTCCCTGAGTGCTTCTTGGCTTCTGGGAACAAAAGGTCAGCCCACTAAGAATGGGGTCAGGGCCCACATGTCTGTCTCTCTCCCTCTTTCCCACCCGATCTGGCTAAGCCTACTCACTACAGCCTTCCTAACCTCCATTCCCCTTGCACCCTCCTGCTCACCCTGGCTGTTGGGAGTCACAAATCTTTATGGCCCAGGTGCTGTGTGGGTGAGAAAGAGTCTGCTTGGAAAGAGGGAGGATCCTCACAGTCAACTTTCCATAGCTCTAGCCCATAAAACAGCTGCGTGTCCTGGGAACTGAAGGCCAGAGAGGACTTCTACCCAGCATCCACCTCACCTCATCCCTGAGCAAGGCCGCCCCCATCACTGCCGCAGGCTCTTTCAGACTGCCAACATCGTGGTCAGAGCTGAGGCCATACCACACACAGAGCGACCTGGGCCTTCTTGAGGGAGTCATGAAAAGAGGCCTCGGGTCACAGGAAACAAGCAACAGAGTCTGGTAGATACTCGGGTCTAGTTTTATGAACAACCAGGGCAAACACGTCATGGTGAGTGTGACAAGTCAGAGGAGGGGTATGTGAACACTCTTGAGAGATCACCCTAGTAGGATCACCCTAATCCTACACGAAGACTGTGACTCAAGATGTTTCTGAGAAATACTGGGGGCACCATGATGTCCATGTATAGAATATGAACTCACAGGTTCATTCAATAAACACCACAATGTCACTGGGTACGAGCAAACTGTAGAGGTGTGGTGAAGATGCTGTGGTGACTGTGAGCACACCATGGCAAGCTTGGTGAACATCAGGAGACATAGTGGGAATCTCCTAGTCAGTGGTGCAAATAGTGGGACATGAACATATTGTGGTAAATATGGTGAACTCTAGAGACGCTGCCTGTGAACATGAGTCTGTGACAGTGGTGAATACACCATGGGGATAGAGGGGTGACCCTGTTTTAAGCTGGGGGAGCATTCTGTGGTGACTACAGTAGGCACATTAGGTAAGGTGGAGTGCTCTACTGGACATGTTTTGGGGTATCTGCTGGATTCATAGTCCATTCTGAGGGAATCTGCTCCCACCCAAGAGCTGCGCAAAATAAGACAAGGTGCTGACAGGTTTGTTTCTCTTTCTTCCATGCCCTAAACTGGAGTTATTATGGTTGTTCGGTTTTGCTCAGCTCTTCTGGGGTGTGTTACAAGGAGGGGAGGTGTCATACATGGGTAGGTTTGTAATGGAACTAATGGAGGGTAAAGTCTCTGGGTTGATAGCTGTGAAAGTGGTCTCTTGGTATCAAGACTCAACTCCTGATATCAAAGTTAGTGGTTAGACATTTTGGGTCAACTCCTCCTGGGATAGAGTGCTTGTGTTTGTGCTTGTGTTTTCAGTAGATACACGTCATTTTTTCCCTCCCCACATCCATTCTTCCTACTTCCAATGACAGCACCACAATTTTCTTTTGGGAAAAATCAGTCCATGTGACTCCAGTGGGGCTGATCTACCCCTGGCTCCAGAAAGGAGCTTATCAGAACTTTCCATCCCATAGTTATAGGGACTGGGTCAGGAATGGGTCAAGGAGGACCTCTCCTAGAACTTTTGCTGGAACAATTGGGGAAGAGACATTTTCCTTCTGCTGGAGATTTGAGATGTGCTAAGAGGGAGCCTGGAGCTTCTGGAAGATACTACATGGAAATAGCTTCTACTTTAGGTACTACTGCTGTGTAACATACTACCCCAAATCTCAATGGCTTAAATGACCTATAGGTCAGGATTTCATGTAGGACTTTAGTGGATAATTCTGCTTTTTGTGAGTTTATTTGAGGCCATTCAGTGGTACTCATCTGGTAGAAGGGCTGGTCTGGTCTGTCTCAGGTAGCTTCACTCACATGTTTGGTGCCTTGGTGGTGAGGGATGGAAGTCTGGGCTCAGCTGGGACTACTGACCAGAACTACACCAGGCCCCTCCAGGATGGTGGTCTCAGGGTAGTTGGACTTCTCATATGGCAGCTGGCTTTCCCCAGAGCAAATGTTCCAAGAGATCCAAGAGGAAACGATGTGACCTTTTGTGACTGGCCTTAGAAGTCCACCTCATTCCTGGTTGCAAGCAAGTCATAGGCCAGCTCAGACTCAAGGGGGTGGGGGGAATTAGATTCTATCTCTTGATAGTGGAATAGCACAGTCACATTGTACATGAACATGTGCAATGGAAGCTATTTTTGTAGCCGTCTTTGGAAAATACAGACTGCTACACCATCCTTGAGAATAAAACCATCTCAGAGGAAGCTGTTGAGATATGAGAACAGCCCTAATGCTGTCTGAGTGCCTGGATCCAATTTTCCCCAGGACTACAGTTATGAGAGCCATTGGATTCCTTTTCTGCTTAAACCAATCTGAGTTTGTGCTTTTGCTGCTTGCAATGGAAACAGCTTTTGCTCTTACTGTGCCAGTTATCTATTGCATTATGACAAACTACCCCCAAACTCAGTAGTTCATTTAATAATAGTTTATTATTTCTCATGATTCTGTGGGTTGGCTGGGCCACTCCTCGGCTGATCTTATTTGAACTCATTCATGCAACTGCTGGAGTGGAAAGTTCAAGAAGGCCTCATTCACATATCTGGCTGCTGGCTGGGAGCCTCAAGTTCTCCTCCATGTAGTCTCTCATCCTCCAGTAGTATAGATTGACTTGCTTACAGGGTGGTCTCAGGACAATGTTCCAAGAGAGTGAAGGTAGCCAGGTCTCTTAAGGCCTGAATTCCAGAATTTGTACAGCATCACTTCTGTTGTATACCTTTGCTCAAAGCAAGTGACAAAGCCAGCCCAGTTCAAAGGAGTGAGTAAATAGACTCCATCTCATACTGGGAGAATTGCAGAGAATTTGTGGCCACGGTATGATAGATGGATCATGTTAGATGGGAATATCTTTAGAGTAGAGGAAGCAGGGTATGTGTGCAAAGAAGGCAGAGCCAGGGTATTCTAGGCATGTTCTCACTGAGGAGCATATAGTTGGAATTTGATTTCGATGGTGGCTCCTCTGAGCTGAAGGCCCATGACAAGATCTACACTAGATCTCTGGTTTCTAGAGGCAACTTTGAGTTAAAACCTACAGTGTCTGAGTGACTTCACCTCTCGGAGCCTCAGATTCTCCTCTATAAAATGGGTGTGTGGGATCCCTGGGTGGCGCAGCGGTTTGGCGCCTGCCTTTGGCCCAGGGCGCGATCCTGGAGACCCGGGATCGAATCCCACATCGGGCTCCCGGTGCATGGAGCCTGCTTCTCCCTCTGCCTGTGTCTCTGTGCCTCTCTCTCTCTCTGTGACTATCATAAATAAATAAAAATTAAAAAAAATAAAATAAAATAAAATAAAATAAAATGGGTGTGGTCATCCCTGCCTCACAGATCTGCTGTGAGGCTGAAGATGATGACTGTGAATGTGCTTTGTAAATTAGAGTACCAACCACATGTGACTGAACATTGTTCTAGAAGGAATAATCAGGGATGGGCCTGGGTGGTCAGAGAGGGAAAGAGGGAGGAAACTGAGATAGGGCTCTGAAAGATGGAGACATTCACACCAATGGGGAGGAAGGGCTATATTTCAAGATGGAAACCCGAGGAGTAAAACTATAAAGGCGCAGAGACGGAACAGTGACAGACTGTACACAGGACAAGGAGAACAAGGTCAGAGAGTGAGCTCCCCCACTGCCCTGGACTCTGGGCTTCTGGGCTTCCGTGTACTGGGTCAGCAACCCCTGATGGGCACTCAGAGCTGTAGTCAAGTCCTCCTGTGCCCAGGAATCATCAGTAGCCTGTCGCTACCCAGGCCTGCAAAGCCTCCTCAGGCCACAGGGGGGTGATAAGGGGACTATGGGGGGGGGGGGTCAGAGAGCATGCTAGAGGCAGAGCACCTTCTTCTGGAACCACTAGGATCATATCAGACCCTCCTCTCACCCCCACCCCCAACCCCCAGTGTTCCCAAGCTCCTTTCTCCTCAGCAGGGTGGGGACTGTGGCCATAGCCTCAGGACACAGGTGGCCTGGCTAAACTGGGCTCCAAGGCCCTTGATCCTCTGGACAGGGGTGGGAGTGATTGATGGGTTTCCAGTGTGTTCCAGGCAGGGGCTTGGAGCTGCTGCAGATTAGCCTGGCCTGCAGAAGCCCCAGATGACCACTTGTGGCTGGGGCTGACCTCTCCAAGCCAGGCCCTGACAGTCCAGATCTGTGGCCACCTCCCAAGCCCTGTCTATCCTAGGGTCCTGACTGAGGACAGCAGGCCTCTTCTTCCTCAAAAGAATTCCAGGAGGGAAAGTGGGGAAAGACTCAGATTCCCTCCAGTCTAGCCCTGCCCAGCTCATAGTTCTATCTCAATTGGGACAGGACAGGGTCCTTTGATTGGGGGCCGGGGGTACAGGAGGTGGTGAGGCAGGGAGGGAGGACATGAGCTGGAGGAACACAAATGGCAGGGTTGGAACTGAAACCAAGGGACTCTAGCTCACAGTCCCTCAGCCCTGTACCAACCATGACAACACCCACTGGCCATTTGGGGCTAGGGAAGTGGGGTCCTCAGTGTGAAGTCTGGGCTAAGCAAGGAGACCCAGGCAGGATTCATGGCCTAAAGGGTTCCACTCTCCCCAACTCTCACCACACAGGGTACTCTGGCTCCCATTACAGACAGAGAAGAGAGGGGTGCAGAAGAGAGGGAGGCTGGGGAGGCCTCTTTCATGTACCCTTGGGTTCCATAGAGCAGAGGATGTGGAAAGCAGCTAATTACCCTAACATTGACCTCAGTCCTCTGATTTACTTCCCCACCATCCTCTCCTGTATACCTTGCTCTCTTTATCTGGCCTCAGTGGTCACATCGCTTCTTTGGCCTCCCTCCTGATCTGTGGCCTGACTTCTTGCAGCTGTCAGGCCTTCCTTTCTCTCCTCTCTACAATGTTTGTTGTTAGCATCTTATCGACCTTGCCAGCAGTACTGGGGGCCTCAGAACTCGCTCTGTCCAAATTTTTGTTGCACGGTTGGGGATCCTGAAGCCCAGGGTCACTTGGATCATTGCTTGTCCAATGTCACACATCAGAATCAGCAAAAAAGCCAGCACTAGGCTTTTGTCTCCCAACTTCCTATTTTTCTCCTGTCCTTTGATCTGGCTGTTGCAGTCTAGTCTTTGTCCTCAGACTAGTAGAGCTCTTTTTAAAGAATTATTTATTTATGTGTGTGGGGGGGAGGGGGGAGCAGAAGGAGAGAGAGAGAATCTTAAGCAGAATCCATGCTGAGCATAGAGCTCTATGCAAGGCTTGATCTGACCACCCTGAGATTATGCCCTGGGCCGAACCAAGAGTCAGATGCTTAACCAACTGTGCCACCAACTGCACCAACCAGGTACCCCAGACTAGTAGAGCTCTTATGGTTTTCACTCAGTTCAGACTTTGCCTTCAAAGCCACGGCTGTAGCTACTTCACAGTTTGGCTCCAACAACAAATTGGACGAGACTGGGTCTGGCTACAGAATCTATGGGCCAAGGGGTAGGGACTAGGAGGGAGACTAGCCTCCAGGAGACAAAGCAAACCAGATCTGTGTTTTAGGCCGCTTGCGAGCTGTTGCTGATCAACATCCTTCCTCCGTACCCACTCTTTCCCTCCAGCAGCCCATGTTTAGGGTGATGCTCAGAAAAACAAAGTTTCCTAAACTCCTGCCTACACACACACACACACTCAGAGACAAAGACACAGACACACACAAGCACATATACACAGCTCTCTGGATGAGGATCACAGTCACTGCTCACTGTGAGATCCTTACCATGTGAGGCTCCTTTCTCTGAGAGCAAGAACGTGTCTCCTCCCTTGTGGCCTCCCAGCGCTCAGCCTAAAGCCTGCCATGGAATAGGAGCTTGATGAGGGTGTATGGAAAGAGTGAGCCGACATTTGGTATTGATGCTGTTGGGACCAGGCCTCCATCTCCCCATCCTGGCATGAGGCAGGAAGCCCGGCCCAGGCCTGAGGAGCCTGGCCCATGAGGTGGGTCCTAGAAGCTCTTGCTCTGGGTTCCTAGTACACCCCTTTCCATCTGCCTCCAGCTGGGACTCTAATGTAGTCCATGAAGCATCAATATCACCTGGCAGTTGTTAGAAATACAGCCTCAGGCCTCACCTCAGACATACTGAATCAGAAGCTCCGTGTGGGGCCCAGCAATCAACCCTCCAGGGGATTCTAATGCATGTGAAAGCTGTAGAACGGCTGCGAAGGCCAGCCGGCAGATTCCTGCTGGCAGGGAGGCTGCTCAAGTCTAGAAGCACACGCAGCTGCTTACGCCACCTATGGGTAAGGCTGTGCATATGCCAGTGGGCCCCACACCTGAAGTCGGACACATATACACACCTATGACGGTCCAGCAAGGTCTCAGAGAGTCTAGGTGCAGGGGCTCTGGGGTCCAGTGGCCGTAGACAGACCCCCAGATGGAAGTAGGTAGGAGCAGGGAAGAACTGTTCTCACCAGGTGATATCCTGTGTCCTCTAATTCCTTTGTTCCTTTCCCTAAGTTTCTTTGTCTGCTCCCTCAGGGGCCAGAGAAGCTGAGTAGTCATCCAGCTCAGACCAGGCCCTACCCTCAGTTGGGAGACCAGGTGACTTGTGTGCCTAAGAGAGTTTGGAGTATGTGCTAACACCAGCAAAGTTCTCTCTCTGCATGGGCAGGCCAGGGCCAGGGGAATGTAGGGATCAGCGCAAAGCTTAGGCAAGAGCACGCTACCCCCTGAGCCATGAAATGCTGCCCAGCTGTAGAATAGCCCCTGGCCCCTTCCCAAGGCTGCTCCCCGTGCCCATCCTACCTCCCCAAATGTCTCTCTGCTCTGGCCTGGGGAGCCCCAGGCAGCTGCCCACCTGGCCTTTCCCTAGGTCCTGCGGCATCTCCCCCTAAGGATCTGGAAGTGAAATCGGGGCCTCTGGGAGCTCCAGGGGATGTGGGGAGGGGATGGGGAGGCTGAGCTTCCCCATGCTCAGATCTGGTTTCGCAGCGCTTCCCCTGGCGCACTGCCACAGGCTGAGCCACCAGCCGCGCTATATAAGGCCCTGCGGCTGGACCGGAGAGCTGGAGACCTGAACCCCCAGCTGAGGAGTCCCGCTCAGGACACCGGTGAGCTCCCCTCCCATTTCCCTCAACCCCTGCCTGCATTTCACTGCCCTGTTCAGCTACTCCTGTCCTCCCCTGCATCTCCTCTCCCCCCTGCCTTTCTACTTTGAAGTTCTCTCTTTTCCCCCATTGGTCCAAAGTCCTCCCCCTCCTTCACCTGAGGTCAGGGACTCTCAGATGGTCCCAGTAGGGTCTGTACCTCTGGGTGCCTCCTTTTCTCTTGCGGTCAGCCAGTCTGCTTTGTCCGAGAGTTCTGAGGAGCGTGGGACGGGGAGCCTAACAGAGCATATGCTGAGGAAACTTCTGTGGGCTGCCAGATGGGAAATGGTTTTTCCACAAGGTGCCTCAGGCCACCTTGGCCTCCCAGACAGTTCTAGAGCCGCCTCAGACTGAATGCTGTGTAGCACTCAGCTCCCTGCTCAGAGCCCAGGAGCCTGGGGTAAGACACACAATGGGGACCCCCATGCCTCTGTTCCCTTGGCTGAGAAAAAGGTGGCGGCAGAGCAGGAAAGGGGGGCGGTAAGTTAGTATGCTTAGAGCTAGAAGATCTGCGATGTGGGATTGGTTTGTTCTTCTCTCTGGACAGCTAAGTGCTTTGGATCTTTTTTTCCCCCGGAAAGGAGGAATCTCCTCTTTCCCACCACACCCTGGACTTTGGACGTTGAGGGGAGCCACTTTTGAATCTCCAGGAACTGGTCAGATTCTGGGTTGGCCAGAGCTCTGGGGAGAGATAAAAATGAGCAGGAGCCTGGGCCACACCCCACAGATCTTTGCCCTTATCACCAAACCCACTCTCCTCTCCAGGCTCTATAGCCCCTAACCAGTTATTGGGGAGCCCTGGCTTTGCACGAGGTATCCCCTCTGCTCTCCTTCAGGGAGCTCCTGGCTGTGTAACTCCTAGCCAGGCCCCAACAAACAGGCCAGAAATGTGTTCCAGCTGCAGCCTGTGCGCATCTGGGAATGTGTTCACGGAGGCTGTGTGTCTGAAGCATCTGTGCCCTCCAGCTTGCCTGTCCTGTGAGGGGCCACTGTAGTCAGGGCTGGGCTGCACGGTGTTAATGTGTAGCCCTATTGTGCAAGAGTGTGAGCCTCACCAAAGGGTAGCAAAACATGCCCCCAAGCCCAGGTCTTGGAAGTGATAAATGAGTCACTCAGAGGCTGCTGGGAGTAAGCCCCGGCCCCTCCTCATTGGCAAGGCACCTCCTTACCCCTTGTCTCCCTTGTGCCCCATCCATCTTGAGATGGGGTCCTGGAGCCTGGATCTGAATCCATCTCTGCCTTATTTGAACTCAAATCCTGAGCCTCTGCACCTCGCAAGCTGCCCAGATTCACAACTTGGGCAGGTGTTATCTCCCACAAGACTTTATCCTTCTACCTTTGATAGGTCAAGAAATAGTTCTGTTCACGCCATGAGAGATGACACAGGAATGTGGAAGCTGATAAGCTTTGTTTCTTTGCAGGTTATTGGATCCGAGAAACTTCCTAGGGGACTGCATTCCGAGGAGAACCCAACTCTGAAGCATCCTCAGCCATCTCCTGCCATGTTTCCGAGAGGGCCTGGGGGAAAGATGGTGGGGACCAAGGCCTGGCTGTTCTTCTTCCTGGTCCTGGAAGTCACCTCTGTGTTGGGTATGGGCTAAGTATCTGCTCTCTTCCAAACCTCTACTTGCCATATTGAAGTCAGATGCGGTCTGGGACCCAACTATGGGCCTCAGCAATGTCCTTAAAACCTCAGGCTGGTTTATAGACTTATTAATCATTTATCTTTGTTTTCCCAAAGAATTTCTTATTTTTTAAAAAGATTTATTTATTTATTTATTCATGATAGTCACAGAGGAGAGAGAGGCAGAGACACAGGCAGAGGGAGAAGCAGGCTCCATGCCGGGAGCCTGACGCGGGACTCGATTCCAGGACTCCGGGATTGCGCCCTGGGCCAAAGGGAGGCGCTAAACTGCTGAGCCACCCAGGGATCCCCTGTTTTCCCAAAGAATTTGAGATAGCTCCCAATATTAACACTCACAGAATGGAATCTTTTTTTTCTTTTAAAGATTTTATTTATTTACTCATGAGAGAGAGGCAGAGACACAGGCAGAGGGAGAACCAGGCTCCCCACAGGGGGCTCGATGCAAGATTCAGTCCCAGGACTCCAGGATCATGCCCTGAGCCAAAGGCAGATGCTCAACCACTGAGCCACCCAGGGGCCCCAGAACAGAATTCTTCCTATCTTAATTTCTTTCTTTTCTTTCTTTCTTTCTTTCTTTCTTTCTTTCTTTCTTTCTTTCTTTCTTTCTTTCTTTCTTTCTTTCTTTCTTTCTTTTCTTCTTTCTTTCTTTTCTTCTTTCTTTTTCTTTCTTTTCTTCTTTCTTCTTTCTTTCTCCCTTTCCTTTCCTCTTTCCTTTCCCCTTTCCTTTCCTTTCCTTTCCTTTCCTTTCCTTTCCTTTCCTTTCCTTTCCTTTCCTTTCCTTTCCTTTCCCTCTTGGATTCTATTTATTTATTCATGAGAATACACAGAGAGGAGAGAGAGAGACACACACAGGCAGAAGGAGAAGCAGGCTCCATGCAGGGAGCCTGACCTGGGACTGATCCCAGGTCTCCAGGATCACGCCCTGGGCTGAAAGCAGTGCTAAACCGCTGAGCCACCCAGGCTGCCCCCCCCCCCCCTTTTTTAAAGATTTATTTATTTATTCATGAGATTACACAGAGAGGAGAGAAAATCTTTTAAATGAGGAGAGGGATTAGCTGTCACCCAAAGGGAGGAAAAAAGATAAGAGGGTTATCACTGCTGGGTGCTAAATTTAGCTCTGAGATTCCTGGCAGTCAAAGCAAAAGGGAATCACAAGGGATCACTGGGTTCTCAAAAGCAGGTTTGAGGTTTGGTCTGGCTTTAGTTTCATAAAAATTCTTCTAGCTTAAAGCTCAGTTTCATTTAGACCATGCAGCCAAACTTCACAGATACCAGAACCCATTCTGGTTTCCCTGTCCTCTGACCATGTCCTCTGGTGACACTGAGTTCTTGAAGGGATAGGTGGAGACCAGATGCCTGAGCATCAGTACTCCCAGCACTGCCCCATATGCTCTCTCCCATCTGCCCTTCCTCTCCTGACTTCTAACTACATACTCAAGTATGTACTCAAGCTCAAAGCCCTCTTGTAAAGCTGCATGCACTGCGGTCTTTGTGAGTGCCCATGGGGGAACAAAGGCTGTCTCACCATCTTGCCAAATCCTGTGTGCGCCCACCTCCCACCTTGCTCTTTCCACCCCGACAGCTGCTGTTTATGAAGATGATTAACATTCAGTCATCTGAGGGGAAATCAGATTAGTTTGATTAAAAGAGCTCCTATCACCCCAATTAAGCAGCATAGAGAATTCTGATTTGCCTCCTTGCAGGAGAGTTAATTGCCTTTTAAAGCTTGTCTGTTCTCTACTCTTCTCCTTCCCCTCCTGGAGCCACCAATCCAGCCTCAGATGGGGTGGGGCTGGAAGTTGCTTATGGCCCAAGGATCCTGTACCCATCTTTAGGAGTTGCTGACACTAGAGGATCCCTGGGTGGCTCAGTGGTTTAGCGCCTGGCTTCAGCTTAGGGCGTGATCCTGGAGTCCTGGGATCAAGTCCCATGCATGGAGCCTGCTTCTCCCTCTGCCTGTGTGTGTGTGTGTGTGTGTGTGTGTGTGAGATAAATAAATAAAAATCTTAAAAAAAAAAAAAGGAGTTGCTGACACTTATTCAGCAAACACCATGTGAGGCATTGTTCTAAGTGGATTTCATGAATGAGCTTATTTAATCGCCACAATCCTTTGAGGCAAGAACTATTATTATTCTTATCACTTCTTGCCCTCAGGGAGGCAGATGATGCTCACCCAGTCGGTAAGAAGAGTCCAGCCTGGGAGGAGGACCTCCAACATCTTTGCCAAGCTTGTCAACTCTCTGGAAAGTGAGTTGTGGCTGGAGCAGGGAGGGTCAGGAGAGGGGCGTCTTTATTGAGCTTGGTGTGAGAATCTTTGAAGCCAGGGCATGATGTCACGGTTTCCATGGAAACCCACTTTTACAGGGCATTTAACCTACATCTTTATCCAGGCAGATAGACCTGGGAAATAGGACAGCTTAGAATGTGAAGCTCCCTGATATGCTCAGGAATGCTATGGAGCTTGCTGGAGCCAGAGCTCGGGCTGGTGAAGACAGAGGGAGATGAGGATAGAGAGACAGCAGGGGCCAGCTCACCGCCGGCTCACCTCGAATGCCTGGCTAAGGGATTTGAAGCTGGGGAGCAGTGGGATCCAAGCCACCCAGAAAAAGCCCACCCTGTTTGCAGTGTCCAGGAGGCAGAAGGGTGGGTGGAGGGGGAACTTGGAAGTAGAGAGATGAGGCATGGAGTTACATGACCTGGTACAGCCAGGCTGCTGAGAGCTGTAATGGAGTGGCAGGAACAGAAGGTGGAAAGGCTGGAGAGATGCTGGAGAGACAGATGTGATAGGGCTGGGACCAATGGGTGTGGGTGAGAGGTATCAGGAGTGAGTCCCAGGAGTAAGGGAGGTAAGAGGGATGGAGCTTCCCTGAGGCTCCAGTGCCCCCCTGACCTGCCTCTACCTCTCAGGTCCTGGCGAGTGGACAACATGGTTCAACATCGACCACCCGGGTGGACAGGGTGACTATGAGCGGCTGGATGCCATTCACTTCTACTATGGGGACCGTGTGTGTGCTCGGCCCCTGTGGCTAGAGGCTCGGACCACCGATTGGACGCCTGCAGGCAGCACTGGCCAGGTGGTCCATGGCAGTCCCCATGAGGGCTTCTGGTGCCTCAACAGGGAGCAGCGGCCCGGCCAGAACTGCTCCAATTATACCGTGCGCTTCCTCTGCCCACCAGGTGAGCTGGACAGTCCCCAACCCCCTACCTCCCACCAGCCTCGACACAAGGAGAGGCCAGGATTGGCATCTGGCCACGGGGACTCTGGATATCACACACATACACAGGCTTCGACTCCCTCAGAATAACACTATTAGTGTCATGAGAGCATAATCTTCCCAAGAGTACTCAGTCAACTCACTTACTGAGAGTGCATGGCAAGATGGTGAAGACCACAGGCCCTGGAGTTGGGCTGCTTGCATTTGAATCCTGGGTCTACCGTCTGAACTGTGTTCCTTAGGCAAATTTCCTGAATCTCTCTGAGCCTCGGGCTTCTCGCCAATAGAACAGGGTAATATTAGTAATATTAGTAAATATTTGTAAATATGATGTCAGTTTTTATGAGGATTAAACAAGCTAATCTCCATTCATAGCATCTGGGTGCCAGACACTGTGCTAGTTATGTACACCACTCAGTCTTTATAACCCCCCTGCGAGGGATCCCTGGGTGGTGCAGCGGTTTAGCGCCTGCCTTTGGCCCAGGGCGTGATCCTGGAGACCCAGGATCGAGTCCCACGTCCGGCACCCGGTGCATGGAGCCTGCTTCTCCCTCTGCCTGTGTCTCTGCCTCTCTCTCTCTGTGTGTGTGTGACTATCATAAATAAATAAAAATTAAAAAAAAATCTATAACCCCCCTGCGAGGATTCTCCATTCTGATAAGTTACTCTAGGTTTGGAGAGGTTAGGGTACTTCTTACGATTATGCAGCTGACACCTGGAGAGCTAGGATTTGAATGCATGTCGGGGTCTGCAGAGTCCAAGAGTTCATGCTCGACATCCTTTCTCTTCATGTACAGAGCCAGCTGCAGGGTTGCCCACTTCTCAGATGGTCACCCTCCCTTCCTGTGACTCTGCCAGTTGCCACAGCCTGACCCTGCAGGCCCAGGTGGTAGTGGTGGTCATTCAGAGTGGGAACTCAGGCTGGGCCAGGTCCAAGGTCCCCATTCCTGCACACAGGCCTCAGAGCAGAGGTGAGGGGGGAGCTTGAGGTCTGAGTCACTGAGGTCCTGGACCCTGACTGGGAGAGAGCCTTTCCACAGGGACATTACGACTGTTTCCACCTGAATGCGGAGGGAAGATGGTGCTACCCCTGCACATCCCAGGACAGCATATCCAAGTCCCAGTGCTTGGCCAACAAGTCCCTCTCAGAGCCACTCCTGGCCCATATAGTACCTTTGTGCAAATAAGAGATGTAATCAGAGTCCCCATCTCTCTGAGATAAAACAGCCTCGGGGGCAGATTTTCTGACAGAGTCCGTTTGGGATACAAGTTAGACCATCTACTGATCCTGCTTTGCAGGGTCTCTGCGCCGAGACACAGAACGCATCTGGAGCCCCTGGTCTCCCTGGAGCAAGTGTTCTGCTGCTTGTGGTCACACTGGAGTCCAGACCCGAACACGCACCTGCTTGGCGGAGACAGTGTCACTGTGCAATGAGGCCTCTGAGGAGGGCCGACTGTGCATGGACCAGGCCTGTACAGGTACTACAACTCTTGTTCCTGGTACTGGGAAGGCATGCAACTGAGCTGAAGCAGCCCAGGAGTGGTCAGAGGGTCAGACTGATTCATTTATTCATGCATTCACCAACTATTAAATGAGCATCTGTTATGTGCTCTGATGGGGGATGTAGAGGATAATATGGGAGCACAGAGCAGGGTCATTTATAGCTTAGGAGAATCAAAGAAGGCTTCCTGGAGGAAGTGTCCTGGGCTAAGTCTCAAAGGAGGAGTGGGAATTAGTTATGCAGGCTGTTAAGGAAAGGTAACAAAGGCCTAAAGAGGAGAAGCATATGTGAGTCCGCAGGCTGAGATGTGCCTGAAGAAGAGCCAGAGTCCATATAAGCCCTCCTGATGTGGCCCCTTTTTCCACAGCCTGTGACCTGACCTGCCCCATGGGCCAGGTGAATGCAGACTGTGATGCCTGCATGTGCCAGGACTTCATGCTACATGGAGCTGTTTCCCTCCCCGGGGGCGCCCCAGCCTCAGGGGCCACTGTCTACCTGCTGACCAAGACGCCTAAGCCACTGACCAAGACAGACAGCAGTGGGAGGTTCCGAGTCCCTGGCTTGTGCCCTGATGGCAAAAGCATTCTGAAGATCACAAAGGCCAAGTTTGCCCCCATCATGCTCACAATGCCCAAGACTGGGCTAAAGGCAGCCACTGTCAATGCAGAGTTCATGAGGGCAGGTACGGTTCTCCAGGATAGGGCTGGACAGGAATGCTGGAGTTTTTTTTTTTTTTTTTTTTGAATGCTGGAATTTTAATTAAAGGGATCATAGTGCTAAGTGCTGGCTTCCCAGCTTCCAAATCCTTACCATGACCCACAAGGCTCTATATCACCTGGCTCCTCCATTACTTCCCTGTTCTCTTCTTCTATTACTCTCCCTTTCACCCTCACTGAGTCATTCTACTCGAGCCAGAATAGCCTCCTAGCTGTTCCTCAAACATACAAGCACCCTCCTGCCCCAGGGCCTTTGCACTTGCTATATATGCTGCTTGGAGTATTCTTCCCACAGAGTTGACATGGCTTGCTCCCTCAAATGTGTGAATTCGTCCCTGGCCACCTTTTCTAAAATAGTCAATTATAATATATTGTGAGATTTGGAGGGTATAGAGAGAAAGAGGCTGGGGGAATCCAGAAGTGGTGCAGAATGGCCAGCATATTCTGCTGAAGGCAGCAGAATGGGAGTATTGCACTATTCAAAACAGCCAGCTCTGTCCCAGTGGCAGTGCTTGGGAATCTTAGCTTGCATGAGGTCCCCTTGGCTCTCTACTGCCCCACCCAAATGCTGCTTGAGAGGCCACAGAAGCTGATTCTAGGCCTAGGGTGTGGAGTGGGTGGACTCCATTCTGGACCATTTCCCTTAGAGAGGAGCTAGGGGTGGGAGTAGGGGTAAAGTCATACAATTTTAACACATGACAAAAGAACTCATGGGAGCAAGGCTCTAGACAATCTGCACAAAGAGAAAAACCGAATCATTGTTTCTTGTGTTCTGTCCCAGAAACTCCATACATTGTGATGAACCCAGAGACAAAAGCACGGAGAGCTGGACAGAGTGTGTCCCTATGCTGTAAGGCCACAGGGAAGCCCGGTCCAGACAAGTATTTCTGGTGAGTGTCCTGCCAGTTACCTTGCCAAGTCTTTTCTTGGAAATCAGCCCTTTCTTGCATTGGGTCTGGACTTATTAATCATGACAATAACCAACAGAATAAAGTTATTAGTAAGGCCCTGGCACAGAGCCCTTAAGTTGGCATTTACAAGTGGGAGCCAGTGGGGTCGAGGCTACCCAGACAACCAGCCAGCCCTGTCATTATCCTCTTGAAGCTGGGGCCCCACAGAGCAGCTCAGGTCTCAGGGTCCTGATTTGGATATCCTTGGGACACAGAACAAGGTGCCCGGCCCTGCTTCCCCTGACATAAAGTCAGAGTCCTCGAGCACTGTGAGTCCTTTATCCTTCACAGTTATTTTATAGCCATTATCTTGTCTGATGCTCCCAACAATTCTGTGAAATCAGCTAGGGAACAACCGTCCTCATTTTATAGAGCAGGAGACAAAAGCTCAGAGAGGTGAGATGATTTGTCCAAGGATCCATAGGCAGTTAATAGTGAGGCTGGGACTCAGAGTGAAGTCCCTTGACTCCCAGGGCAGTCAGTACTCTTGGGTGAGCTGAGTCAGAGGTGGTGTTGACATCTGCAAGGCCTCATCCATCATCTGCCTCCCTGGCTACTTGCTCCTGGCACTCTCCCTGGGAATACCTGCCCTCCCACCATCCCCTCAGGCTCTGCCTCTGTATTCCTTCAGGTACCACAATGGCACACTGCTGGATCCCTCCCTGTACAAGCATGAGAGCAAGCTGGTGCTGAGGAACCTGCAACAGGACCAGGCTGGCGAGTACTTCTGCAAGGCCCAGAGTGACGCTGGGGCTGTGAAGTCCCAGGTGGCCCAGCTGACTGTAATAGGTAAGCAGCCAGCATCTTGAGTCGCCACAGGGCAGGTAAGCACCCCAGTGGACATATCTGGGCAGTGAAGCTTGGGCTTTTCTGTGCTGAGCACAGCACTATGCCCTCTAGGACACAAAGATCTCACGGTCCTGAATCCTACCCTCACAGAGCTGCCAGTCCAGAAGGAGTGAAGAGATATAAATAAGAGACAAATAAGTAAAGATAGAAAAATGCACTGAACCAGGAAATAAGATGAGACAAAGAGACCGCTCAGTGTGAGTGACCATGGGTGATTGCTTGAGGGGGCAGCTTTTCAGCTGAAGCTTAAATAGTGGGTCACAGCCTTGGCTACTCTTGGGATCACCTGCTGAATTTTTTTTTTTTTTAAGATTTCTTATTTATTTGTTCATGAGAGACAGAGAGAGAGAGAGAGAGAGAGAGGCAGAGACACAGGCAGAGGGGGAAGCAGGCTCCACGCACGGAGCCCGATGTAGGACTTGATCCCGGGACTCCAGGATCATGCTCTGGGCCGAAGGCAGGCTCTAAACCGCTGAGCCACCCAGGCGTCCCACACCTGATGAATTTTAAAAAATACTGATGACTGGGTCCTACCTCCAGAGAGTCTGATGTCATGGGTTTGGGATACGGTCTAGGTATGCACAGATTAAAATCTCTCCCAGTGGATTCTAATTTGCAGCCAGTGTTGAAAACCCCTCCTCTTGAATACCAGCCAGGGACTGTGTATATGGAAGTGAGGCATTCTAGATCGAGAGGCCAACATGAGCTAAGGTTTACGATTAGAGTTGGCTTTAAGAAGTAATCTGGAGGAGGAGAGACTCAAGGCCAAGATCAATCAGGAACCTGTACCTGCAAAGTGGGCAGGGAAGAAGGATATCTTAATAATTGGCATAGGGGCACCTGGGTAGCTCAGGTGGATGGGCCTCTGCCTTTGGCTCAGGTCATGATCCCAGAGTCCTGGGATCTAGCCCCACATCGGGCTCCCTGCTCAGCGGGGGGTTTGCTTCTCCCTCTCCCTCTGCCCCTTCCTCTTACTCATTTTCTATGTCTCTCTCCAATTAAAAAAAAATTGGCCTAAACAAAGGAGGGAGAGAGGAAAGTTTATTGGAAGAATTCTGAAATATTTCACAGACTCCAAGAACCTCAGAGCAAATAGGACACGGGGCACTGGGGCCGCTGCAGAGGAAATGTGGAGCCCCCTGTAGAGTGGTTCCCAATCCATATTCCTGGTTCTTCCACCTGTAACAGTTATTTTTAACACTGCCTAAACATTCTGAAGTTAATTTGATAGAAAAGAGCTATATATAATTTCCAAATACATGTGCACATGGCCCTAACTACAACATAAAGGAAAAATAAAATAACTCTAATTCAAAACAGTATGTATTTCAACGTGTAAATGTTTTTGGCATAACAACATCAGAAGGCTAACCAAGAGGTTGGACACTTGCACTTAAATCCAGTCACTGTGAATGTGACAGCTACAAATCCTGACGGATACGGGGTTATTATTTTGGTGGTTCACATTCCTTGGGTAATGTTGTGCAGGTATGTGGTTTTTCTGAAACAAGGAGCAATTCTTAGTATTATTCCAAGCTAAACCAAGTCCAATCTTCACTGGATTTATATGGTAATTGTGCTCTTTAAAAATCCAATGTATGAAAAAAATTCAGTGTATGGTTAAAGCCACATAAAAAATAGTAGGCTCTGATCATTTCAAACAGGTTTTCCACCAACATGAATGTCTTCTGGGATATGTCAACTTCATGCAGAGAAATTCTTAATGCAGAATAGTGCCAGACCATCGCAGGACACAGAGCAGCAATGCCCATCCTCCACTCCACCCACTACTTTTTTTTTTTTCAAACACAACCAATCTTATTTGACTGCATCTTATTTAGACAGCTTGCATGTTTCAAATTCCATTAAATCTCTGCAAAAGGGGATCCCTGAGTGGCGCAGCGGTTTAGCGCCTGCCTTTGGCCCAGGGCACGATCCTGGAGACCCGGGATCGAATCCCACGTCGGGCTCCCGGGGCATGGAGCCTGCTTCTCCCTCTGCCTTTGTCTCTGCCTCTCTCTCTCTCTGTGTGACTATCATAAATAAATAAAAATTAAAAAAAAAATTTAAATCTCTGCAAAAGGATATGGGACGATAGAAGAAAATTATGCAGCAATATCCAGTCATCAAACAGCAGTCCAATATTTGGAGGTACACGTGATATTTTATAGATACTTGAACTCACATATGACATCAATATAATTTATGGTTATGTTTTTACAAACCTGAAACCTGTAACATGATAGCATTCATTTTAGTGATGTCATGGTGCACTGAAAAGTAACTCTGATGCACTAGCAATTTGCTTTTATCTATGCTCCTGGAAAGTGATGATTTTTAGACACTGTAATAAACATACACATCTAGTCTTCTACACGTCAGCCAATACCATACCACAGTGCCAGCAGAACTCCTCATTTTATTTTATTTTATTTTTATTTTTATTTATTTTTTTTCCCTCCCCAGAACTCCTCATTTTAGTGGTAATTTAAAACACTCTCACAAACTTTCAAGACCCTTCTATTGAGAACCATGATTATAATGATATAAAATGTATAAAATGAAATTAATAATGTTCACTCCATCTCCCTCAGAAGAGTTCTGTGAGATTTGGGATCATGGATGTGCAAGCACTTTGAAAACCATAAAGCCCCACAGAGAGGTGAGGGTAAGGATACCCTCTGTGTAGGACATGAACTTACTTTTAATATTCACATCATTTCCCTCCATAGCCGCTGATGAGACTCCTTGCAATCCAACTCCTGAGAGCTACCTTATCCGGCTGCCCCATGACTGCTTCCAGAACGCCACCAACTCCTTCTACTATGACGTGGGCCATTGCCCGGTTAAGACCTGCGCAGGGCAGCAGGATAACGGGATCAGGTGCCGGGATGCTGTGGAGTACTGCTGCGGCATCTCCAAAACAGAGGAGAAAGAGATCCAGTGCAGTGGGTACACACTACCCACCAAGGTGGCCGTGGGGTGCAGTTGTCAGCGGTGCACAGAGACCCGGAGCATCGTGCGTGGCCGCGTCAGTGCTGCTGACAACGGGGAACCCATGCGCTTTGGCCACGTGTACATGGGAAGTAACCGTGTGAGCATGACTGGCTACAAGGGCACCTTCACCCTCCATGTTCCCCAGGACACAGAGAGGTTGGTGCTCACATTTGTGGACAGGATGCAGAAGTTTGTCAACACCACTAAAGTGCTGCCCTTCAACAAGAAGGGGAGTGCAGTGTTCCATGAGATCAAGATGCTTCGGAAGAAAGAGCCCATCACACTGGAGGCCACGGACACCAACATTATCCCCCTGGGGGAGGTGGCTGGAGAAGATCCTATGGCTGAACTGGAGATCCCTTCCAAGAGTTTCTACAGGCAGAATGGGGACCCCTACACAGGAAAAGTAAAGGCCAGTGTGACCTTCCTGGATCCCCGGAATATTTCCACAGCCACTGCTGCCCAGAGTGACCTGAACTTCATCAACGATGAAGGAGACACCTTCCCCCTTCGGACATATGGTATGTTCTCTGTGGACTTCAGAGATGAGGCCACCTCAGAGCCGCTTAATGTTGGCAAAGTGAAGGTCCACCTTGACTCAACCCAGGTCAAGATGCCAGAGCACGTGCCCACAATGAAACTCTGGTCACTCAACCCAGATACAGGGTTGTGGGAGGAGGAAGGTGACTTTGAATTTGAAAGCCAAAGGCGAGGCAAAAGGGAAGAGAGAACCTTTCTGGTGGGCAACATGGAGATCCGTGAAAGGAGGCTCTTTAATCTGGATGTCCCAGAAAACAGGAGGTGCTTTATCAAGGTTAGAGCCTACCGGAGTGAGAGGTTCTTGCCCAGTGAGCAGATCCAGGGGGTTGTGGTCTCTGTGATCAACCTGGAGCCCAGAACTGGCTTCTCGTCCAACCCCAGGGCCTGGGGCCGCTTTGACAGTGTCATCACAGGCCCCAATGGGGCCTGTCTGCCTGCCTTCTGTGATGACCAGTCCCCTGATGCCTATTCCGCCTATGTCTTGGCAAGCCTGGCTGGGGAAGAACTGGAAGCAGTGCAATCTTTCCCTAAATTCAACCCAAATGCAATTGGTGTCCCTCAGCCCTATCTCAATAGGCTCAAATACCGTCGGACAGATCATGAGGACCCACGAGTTAAGAAGACAGCTTTCCAGATCAGCATGGCCAAGCCAAGGCCCAACTCAGCTGAGGAAAGCAATGGGCCCATCTATGCCTTTGAGGACCTCCGGGCATGTGAGGAGGCACCACCCAGTGCAGCCCACTTCCGGTTCTATCAGATTGAGGGGGATCATTATGACTACAACACTGTCCCCTTCAACGAGGACGACCCTATGAGCTGGACTGAAGACTACCTAGCATGGTGGCCCAAGCCAATGGAGTTCAGGGCCTGCTACATCAAGGTGAAGATTGTAGGGCCTGTGGAGGTGAATGTGCGATCCCGCAACATGGGAGGCACCCACCGGAGGACAGTGGGCAAGTTGTATGGGATCCGGGATGTGAAGAGCACACGGGACAGGGACCAGCCCAATGTCTCATCTGCCTGTTTAGAGTTCAAGTGCAGTGGGATGCTCTATGACCAGGACCGTGTGGATCGCACACTGGTAAAGGTCATCCCTCAGGGCAGCTGCCATCGAGCCAGCGTAAATTCCATGCTTCACGAGTACCTGGTCAACCACCTACCACTAGCAGTCAACAATGACACCAGTGAGTACACTATGCTGGCACCCCTGGATCCACTGGGCCACAACTATGGTATCTATACTGTCACCGACCAGGACCCTCGCACAGCCAAGGAGATTGCACTTGGCCGGTGCTTTGATGGCACATCTGATGGCTCCTCCAGAGTCATGAAGAGCAACGTGGGAGTAGCCCTCACCTTTAACTGCGTAGAGAGACAGGTGGGCCGCCAGAGTGCCTTCCAGTACCTCCAGAGCCCCCCCTCCCGGCCCCCTGCCACAAGCACTGTCAGAGGAAGAGTGTCCTCAAGGAGACAGCAACGGGCTAGTAGGGGTGGCCAGCGCGGGTGAGAAGGCGTGGCCTCTCTGAGGTTTCCTGGGATTGCTCCTCAGCCTCTGAGCAACTAAGTCATATGGTACTTTTCTTCCCCCACCTCATGTGACAGCCATTGTGAGACTGATGTAAAAACTGTCACTTGGTTAATTTAAGCACATCTGTTCTGGTGCAATTTGCTTGTTTTCTTCATGCCTTTACTTACTGTCTTTACCCCATGATACCGATTGGCACCAGAGATGTCAAAATAAATCTTTTTTGTCTTGTTCTTTAAAAGAAATACAAGAAACTGACCATTGATAAAGTCAGTGGCCATCAACGAAAATGTCCTTCCTTTATTTTTGCAGGGTTTTGCTCACCTCTACCGTAATGATAATCTGATGTTAAAGACCAAATAACCAATAGAAAGCATATTTCTTGGCCTTGGTCTATGGGATGTCAGCAAGGCCTCTATCACAGTCCGCACATATAAATGGTGGTGAAATAAAGGAATAATCTACAATATTCTTACTTGAAATGTAAATAAGTTATTTCTTTGATGAATTTGGAACGCTAGTATACATCCCACATTAAGCTGTTGAACACAGGGTAATCATAGTTCCTCTGCCAAGTCTGGAAAGACCATCTCATGACTACCACTGCGATGGGCTGCTGACTATATTTGTGCATTTCCTTTTATATTTACTTTTGTTCTTGCTGGAGGCCCAGTGTACCCCAGAGCAGATGTCAATAAATGCACATTTGGTATTTGTTTTTGAGGCCCCTGTCCTGTCTCACCTATAAAGCGAGCCAGCTGCTCAGAGGGACAGAGGTGACCCTGGAAAGTGGTCACAAAGTGGCATGAGGCGCAGTCCCCTCTTCAGGACCCCTCCCATCACTCCCCCCCCCAGGGTTGAGTAATTAATTAGGCACACACTCGGGTGATCAAGTTTGTTCTCATGGATCATATTTTCCACTTGCAGAGAAGAGCAGAGATTCCTGGAGTTGTGAGTATGTTCTGGGCTCCTAAGCAAAGCTAAAAACATGTCCCTTTTTTTTTCTTTCTTTCTTTCCAATACTGGGGAGCTTATACAATGGCTTGGCTCAAGGTTGGGCAAGCTGGCCAAGTGCTCCTCCGGCAACCCCCCACAGCCTGCTGCCTGCTCCAGCTGTGCTGGCTGACCTCACTCACAAATGACGGGCTTTTTTTTCTTTTTCTTTTTTTAAATTTTATTCCAAGCTCTTCTAAAGATGCCTAGCTTTTCCAGATACCAGATCTCTGTTGTGCATAACAGCCCCTGCCCCTTGAGTAAAATAACTAGTCCAAATGGAAAGGGCTTTTGGAAAAAGTATTTGGTTTAAAATAGTAAATCAGAGGCCAGTGGATGGTGCCAGAATAATCTTGGAGGCATCTAGAGTCAGGGTGGTGGAGCATGGGGTTGGATGAGACACAGACTGCCCCTTTCCCAATCCTTCCAGAATCTGTCAGGGAAGAGGCCAAGGGGACTCGGGGAGGAGAAAGCATCATTTATAATCAAGATAGAAAGCTTTCCTCTCCTGGCTGGCCCAGTTGCGGCTCCTTTTGGCCACCTCTGGCCTGGACTAGATTTTGTGCTCTTGAATCAGCATCTGCCCAGCTCCCAAGGGTTTGGTTCATAATCAATTAGAAATTTCTCTGGCTGAGCACCCTATCCTCATGACCTCCAAGAAAATGAGTGAATGCAGGGCTGGGGCCTAGTGGGCTTGTGATCACTCCTTGACCCACTTCCAAAAACACTTTCTGGGGAGCGGCCCTCACTGACTCTTTGGGGAACTTGACTGCCCCTGCTGAGGGGTCAAGTGTTCAGCTATTGGCAGCACAGATGCTTCACAGCTTAGGGAGCCAGTGCTTCAACCTGACTACCCGGTTCCCTTCAAACTCACAAAGAGAGGGTGCTGGAAAAAGTCGGCTGATTGGGTTCTCTCACTCCATACCCTTCCCTTTCTGTTCTCCTTTGAGGGCCTGAATAAATGGACTCTAGCAGACAGTAGCTGGTACCTGATGTTTTTCTTCACTCACCAAATATTTATTGACTGCCTACTCTGTGTCAATCCATGTGTGCAACAGAGCGGCCTTTATGTGTTTATAAAATCTAGTACACACGGGGGCACCAGTCTTGGAGGGGTTGGGGTCAGAGAAGGCTTCCTGAAGGAGGTGACATCTAATATGAATGATAGCTAGGAGCTGGTTTGCTGAAGGTATGGCTGTCAGGTGTAAGGGCGCAAGGGCACAAGCAGAAACAGCTTGTAGAGGCTGGAGGGAGTGCCAGATACCTCTCTTTCAGATGAGGAAACACTATGGAGTTGAACTCATGTGACCTAATTTCTAAGCATCTTGGTTCCAAAGACAGACACGCTCCCCGCTAGCAGTGTGATTTTGGTCTGCTTCTCCTGGACCTCATTTTCCTGATCTATAAATGAAAGAGTTGATCGTATACTTAAAACTAATATGTTATATGTCCGTTCTCTCTCAAAAATGAATGAATGAATGAATGAATATTTTTTTAAATGAGGGAGTTGGTGTAGATGAGAATCTAAACCATCTCTACAGTCTTTTTCGTGAGGCTAACAGCACAATTCCCAGGATGCCTTTGCTTCACCAAACTGCTGATGATTCATCGGGTGTTCCGGGTGTTCCCTTCCTCTGTGGAGACTCTACACACTGGGTGGACAGAGCAGTCATTTTAGAAAAGCCCTGGGGTTTTGGTCTCAGCCTGCTGTACAGTGGTGGATCAGCCAGGTCCCAAGAGTGAGCTGTACAAGGATGGACCCCAGATGGCAGGCAGAAAGGCCACAGGCAGATAAAGGGGCCCCATCAGGCTGCTTCTGTTTCCAAGCATGCATGTTTTCCAGGCAGAACAGTCTCTAGAGTTTGGAGAGCGTTAGCAGCTGAAGGTGATAGAGGAAAACATCACCAAGATGTCAGGACAAGAACAGTTTTGAAAGACTAGAAGACTTAAGCCAAGTCAGAGGCGGTACAGGGACAGGTGGAGTTTCAGGCAAAGGGACAACTGGAGCTGAGGAGCTGAGGTGGAATTGTGCACTGAAGGCTTTTGGTTACAAGTAACAGGGGCGGCTGTGCCAGGAGAGCTCAGGAAGGACGGAACCCAGAACTGCAAAGCCATCAGAATCCACCCCATCACCCTCTCTGGCTTTGATTCTCTTATTCCCTCTCAGGGATTTTTGCTCTCTCAAGCTCTAACTCGCTCTTGCCCTACATGCTGTTTTTCTCAGACTGTCTTTCAGATTTTGTTTCTGTTTCTCTCCACTTTCCAGGTCCCTCTCTCTGGTCAGTCTGTTTCCCAATCTCTCTGTCTCTCTGTCTGTCTCTCTCTCTCATGGGTGGTCTCTACTCTCTTCAGAAACCCTTAGTTTCTCTTGGTAGATCAGTTTTCTCAGCTCCCCCAAGGTGAGGTGGTCATCTCAAGCCTAGATCCCTTGAAGAGAGCAACTGATTGGCCCACTTTGAATTGGGACTCCACCTCTGGTCAAACCAACTGTGGCCATTAGTGGGGGTGGGGTGGGGCATAAAGACAGAGGGGCCCATCAAGCTGCTGCTGCTTCCAAGCAAGGATGTTTTCCAGGCAGGTGGACTGGTCCTACTGTATGGTGGTGGTTGCTGGGGCGGTGTGGGACATTCTTAGAGAAAGGGGATCCTCATGAGTTGTGAAGATACCCCCAGAAGGTGAACACTTCAAGGGGATAGTGAGCAGATAGATCACTGTGAGTTTACTTCAAATTTACGGTTTTTCATTTCCAAACATCTGGGGATTTTAATTAAATATATACATAAGATCTATGTGGTACCTGTTCTTTGAAATCTGTTGAGTCTTTCTTCATGACCTAGTACTTGGTCAGTTTTAGTGGTTTCTATTGCGCTTGGGGGTGGGGGGGAGTGTCTTCTCTAATCATTGGGTGCCGAGCTCTACATAGAACCATCAACTCAAACTTGTTCATTGCTCAATTCCGTAAATAAGGAGTGTGCTGAAATCTTCCACTAGGTGGTACACTTAATTTCTGTGACTCAATTTTGGCTTTATTTATTTTGAAGTTATTTATTTTTTTAAGATTTTACTTATTTGTTTGAGAGAGAGAGGGAGCATGAGTGGGGGGAGGGGGAAAGGGAGAGGGAGAAGCAGACACCCCACTAAGCAGGGACCCCAGGAGGGGCTTATCCCAGGACCAGAGATCATGGCCTAAGAGGAAGGCAGACGCTTAACCCACTGAGCCACCCATGTGACCCTATTTTGAAGCTATTTTATTTTATTTTTTTAAAAGATTTTTATTTATTTATTCATGAGAGACACAGAGAGAGAGAGGCAGAGACACAGGCAGAGGGAGAAGCAGGCTCCATGCAGGGAGCCCGACGTGGGACTCGATCCCGGGACTCCAGGATCATGCCCTAGGCCGAAGGTAGGCACTAAACTGCTGAGCCACCCAGGGATCCCTTGAAGCTATTTTAATGGGTGCATATTAAGTATTGAATTTTTGTGCCTTCTTGCAAGTTGAATCTTTTATCATTATGTAATTATGTTCTTTGTTCCCATAAAGCTTTTTTGCCTCAAAGCCTGTTTTGTCTAATATTTTTGACTTTCTGTATCCTTTTAAAGATGTGTTTCTTATAAACAGCATTATAGCTGGATTTTTGTTCATTTTAGTATATCTAATAATCTGTCTTCTAACTGGTGAGTTTAGTAAATACATATGGTGATTATAGTTATGTTTGAACTTGTTTTTATTATCTTACTTGCTGGTTTCCTTCTAAATCACTCTTTCTCTTATTGTCAACTTTTGGATTGAGTAATATTTTTCTTACTTCACTTTTTCCCCTTATACTGATTTGGAAGTATTACACTTTTGCTATTCTTCTAATACTTTCTCTTGAATTTTTATTATACATACTGATTTTAACAAAATCAAAGTTTTTTTTTTTTAAACCTTTGTTTTTTTTTTAATTTTTTATTTATTTATGATAGTCACAGAGAGAGAGAGAGAGAGAGAGAGAGAGAGAGAAGCAGAGACATAGGCAGAGGGAGAAGCAGGCTCCATGCACTGGGAGCCTGATGTGGGATTCGATCCCGGGTCTCCAGGATCGTGCCCTGGGCCAAAGGCAGGCGCCAAACCGCTGCGCCACCCAGGGATCCCAACAAAATCAAAGTTAATTGCATTTCACCTCTTAAACTATTTTAGTTGTTTTGCCCCTCAAAATAAACACTTATAATTTTATACAATGTTTCTTTAGATTTATTTACGTGTTTGTCTCTTCAGACCTTGCTTCTAAGGTCATTTTTCTTCTTCCTGAAGTATGTATGTATTTATTTTGTTTTTTTGAGGGCGCTATACCCAGTGCAGAGCCCAACACAGGGTTTGAACTCACAACCCTGAGATCAAGACCTGACCTGAGATCAAGAGTCAGATACTTAACCAACTGAGCACGGTGCCCCAAGAATACCTTTATAAATAGTTTTAGTGAAGGTTCATTGTTGGTAGAATGATCAGATTTATTTTTTTTAAGATTTTATTTATTTATTCATGAGAGAGAGGGAGGAAGAGAGAGAGAGAGGTAGAGACACAGGCAGAGGGAGAAGCAGGCTCCATGCAGGGAGCCCGATGTGGGACTCGATCCCGGGTCTCCAGGATCAGGCCCTGGGCTGAAGGTAGCGCTAAACCGCTGAGCCATCCGGGCTGCCCTCTTAGAGAATTTTATTTTCATAAGCCCATCAATGCAACAAAAAATATTTTTCAGGGTACTTGGGTGGCTCAGGTGTTTAAGCACCTGATTCTGGATTTCAGCTCAGGTCATGATCTTAGGGTCATGAAATTAAGCCTTACATCAGCATGGAGTCTGCTTAAGATTCTCTCTCTTTCTCTTCCTTTGCCCCTTCCCCTCCTTGCATTCCTTCTCTTTAAAAAAATGTGTTTAATTCAAGAGAACTTAATACAGAGTCCTGAAGAGTATAGTGCAGTGGTTAAATGCATGGTTCTAGAACCAGACTACCTAGGTTCAAATATTGGTTCCTTTCCTTATTAGCAGTGCAATATTAGAAAGTTATTTAATCTCTGTATGTTTCTGTTTCCTCAACTATAAACTTGAGAAAAATACCTTATGGAGCTGTTATGAGGATTAGTCAAGTTATATACATGCATATAGTTACTGGCATATAGTAACCAATATATAAATGTTTCTGTCATTACTGTGTACCACACAATATGAATTTTCAGGAAGTGGAAAAGACTGAAAACTTGTTTAGATTTAACAAGGTAATGCTTCATTTTTGTGGCAGCATAGGAAATTTCAATAGTTCTACAAAAGCAGTTTTCCAGAAAATTCAATCTTATTACCTGTATTTAAGCTCCAAAATTTAACATTTTGATCTGAGTAGAAATCTTTATAAGAAAGTATCTATTCTATCTTTTTAAAAGCAGAAATAACATAATTGAATTTCTTTCCTTGATGTATCAGGAATGCAATTAACAGGGACACCTGGGTGGCTTAGTGGTTGAGCATCTATCTGCCTTTGGTGTGATCCCAGGGTCCTGGGATTGAGTCCTGCATCAGGCTCCCCCTAGGGAACCTGCTTCTCCTTCTGCCTAGATCTCTGCCTCTCCCTGTGCATCTCTCATGAATAAATAAATAAAATCTTAAAAAACAAAGAATGCAATTATGAGCACCAATTATTATGGTAGTATAATAAAATGGCAACCAGGGCTGATACGATACATAAGAAATGTGGCATACCAAATAAACTCAGACTATATACTCTTCTTGTTGAGTTCCTGCTTCCATTTTTCTGTTTCCTCCTTTTTTGTCAGGCTCTTAGAAAACCCTTTAGCTGTGGTATATTTGCCTGTTTCAAGGACCTCTCTCCTTTGCAATGTACTCACTAGTGGGATGGGGATAAGAATTAGTTTATTTATTTTTTTTGTTTTGTTTTGTTTTTAAGAATTAGTTTAATAGACTCCAAGTGAGATCCTGAAAGCCTAGGTATGAACAAAGTACATGAACTTTGATGTGCCAACTTTGCAACATCTATTTTGGTGACTCAAAAGCTTTTCTCCTCAATTCCTCATTATTGCTTAATTTACCAATTACTAATTCACTACTTTACACACAAAGCCAAGCTTGTGTGTAAATAAATATTGCTTGAAAGTAATAAATGATTACAATTGTTTCTGAAGTAGGGCGGCCCAGATGGCCCAGCGGTTTGGTGCCGCCTTCAGCCCAGGTTATGATCCTGGAGACTCGGAATCGAGTCCCACGTCGGGCTCCCTGCATGGAGCCTGCTTCTCCCTTGGCCTCTGTCTCTGCCTCTCTCTCTCTGTGTCTGTCATGAATAAATAAATAAAATATTTTTAAAAGAAATTTAAAATTATTCCTGAAGTAAATATCACTTTTGTTATCTAATATTATAGCTAATGCAAATTTATTGCAAACTGAAAAGGACTTACAAACCAAGGGTCCAGATCCTCTCTCTTTCATCTCTTTCAGTTTTTCTTTTTCTTTTTTTCCCCCCAAGTTTTTATTTAAATTATCTTTTCAGTTTTTCATTTAAAATCAAGCAAGCTCCCTACAGTGCTAAGGTATAACGGAGTAAGTGAAGTCATCAACAAGCTGGCTAGGAAGCACAACTAAAAAAGGATTTTTTAACAGTCATAAAAGGAAAGCCATAAATTATAGTACATTGCATAGTAAAAAAAAATCTTATTAAGCACTCTCGGTGTGCTATGGGTCAAAGAATAATTTATTCCTTACATTTACCCTAGGAGGTCAAGAGCACTCCAATTTGTAGTTGAAAAAACAGGCTTATAAAGTTAATTTGCCAGAAATAACCCAGCTAGATGGAATCCACATACAAGTCCTCCTACTTCTACCATCATCCCGAAATACTAAACAAGCACTGACTCCAAGCACTGTCTCCAGGATTTGGTACACCAGAAGTTCCAAAGAGATTAGTTTTAAAAACATTCCTCCCCTACTCTCACCCCCATCTACCTTATAGATTCAAAGAAGGAAACTGTGGTGAGTTACTGCCACCTGCTGACCATTTTCCTGAACATCAGGATGGAGGACTGCCCACTACTCAAGGACAAAGAGGGCCTTGTGCTCTCTGAGGTCACCACCGGCCCCCAAGGACAGCCCCAGGACGATGGTGGGCACCCAGACGCAGACCCCTTGGTCTCCCTACTATACCAAGGCTGGGCAGCGACCTCCTGAGGGAGAATATGTTGGCAATTGGAGGCAACCTAATGAAGAGACCTTAGGAAATAAAGGCACAGGTTTCTACCTCCACAGTGCAAACGCACCTCATTCATTTCTGCAAATAAGCCTTTGCATCTCCTGAGTCTAGCAATAGACTGGAATCCCACTCCAGACTATTTTTTCAAAACCTTTAGGGAAGGAGCCTACATATATTTTTAACAAACATTCGAGTCATTCCTTTTCTTTTTAAGATTTTATTTATTTATTAGACTACACAGAGAGGAGAGAGAGAGGCAGAGACATAGGCAGAGGGAGAAGCAGGCTCCATGCAGGGAGCCTGACGTGGGACTGGATCCAGGGTCTCCAGGATCACACCCTGGGCTGAGGCAGCACTAAACAACTAAGCCACCCGGGCTATCCCATTTGAGTCATTCTTAAGAGAAGGACGGATGAGGGATCACTGTCTTCATGGAATGAAGGAATTTTAGTCCCTGATGTGAGACATTTCTGGGTAGGGCATGGAGATTCTACGGACCCCTAAAATCTTACCAGATTTTGGAGAAGATATAGGCAAGGAATGAAAACAGTCATGGAGATTAGGATGTGAGTCCTGATTCTGCTGTGACCTTGGACCAGTTACTTAAACCTTCTACATCTTTATTTTCTCAGCTGCCAAGACCAAAATGCAGATAATAACAGTATCTCACTGTGTTGCTATGATAATTAGATGAGAAAGTAGATGGGAAGTCATTTTGTAAAATTCTATACAATGTTGTTTTATTTTGAGTCTCACACTACCTGTAAACATAAGCCCCCACCTTTTTTTTTTTTTTTAAATATAAATGTTGATTTCCTGTCCTATGCCTGGTAGGATCAATGTCTGCTAGTCTGAAGGATTGGTGTCCAGCCATGAAAAAGAAATGTCTTTATTCAGAAGATACAGTGATTCCCAATAGAATCATGGCTCTCTGAGAGGCTACACCAGAATCTCTGGTGAAGAGGGTGAGATTTTGATATTTATCAAAGGGAGTCCAGGTTTATAAAGCAACAACTGAGAAACAGTTTTAAAATTAGGAGACTTGGGCGCTATTTCTCTGTTTCAGACTCATTGTGTGACCTTTGTTAAGTCTTGACTTTGTGTAGGCCTGTTTCCTCATCTGAAAAATCCAGTGCTAAATTGGATGACTCACTGACTCTAACCTATAAAAATATTTTTCACAGGGATGCCTGGGTGGCTCAGTGGTTGAGCACCTGCCTTTGGCTCAGGTCATGATCCTGGGGTCCAGGATCGAATCCCACATTGGGCTCCCTGCAAAGAGCCTGCTTCTCCGTCTGCCTGTGTCTCTGCCTCTCTCTCAGTCTGTGTCTGTCATGAACAAACAAATAAATCTTTAAAAATATTTTTTTCACTTATTAATTCACAATGTCCAAAATCCTGACAGATAAAATCAAGTATAAAAGGAGTAAAAACAACAACAAAAAAGAATTTTACATGAAATGGAGACATAGATTGCTATATGCTTTCATCTATGTAGGTCATTAAAGGTAAATAACTCAGGATAAGAAGTCAGCTCCTTTAGTGAAACTATTTTAGCTGTAAAATTGCACTTGACTTTCTTTCTTTCTTTTTTTTTAACTATCATTAACCTGTCAGGAAAAAATTGAAAGTGGGTGTGATGTAGATGCTTTTTGTTCCAAATGCTGGTAAGATGTGACCATAGGATTATGTCACTCTCCAGATAGAGGATCCATTTTATCATAGAACAAGTCTCAAATGGCTCTGTGCTTCCAAATCTAGAACTTGAAGGAATGGCCTGAGAGCAACCTGACTAGAGGTTATTCATGCAGTGCCAAGTGAGAAGAGGTCTTAGCATGCCCCCGGAGCCTCGTTGCTCTTTGCCCAGACAGCAACATCCCTTAGCTATCTGGCCACACCTTGGAGCAAGAACACTGTCCCCACCTGTGAATTTCAAGTCACCTTGTACGCTTTCAGGTACGCTTGTAAAATGGAACATGCTCCTTTGTCAAACAGCCAAGTGGTTCCTAAAGAATAACCCTTTACATTTGAACTCTTTCCAAAATAGCAGTTATTTTATTTAAACTTGACAACCTTCTGTGCTCCAATACTGAATAGGAAGTCTTGGCATGTCCCCACGGTACAAGTTCCCCAATTTGAACACCACTTTAAGGCTTACACCATTAAAGAGCCTAGCACAAAGTTACTGTCCCAGTTCAGCTATGTAGGGTGCTGATCCTAATAATCCAGGTATATTCTGTCCTGGAGCATAATTTTCGGATGATGCACTGAAACTACCAAATTTATGTTGCCCATGTGATGAAACTGTCACCGGTCTGACGCCAAAGCCACATGACCCTTGTACACATCGCAGAGAAAAAGTTACATTGAGTTGTGTACAGCTCCCTCTGTGTTGTACTCTCTAGGGCAAAGTCTATAGTCTGCCAATCAGGCATCTCCTGGGAATTCCTCTGGTACACTCATCAGTTGAATTAACCATTGTATAAACTTGTAGAATTTGTGTCTCTTAACACTAACCTCTTTGTGAATTATAATTTGCCCTGAACATATGTAGTATTTTCTAAAGACACCACCCCAGGTTTCTGCCAAGCAAAAGCATTGTTGGCAAATGAGTATTTAGTCAAGTACTTACTGATTTTCTACTGTGTATTTAGCCCAAATATATATGTATAATGAAATACTTGCCTTCAAAGAGCTCAAAGTCCAGTTGGGAAGACAGGCTAAACACAAAACATCAATCTGTAATTAAAGTTAATGCTTAATTATCCTGAGAATAATATAAGCATATATTATACAACAATATAAGGATATTCCTATCATCATATATCTTTGTTTTACTTGCTTACTGTCTTATCTTTTACCATTAGAATAGAAGCTCCATGGGCAGCCCAGGTGGCTCAGCGGTTTAGTGCCACCTTCAGCCCAGGGCCTGATCCTGGAGACTCGGGATCGAGTCCCATGTCAGGCTCCCTGCATGGAGCCTGCTTCTCCCTCTGCCTGTGTCTCTGCCCCTCTCTCTCTCTGTGTCTCTCATGAATAAATAAAATCTTAAAAAAAAAAAAAAAAAGGAAGCTCCATGAGAGAATTTTTTTTAAGATTTTAAATAAAATCTTAAAAAAAATGGAAGCTCCATGAGAGATTTTTTTAAGATTTTAAATAAAATCTTTAAAAAAAAAATGGAAGCTCCATGAGAGATTTTTTTTTTTTTAAGATTTTATTTATTCATGAGAGACACAGAGAGAGAGAGGCAGAGACACAGGCAGAGGGAGAAGCAGGCTCCATGCAGGGAGCCTGATGTGGGACTCGATCCTGGGACTCCAGGATTATGCCCTGGGCTGAAGGCGGTGCTAAACTGCTGAGCCACGGCAGCTGCCCAGGAAACATTTTTTTATTCAATGCTATTTCCTCAGTGGTGCCTGGCATGTAATTGATGTTCAATATGTATTTGTTGAATGAGAAGTCAAATTCCTAGAATAGTCAGAAAAAAGGAACCCTTCAGGTAAAACTTTACTGTGCTTTTATTCAGCTTGCAATCTACAGGTTTAAAGGAGCAACTTCTTTATTTCTATAATAAGAAGGAAATTGTATATAATTGAAATAGAAAGTGGGGTGGGATGAAAGTAATTTATATTGGGTGTTAGAGTCCATGTGATCAGTTAGCTCATTACTAAAAGAGCTTTCTACTAGAATCAATGATTTTCTAACACTGTTTTAAAGCAGAATAATTCAGGATCCCTGGGTGGCTCAGTGGTTTAGTGCCTGCCTTCACCCCAGGTCGTGATCCTGGAGTCCCGGGATCAGGTCCCACATCAGGCTCCCTGTGAGGAGCTTCTGTCTCATGAGTAAATAAATAAAATCTTTTTTTTTTTTAAAAGCAGAATAATTCTATTTTCCAACAAAACACCAGTAAATGAAACAGATAAAAGCAGAGCCACTCTGACTTAGGAGTGGCATGGAGGAAGAGACAGGTGAGGTTCACCCTTTTAATCCCCTCACTCTTGCCATAGAGCTATCGTTTCTGAGGGATTCTAGCAATACAGTTTGAAAACACTGGATTGAGGGAATTTTAGAGTCTCTTCTCTCACAAAATTCTATTAATACAGGCATTTAAGGAATACCTAGACTCCCTTCTGTTCCCTGCCACTTTAAGGTAAAGTAGCAGCAGGAGTCAGCTGAGAGAAAAACAGAACACTGTGGTCTGGGCCAAGGCCAATGGCCCTTTTTCATGGCCAGTCCCAGGGAAATAGAAGCCACATTCCTCTGATCCAAGATGGATGAGGGCTAAACAACTTGTGTGTGTGGGGGGGGGGGGGGGGCCACCTGGGTGGCTCAGAGGTTGAGCTGCTGCCTTTAGCTCAGGGCGAGATCCTAGAATCCTGGGACTGCGTCCCTTATCAGGCTTTGGCAGGGAGCCTGCTTCTTCCTCTGCTTGTGTCTCTGACTCTGTGTGTTTGTCATGAATAAATAAATAAAATCTTTAAAAAATAAACAACTTGTGTGATTGGTCTAGACTTTAGCTTGCTCTTCTTTTCCTTGCCCCCCACCTCCTGCCCTTCACCTAGGCTCAGAGCTAAAGGCAACCAAATTCACCTGGTCATTTCCCTGGGCTTCGGAGTTGATTAAAATCTCATAAAGTAAATACTCAGTCTGGTGCCAACCAAGATGGAAAGAGAGTCTGGTTCATTCGTCACCATCCTCCCCTGGTACAACAGGTTGACCTGCTTTAGCTGTCTGGCGAGGAACCAGCCATGCAGACAGACGTTCAAAGGCTAACAGAACTTTTTTACCAGGGTGTAGTCACCTTAAACCCTTAAAGGAGCCGACAAAGAATCATAAAGCACCCAGGGACTTGCTACAGCTGGAACAGTTATTACCACTTGGCTTGAAAGAACAAGGAAAGAGAGCTGTCACCCAACAGCTGTAGCTTGGAGAACTAGGTAAAAATACCACTTTCACGTTACAAGTGAAAAGACTCAGAAGAGGTACCTTAGATGCGGAATCCCTGGGGGTTAGGAATGTATTGAATCTGAAGCGTGTAGCAGCAGCCAAGGGGTTGGGGCTGGGGCTGGCTAAGCCATCAGTCTCACACTTTGACCTTCCCTGCCACCAACCGAAAAAGGCCAGGAATTACTGCGACCGCCTGGGACTACAACTCCCGGCATGCATCACTCGAGCGTCCGCACCTCCCTTTTCGAGGCTAGGATAAAGGCGCTTTCGGGAAGAATTGCATGTCGGGAACTGTAGTTGTCCCAGCTGGGGCTGGACGCCTGCCGTAGCGCGCTCATTGGCGCCCAGGTCACCGCCCCCTTCCCCTCGCCGCTCGTCGGTGATTCACGCACGTACACGCAGCGCGTGCCCACGCCCCCTCCCTAGGCCTAGGACGCAGGCGCGCGCACGCTCCCCGGGCCCGGTAGGCGGAGGGGGGTGGGGGGGGAAGAGGAGGAGGAGGAGGGGGAGGGAGGGAGGGGGTTTAAGTATCTACTTTACAGAGTAGACGGCAGTCGGGTGCGAAGAGCGCGAAGGCCTGGCTGCCAGGCAGGTGAACTCTGCCCTGAGCCTGGGGCCGGCGGGACGGTCCGGAGCCAATTTAGCGCGCCCTGCGAATAGGAGTCGGGCCGCCGAGACCCGGAGGGCAGCGGGGGGCAAAGCCCCGGCCTAGGCCCCGCCGAGATGTCCGGCTGCGGCGCCTGTACTTGCGGCGCGGCGGCCGCGCGGCTCATCACCTCTTCGCTCGCCTCCGCGCAGAGAGGTAACGAAGTAGTCCCTCACCTGAGCCAGTGGCCGGCGGTGGGGATCCTGGGGAGGGCAAGAGGCCTGCCCCACCCTGCCTGTGCGACACCCCCCCCCTCCCGCTTTGCTCGTGGGATGGGGCTCTGCCAACCTCTGGGGCAGCTGTTTCTCTAATTTGAAGTAAATCCGTTGCGCTCCCCCCGCTTGCGCGCATTCTGGCCTCTTGACTTTGGGGCCGGAATGTGGCCGCTTAGCAGGAGCCCCGAAAGAGGCACGAAATGCTCCTCGCCTTCAGAAGTGTCCTCGGAGGTCCGCCGGCTGCTGCCACCTGCCCCGGCGGCGGCTGCTTCTCCGGATCCCGGCCGGCTTCCCTTCCGGCCTGTCGAGGCGCCCGGGGAAGGGCTGGGGCTCCCCGGGGGCCGCGGGGCGCCGCGCTGGCCGTCCCGGACGCAGGCCGCGCGACACCCACGCTGTCACCGTCATTGTGCGGCCGCTTGCACCGGAGCCTGAGCTGGGGTTCACAGCCCTCCCGGCGCCGGGAAGCCCTCGCGGCCCGCAGGGAAGCCGCCGGGGTGGTGCGGGAGATTCCCGCAGACACGGTTTCTGAAGTCCCTAAATGTCTCCGCAGTCGTTTGCCGGTTTTCCCAACTTGACGGTCCGAGAGAGTGTCTTCAGGGCTGGCGCTTGTTTACCTTTACTTTCTGTTTATCAGGAGCTGTGTGTGTGTCATCCCAGCCAATAGAGCCCGGAAAAGAAACCATTTTCCTCTTCCCCAAATCTATGAATATCAGACGACAGGCTAGATCCTGTTACAGGCACTTTTAGACGAATTCGTTTTATTTTGGCTTGTCAACGATCCTTGGATAGGTTTTGAAAAGCCCCCCTTTGCCTGGTTTTTATGAATGCCTTGACCGTTCACTGAAGGTTTATTTTGCGACAGTTGAGTTCACAAAGCGGGAATAAGTGAAGTAAGGTGGGCAGGAGCGTTTGTAAAGTGATACAGAAATGTAAAGGAGTGAATTTTGTTCCAAGACATTGTTAAACCTGAACAACAGATGTTCTTATTCCAGGAATTTGAGTTGAAAACGCTTTGGGTTTGACCTTTAAGTTTATTTGACATCTTTTTCTTGCGGGTCTACTGTGTGCTGGGCTCTGTTTTGGTGCTGGAGATAGAGTGGTGGACAAGTCCTCATCTGCAAGTTTAAATCTACTAAAGCAGACAATAATATAATTTCCAGAAGCGGGTAAAGTGTGTGCGTGTGTGTGTGTGTTCTCTCTGGGCAGAGAAGTCGTCTTTGACAAAGCTCCTCAACCATTCCAGTCAGTTGTATTGTTAAATGGAATCATAGGAGGCATGTGGTAATTCTTCTTTACGGAACAGTGATTTTAAAATTTAATATATCATTAGGTGAAGCAACACAAATTAACAGCTTTAGGTATTATCATATTTGTTGCTCTAAGTTTACCAGAAGTTTTCAGAAATACTGAACCATTGTCTTCGCTGGGAAGGAGTAAATGAATCCTAAAAAATAGGATGTTACCTCATATCCTTGTAGAATTTAGTATTTTTATATGACAGTGAAACATCAAATGGTTTTCACATTGATTTAAGACTTACTCAAGACTTCATTAACAAACTGTGTATTGTCTGTAATAGAAACTCTAAAAGTATACACTAGTCTGCAATATAGAGATATTTTCTTTAATGACTTTTAAAAGACTCCAGAAAGGGTTTTTTTCTTAATTTTTTAAAAATATTTTATTTATTCATGAAAGACACAGAGAGACAGGTGCAGAGACGTAGGCAGAGAGAGAAGCGGGCTCCTTGCAGGGAGCTGGATGTGGGATCTGATCCTGGGATTCCAGGATCACGCCCTGGGCTAAAGGCAGGCACTCAACTGCTGAACAACCCAGGGATCCCCAGAAAGGTTATTTTTATTTAGGATATTTCGAAAGAGGAGGAGAGGCAAAAGAGAAAGAAAATTCAGAATTGTACTTAAGCTAGAATGTACTAACTCTAGTACATTCTTCTAGAGTTAAGAATCTCAACAATATAATATAGGTAATAAAGAATGTAATCAAAATCAAAATAGTCTTATAACAAATTATAGAATGAAGTAAAAATAAAAGTAGAGATTTCAGTGCTCTCTTGAAATATAGTACTATTCTCTTATTTCCATTTGTTGTGTTAGACTTTAAAATTTTTATTTTTTATTTTTTTTATTTTTTATTTTTTATTTTTTTAGACTTTAAAATTTTTAAGCAGTAGTTTGAAAATTATTTGGTAACTTGCCATACTAGATACTGGATCTGTTTTCTTTTCCTGGTTGGCTATATGTATCTCCAATTTAATGTGTTTTTTCTCACTGTTCTCTTTGAATATGAAACCTGTACTAGGGACGCCTGGGTGGTTCAGCCGTTAAGCATCTGCTTTCAGCTCAGGGCATGATCCTGGAGTCCTGGGATCTAGTCCTGTGTCGGGCTCCTGGCATGGATCCTACTTCTCCCTCTGCCTGTGTCTGCCTCTCTCTCTCTTCTCTGTCTCTCATGAATAAATAAATGAAAAAAAAAGAAAGAAAAAGAAACCTATAGTAAAGTAGAAGTTTTAAATATTTTTTCTGCCCAAATTGCTGATACTTTTTCAATTTGTATACTAACACATGTATATGCAAAGTACATTATACACACACACACACACACACAACAATTTGCATTCTAAATATGTACATTTAGAAATGCTTGACTCCATTTACAAAATTCTGAAAATCTGAATGACAGTACTTCATCTGAATTTGGCTGTGAGAATTGTGGAACCACATGTACCTCCCTTGGTTTTTCACTACTTTCTGTCCATGTCCAGTGAAAGGGTGTCACCTCATGAGGGTGTAAGTGAAGATGTGAAGATGTTCAAACATGTTGGCACCCATAATTTTCATAATAGTTGTGTAATGTGCCTACCTTAACAGTTTTTAGCTAGATTTTAAGTTTCTCTCTTTTGTTAAATATAAATTAAATAAGGCAAAGCAAATAAATGATAGAGTATCTTTATTTCTGCAAACTATTTCTTAATAAACATTTTCTTGGCATATTCCTTTTTATTACTTATTTACTTATTTTATTTATTTATTTTTTTAAAAGATTTTATTTATTTATTTATGAGAGACACAGAGAGAGAGAGAGGCAGAGACACAGGCAGAGGGAGAAGCAGGCTCCATGCAGGGAGCCTGACATGGGACTCGATCCCAGGTCTCCAGGATCAGGCCCTGGGCTGAAGGTGGCGCTAAACCGCTGAGCCACCCGGGCTGCCCTACTTATTTATTTTTAAAGATTTTATTTATTTATTCATGAGAGACACAGAGAGAGAGAGAGAGAGGCAGAGGCACAGGCAGAGGGAGAAGCAGCCTCCATGCAGGGAGCCCGACGTGGGACTCGATCCCGGGACTCCAGGATCATGCCCTGGGCCGAAGGCAGGTGCCAAACCGCTAAACCACCCAGGGATCCCTGGCATATTCCTTTTTAGACCAGCAGACTAGCCTTAGTGAAAACTAATCAGACATTTTTAAATTTGAGGAAAACTATTATAGGACTGATGTTATTTTTCTTTATTCATATGTATTCAGGGGTTCCTGGGTGGCTTAGTCAGTTGAGTATGTGACTCTTGATTTTGGCTCAGGTCATAAACTTGGCAACCTGAGGTTGGAGGCCTGCATTGGACTCCCCACTCAGCAAGGAGTCGGCTTGAGATTCTCCTTCTATCTCTCTCTGCCCTCCAACCCCACCCCCCCACGCTCGTATGTGCATGTGCAGGCTCTCAAATCTTTAAAAAAAAATTTTTTTTAAAGCAGTATTTGGAATTCAGGAAATAATAACTTGGGCATAAAATGAAAATTTGAGACCAATAAAAGCAATAAGTATCTACTAAGTTGCTGGCTTTTTTTTTGTTGAATTTTTTTCCCCAATGTTTATTTGACATTAGAGGCCAGGTGGTTAAGCAAGCATTTAATTTGAGTTGCCATATCATCAATTGTTATACACTTAAATATTGTCACTACAAAAAGATAATAAATTAAAATTTTTTATTCTATTTCTAAAATTTAAAGATCAGTTTATCTTTTAAGCTGAATCTAAGGAATGTTTTGTTTAAGGTTAAATATAGGAAGTCAAATATTTAAAAGTTGAATAAATTACTCTCCTAGATCTTTTTTTTTTTTTAAGATTTTATTTATTTATTCATGAGAGACACACAAAGGCAGAAACATAAGCAGAGGGAGAAGCAGGCTTCCTGTAGGGAGCCCAATGTGGGACTTGATCCCGGGATCATGACCTGAGCCGAAGGCAGATGCTCAACCATTGAGCCACCCAGGTGCTCTATCCTAGTTCTTAATAGCCCTAAAATCAATGTACTTTATTCTAGTATTTCTTTTTAAAAATAACTGCTATAAAACTCAGAATATTTTATTTGTATGACAAAAGTTTTGTAAATGGTTTAGCGTTTAACTGTCTTCTCTTGTTGCTGCCAAGTATTTCGAAATACACTTTACAGAAATACTTCCCTTTTTGACTTTTATAGGGGTTCTTCACTTGAGGTTCACAGGCCTCCAAAGTGTCCAGAGAGAATTCAGAAGTTCTGTTAATTTTATCTTCATTGATCACTAATTGAAATGTAGCATTTCCTTCAGTTATAAATGTAGGCAACAACTCACAGTAGTATTATAAATATCTGTGGACTTGTTACCAAGTAAAATCAGAAATATTTTCTTAACACATTACAGTTCATATCTCAAGATATTTTTTATACTTTCCACTACTTTGAGATCATGATAGTTACTTAAAAAGCTCTTAAAGGAGCCTCTGGATGGCTCAGTTGGTTAAAGGTCTGCCTTCGCCTCAGGTCATGATCTGGAGGTCCTGGGATCCAGCCCAGCCTTGGGCTTCCTGCTCAGCGGGGAGTCTGCTTCTTCTCTCCCCAACCATGCGCACACTCTCTCTCAAATAAATAAATAAAACCTTTATTTATAAATTTTATAAATAAAAAGCTGTTAAATATTATTTAATTTTGTTTATAGAGAAGCCCATTTTATTTTATTTTGTTCTTTTTTCCAAAATAAGTGAACTCTATAATTCCTGTCACATATTTCACTGGTCTTCCTAGTTACTTCCCAGGTGGTAACTATCAAGTTTGTTCTCTATAGGGATCCCTGGGTGGCTTAGTGGTTTAGCGCCTGCCTTCGGCCCAGGGCATGATCCTGGAGTCCCAGGATCGAATCCCACATTGGGCTCCCTGCATGGAGCCTGCTTCTCCCTCTGCCTGTGTCTCTGCCTCTCTCTCTCTGTCTCTCATGAATAAATAAATAAAATCTTTAAAAAAAGAAAAAAGTTTGTTCTCTATAATTAAGAATCTGTTTCTTGATTTGTCTCTTTATCTTTTTTTTCCCTTGCTCCTTTGTTTTAGTTCTTAAATTCCACATATGAGTGAGATCACATGGTACGATCTGACTGACTTATTTCACTTAGCTTAATACTCTTTAGGTCTATGCTTGTCATTGCAAGTGGCAAGATTTCATTCTTTTTTATGGTTGCATAATGTTCATCTATCTATCTTACCTTTTCTTTGTCCATTCATCTGTCATTGGACATTTGGGCTGCTTCCATAGTTTGGTTATTGTAAATAATGCTGCAATAAATATAGGGGTGCATGTATCCCTTTGAATTAGCGTCTTTGCACTTTTTGCATAAATATCCAGTAGTATTGGGTACTGGATCATAGGGTAGCTCTATTTTTAATTTTTTGAGGAGTCTGCATACTGTTTTCCAACTGGTTGTACCAGTTTGTGTTCCCACCCAACGATGCAAGAGGGTTCTTTTTTCTCCACATCCATGCCAACACTTGTTGTTTCTTGTGTTTTTTTATTTTAGCCATTTTGACAGGTGTGAGATGATATCTCATTGTAGTTTTGATTTGTATTTCCCTGATGATGACTTATATTGAGCATCTTTTCATGTGTCTATTGGGCATCCAGATGTCTTTGGGAAAATGTTTGTTGATGTCTTCTGCCCATTTTTAAATTGGATTATTTGTTTTTTGGGTGTTGAGTTGTATCAGTTCTTTATATATTTTGGATACTGACCCTTTATTGGTATGTGATTTGTGAATATCTTCTCCTATTTAGTGGGTTGCCTTTTAGTTTTGTTGATTCCTTCACTGTGCAGAAACTTCTTGTTTTGATATAATCCCAATAGTTTATTTTTGCTTTTATTTCCCTTGCCTCAGGAGACATATTTAGAGAAATGTTGCTATGGCTGATGTCAGAGAAATTATTGCTTGTGCTCTCTTCAAGGATTTTTCTGGCTTCAGGTCTTATTTTATTTTATTTTTTTTTAAAGATTTTATTTTTTTATTTATTCATGACAGAGAGAGAGAGAGGCAGAGATACAGGCAGAGGGAGAAGCAGGCTCCATGCAGGGAGCCTGACGTGGGACTCGATCCCGGGTCTCTAGGATCAGGCCCTGGGCTGAAGGCGGCACTAAACCGCCAGGCCACTGCGGCTGCCCCAGGTCTCACATTTATTTGAATTTTGAATTACATTTTGAATTTATTTTTGTGTATGGTGAAAGAAAGTGATCCAGTTTCAATCCCTTATATGTTGCTGTCCAATTTTTTCAACACTATTTTTTTGAAGAGACTGTCTTTTTCCCATTGTGTATTCATTCCTACTTTGTTGAGGGTAAATTGACCATAAAATTGAGGATTTATTTGGGGTTTTCCATTATACTGATCTATGTGTCTATTTTTGTGTCAGTATCATACTGTTTTAATTACTGCAGCTTGTAATATAACTTTAAGTCTGGAATTGTGATACCTCCAGTTTTCTTTTTCTTTTTTAAGATTACTTTGGGTATTCAGGGTCTTTTGTGGGTCCATATAACTTTTAGGATTGTTTGTTCTAGCTCTGTGAGAAATGCTGTTGGTGTCTTAATAGGGATTGCTTTAAATCTGTAGATTGCTTTGGGTAGTATGGATGTTTTGACAGTATTCTTCCAACACATGAGCATAGAGTGTCTTTCCATCATCTTGAATTTCTTTCATCGGTGTTTTATAATTTTCAGAGTACAGGTCTTTCACCTTTTAGGTTAAGTTTATTCCTAGATATTTCATTGGTTTTGGTGCAGTTGTAAATGGGATGTTTCTTTCTATTTTATTTTATTTATTTTATTTTATTTTATTTATTTTATTTTATTTTTATTTTATTTTATTTTTTTATTGGAGTTCAATTTGCCAACATATAGCATAACACCCAGTGCTCATCCCATCAAGTGCCCCCCCTCAATGCCCATCACCTAGTCACCCCCACCCCCCACCCACCTCCCTTTCCACCACCCCTTGTTCGTTTCCCAGAATTAGGAGTCTCTCATGTTCTGTCTAAATGGGATGTTTCTTGACTTCACTTTCTGCTGCTTCATTTTTTACCATTTAGGAATGAAACAGATTTCTGTACATTGCTTTTGTATCCTGTGACTTTACTGAATTCATATCTTTGGTGCAGTCTTCAGAGTTTTCTATATTTAGTATCACATAGAGTTCTACTTCTTTACCATTTTGGATGCCTTCTATTTCTTTATGTTGTCAAATTGCTAGTGGCTAGGACTTCCAGTATTATGTTGAATAAAAGTGGTGAGATTAGACATCCTTATCTTCTTCCTGACATTAGAGATAAAGCTCTCAGTTTTTCACCCTTGAGTATGATGTTGGCAAGAAACAGATTTTTAAAATATTCTAATAAGTACTTCAAATTGGTTTCCTTTGTCATGTACTTTGTTCTGTGCATTTAAAAAGATTATTGTAAGAAGGGGTCCATCTGTAGGCTTCACAGACTCCTACAGGGGTTCATGGTACAAAAAAGGCTTAAAACTCCTGATAAGGGGACCCCTGGATGGCTCAGCCATTGAGCATTGCCTTTAGCTCGGGCGGCGTGATCCTGGGTCCAAGGATGGAGTCCCACATTGAGCTCCCCACAGGGAGCCTGCTTCTCCCTCTGCCTGTGTCTCTGCCTCTCTCTCTCATGAATAAATAAATAAATCTTAAAAAAAAAACAGCCTCCTGATTAGATGACTACAGTGATTTTTGTGAAGATTTTATAAGATTGGTAAGTGACTAATCTTTTAAACTGACCAGTACTGTGTTTTAAAAAGTGGGGTTCCCAAGGGCACCTGGCTTACTCAGTTGTTGAGCAGCCAACTCTTGCTTTTGGCTCCAGTCACAATCTCAGGGTTATAGATGGAACCCTGCATGGGATTCCATGCTCAGCGGGGAGTTAGCTTGAGATTCTGTCTCTCCCTCTGCCCCCAACCCAGCTTGTGTGCACACTTTCTCTCTCTTGCTCTTCCTCTCTAAAATAAATCTTTAAAAAAAATAAAAAATGTGTGGTCCCCAGACTAACATTAGTATATTCTGGCAGTTTATTAGAAATATGTTCTGGGGTCCCACGTCTCTCTTGAATGAATAAATAAAATATTTTTTTAAAAAATTTAATTTTTTAAAGATTTATTTATTTATTTATTCATAGAGATGCAGAGAGAGAGAGAGAGAGAGGCAGAGACATAGGCAGAGGGAGAAACAGGCTCCATGCACTGGGAGCCCGATGTGGGATTCGATCCCGGGTCTCCAGGATCGCGCCCTGGGCCAAAGGCAGGCGCCAAACCACTGCGCCACCCAGGGATCCCCTGTTATAAATCTTAATCCTTTTTTTAGTGTTGTTTTTGAATTTATATAGAGATGAGAATGTTTATTTATATCTTTCCTGAAGTTTGATCATTTTATTTTTGTATTTTGTGGAACTGGAGATGGCCTAGGGCAATAAATAGCTAAAGAAACTAGTTCTAACAGGGTACACAAATATGTTAGAAAATTGGAGTTAATAAAGTCAATTAGGGGTGCCTGGGTGGCTCAGTTGGTTAAGCAACTGCCGTTGTCTAAGGTCGTGATCACTGGGTTCTGGGATGGAGCCCCCCCAATCTGGGCTGCTCAATCAGGAGTCTGCTTCTCCTTCTGCCCTTCCCCCTGTTCATGCTTGTGCTTGCACATGTGTTCTCTCTCTCTCTCTCTCTGAAATAAATAAAATATTTTTTAAAAACTAAAAGTCACATATAACTAAGCAGTTGCTTTTGAATTGTTCAAAGGATGTTATTTTATTTTATTTTTTTAAGGGGGGGTGGGGTAGGGCAGAAAGGAGAGGGAGAGAAAGAAAATTTTAAGCAGACTCAATGCCCAGTGCAGAGCCCAGTGCAGGGCTGGATCTTACAACCCTGAGATCATGCCCTGAGCCAAAATCCAGAGTTGAATTCATAATCAGCTGAGCCAGTCCCAGGTGCCCCTGGAAGGATGTAACTTTAAACCAGTTTTTGTGTTTGGGTACAATATGTACATATGTGCATGATCTCTGAAAAGCCCTAACAGGTACAGAAATAAAAATTTTAAGCCTGAGTTGAGAATTTTTCAGGGAATAAAATGAGGGAGATAAAATCAATTTCTTAAATTTATTTAAGTATTAATTTTAACCCCTTTACCCCCTTTTTGTTATTACGTGCTAACAGCACTCTGATACACTGCTGGGAAACTTCCTTTGGCAATTCATTAGGATTCATTAATGTACGTTGTACGTTAGCTTATGCAGGGTTGTGAGTAGCTCTACCATACTCAATACTGAAATCTGTGGAATTTTATTTAACCTAAGACCACTGCTGGATTTTCTTGTGTAGGGAACACTCTTTTAAAGACCAACTTGGGAAATGCTGCCTTATAGTATGCAGTGTGACTTTTTGCCATTGACTATAATTTATTTAGGGGTTTATTTTGTATTTATATGAGAAAAACCAGTTAGCTAACAGTGATCCCATAGACCAAATCTGGCCACACCCATTTGTTTGCATATTGTTTTCATGTTACAAAGTAGTTGGAACTGAAACTACATAGCTGAGAAAGCTGAAAATATTTACTATCCTGGTCCTTTACGGAAAAAGTTTTTGCCACAGAAGTCAGTGATTAACCTGTACCCTTTTTAATAATTTTAACTTCAAATATAGTAAAAGGTTAAAATGTTTGAAGGCAGGATAGCCGTTACATAGTATTTACTGAATTACGTTTTTTTATAGGATTGAAATGTTTCATTAAAACGTGTGTTTTAATGAACATGCTTAACTTTTTTTTATTTTTTATTTTTTTAAAGATTTATTTATTTATGATAGACATAGAGAGAGAGAGGCAGAGACACAAGAGGAGGGAGAAGCAGGCCCATGCCGGGAGCCCGATGTGGGACTCCAGGATCGCGCCCTGGGCCAAAGGCAGACGCTAAACCGCTGAGCCACCCAGGGATCCCCACATGCTTAACTTTTTAAAGAATATTTGAAGTTTGTTTCCATTGTCTAGGATATTACCCCCCAAAGAGTCAAGGAGACAGATAAGAGTTTGCTTATTTTCATTGGTAGAAATACTGTAAGAATAAGAATGGGATGTAAATAGCCTTTTTCCCCTAAGGGTGAGGCAGATGTTGAACTGCTTATCTCTCACACTTTCAGAGCCACTCATTGTTATAACCTGGGTGGTCTTTCTTCACTTCCAAACAAGAGGCCCAGAAAGAAACATCTTTATGTACCTGGAATCTGTAAGAGGCCCAGGTCCGGCCTATTTTTATGGGGACTTTGCCTCTGATTGTGTCACTATTTTCTCTACCCTTTTGTTACTACTGCTGTGAAAACTGTAGCTTTTTCAGTCTCTTTATACTTAAGTAATTTTTGTTTTCAGGGAATTTATTGAAAGGATGTTAATATTTGATGTATAGACTAATAAATTTCATCATATTTCCAGGTATCTCTTGTGGCCGCATTCATATACCCGTTTTAGGAAGGCTCGGGACCTTTGAAACTCAGATTCTACGAAGAGCTCCCTTTAGAACCTTTACAGAAACACCAGCATACTTTGCATCAAAAGATGGCATAAGTAAAGATGGCTCTGGAGATGGAAATAAGGTATTTTATCTTTATTGGCATTTATATACATATTTGAGTTCCTTCAGGCAATTAAATGTAATAATAGTATTCTGTATCAGTTTATATGTTTTTTTTTTTTTTTAAGATTTTATTTATTTATTCATGAGAGACACAGAGAGAGGCAGAGAGACACAGGCAGAGGGAGAAGTAGGCTCCATGCAGGGAGCCCAATGTGGGACTCAATCCCGGGACCCCAGGATCATGTGAGCCCTGAGCTGAAGGCAGAGGCTCAACCACTGAGCCACCCAGGCATCCCTGGCTTATATGTTTTCTGTAGGAAATGTGAAATATATAAAATGATAGGAAGAAGTTTATATAATTTTACTTTGTTTTAGTTTCAACCATAAAATAGTTTTATAAGCATTGCACTTAGTCAGCAGTAGTTAAGATTTCTAACACTCCACAAAGTAATAAAGAAGCTTCGTTAAATTATCTATGCAGTCAGCACTCTGTAGATTGAATTAGGAATAGCCATAATTTCTGCTTTCACACAACCCTTTTTTTTTTTTTTTTTAAGATTTTGTTTATTTATTTAGTCATGAGAGACACACACACACAGAGAGGCAGAGACACAGGCAGAGGTAGAAGGAGGCTTCATGCAGGGAGCCCGATGCGGGACTTGATCCTGGGACTCTGGGATCACGCCCTGGGCCAAAGGACCCAGGTGCCCCAACACAAAACTCTTAACAATACATGATAGTATAAACCCCACTTCATTCTTTACTTAAAAATTTTTGGTATCTCTGTGACTTAATGTTGGACTACTCTGTAGCTAGCAAGTAGATGATTGGTGATTGTATTGGGTCAGTGAATTATTACCAGTTTCTTTTAATATGTGAATTTTACTAAGACTTGAGTTAATGTTATATGCAAGACAAAATGTTAGGTGCTTTCCTATTCACACTCGATCCTAATAGTGACTCTCTAAAGTAGGTAAAATTTTAGAGATGAGAAAAGTTAGATTCAAGAAGTTATGAGTCACTTTTTGTCATGATAGTAAGTCCTGATTCAGTTTCATTGAAATGTATTTTACCTGTAGTAACTTTTTTTCCTAGTGTTTATCGAGTCATGGAAAGAACACTTTATTACACAAACTCATACTATGTGAGGAAGGAATACATGTAAAATATATGTGTTTACTAGAACTGATTTTATTTTTGTGGTAAATAGATCTTTTGATACCAGTGATACTAGAGATGTAAATTATACTAATAATTCCATTCTAGAAATTGTAGAAATTGGGAAGCCCCGGGGTGCAGCGGTTTAGTGCCGCCTGCAGCCTAGGGCGTGATCCTGGAGACCCGGGATTGAGTCCCACGTCGGGCTCCCCGCATGGAGCCTGCTTCTCCCTCTGCCTGTGTCTCTGCCTCTCTCTCTCTCTCTCTGTCTCTCTATGAATAAATAAATAAATAATTAAAAAAAAAGAAATTAGAAAAATTGTCAGATTAATTACAACCTATCTTGCTTATATTTGTTACATTATAAAATGGTTGCCTGAAAGTAATAATTGACACTCTCTCTTTTTCTCCTTTACTAACATTAGAAATCAGCAAGTGAGGGAAGCAGTAAAAAATCAGGCTCTGGGAATTCAGGGAAAGGTGGAAACCAACTGAGGTGTCCTAAGTGTGGCGACTTGTGCACTCATGTAGAGACCTTTGTGTGTAAGTATTACTTCTTCTGTTGTTCTTTTTCTCTACCTTTTCTATAAATCATAGGCTGCATAGAAATATATATATAAAGATATATGGTCTTTCTGAACTTACATGATTCAGTCTTATGTTCACCAAATACTAAACATCCCCTGGACTGGTAATTCTTTGCACTGTGGCATAAAAAATAATATAAGAAGACTATTTCCTTCTTTATTTTGTGTGTGTTTATTTCAAATTTTGATTTTGTGAGTGTTCTTGGATGTAACAGTTGAGCTGTAGGAGAATGAAGGCTTATTTATTCTGTATTCATTAACTGTATTCTTTGAATAACTGTTGAGCATCTCATACAGCTGGAGAGGTCAGTCTTTCATATATTAAGGTATTTATCCTAAGTAACAACAGGAGGAAAGCCCTCAATTCTAGAAAGTATGATGATTATTAATGATTCAGACACTAAGAGCAGGGAGAAATCAGTAGTCCTGTTTTTGCTGTTAATGTCAGTACCTCTCCCTGGAATACAGATGCTACTGTAAATCTTTTGTTTCATGAATCAGATAACCCCCTACCTACATGATTAGAGTTAATGGTAATGATTCAAGAGTAAATTACATTGTACTTACTACATGTCAGTTACTATATAGTCAAACTGTGAAAAAGTCAGTGGTGAGATTTGGCAGAAGTTTCAGTTTCTTATGATTAGCTGGAGAAGATTCTCTCTATTCTAATCCAAATCATTGGGATTTCAGTTACAGTTTCACATTTTTCATTGATATTAATTGGCCACTGTATGAAAAAGCATTGTTATGTTGTAGCATGTTTTTACACCTTTGGAAAGACCTTTTAAAGCAGTTCCATTCTGTAGGTGGAATGTTTGAGATTCTCTTAACATTGTTGCCTGGAAAGAGGTCAAAGAGAAGAATCACTTTGAATGAATACTAATTTGGTTGCAACATAAAATGAAAATGGTAGAACTAGATAATGTAACTTCTGAATAATATTTGCTATTAACAAATTTTGTGTGAAATAATAAAATTGCTAAAAGGTCTGAGAATTGCTCAATTCATAATGGCAGTGTCATAGTAACATATTTTTTTTTTTTTGTAGAAACATATTTTAATCAAGAATTTTATCTTTTCCTCCGAGAAAGATTTCAATCTTTGTAGACTTAGAGAATAATCCTTTATAGTAGAAAAGGAAAGAAACTAATATTTAATAAACGCCAGTATATACAGTTTTATTCTCACAATCTTATTTTTGTCAGGATGTAGAATATCCTTAATTTATAAGCTAAGATTTATCAAGTTTAAATAACTCATCCATGGACACAGTGCTATGAAGATTTGCTATTTGGAAGTTCTTATCCCGTACATTTTTAGCAACTGGAATTCTTTAGGGGTAAAGTAGCTCTTGTTGAGATTACATTTATTTTTTATTTTACACAGTATTTTTTTTCTTTCGTTCTTTTTTTTTTTTTTTTTTTTAAGATTTTATTTATTCATGAGAGACACAGAGAGAGAAAGAGAGAGAGAGGCAGAGGGAGAAGTAGGCTCCATGCAGGGAGCCCAAAGTGGGACTTGATCCCGGGTCTCCAGGATCATACCCTGGGCTGAAGGCGGCACTAAACCGCTGAGCCACCTGGGCTTCCCCCACAGTATTTTCAAAACTTGCCAGGTCCTATTAATCACGAGGGTTGTTGTTCAACATATAGATTCTCTTCACAAGACATGAGATTCTGTAGATTTTGGGTGGTATTCCAGAATATATGTATGTTTAACAATAAGACGAGGTGTGGAAAACACTATTTCTATGTTATATAATCTACTCAAGGCTGAGATGGTTTCCTTTAGGAATTCTAATTGAGGAGAGGAATATGGGAGTAGAGAATGGGGACAAAAAAAGTAAAAGAGTAGTAGATACTTACATATTATTTAGTAAGCAAACATCTGTGAGACAGCCACTGCTAGGCTTAGAAAATAAACACAGATAAACATGACATTGTCCTGTCCTCTGGAATTTTACTGCATAGGAGTGATAGGACCTCAACAGTGAGACAAGGCCCTCCAGTCTTGATTTTTGCAGACCCATAATACAAGTCTCTTCAGAATGCATCTCTTTTGAATGCTGAGGATCTTCTGTGTCTGCTTACTGGAAATTCAAGAGTTTGTTGAATCTCGGGTTATTCATTTTATTTGAATCTGTTTATTTGGTTATTTGTTCATAAACATCTTTTTATGTACTTTTTGATCATTTATAGTTCTTTTATGAACAGACTGTTTAGATATTTGTCCACTTTTTTGTCATTTTAAATTGTTTTTAATTGCCTGATGAATATATGTGTGTACCCCCCCCCCCCCTTTATAAAAAAGGTAGAGGGACGTCTGGGTTGCTCAGTGGTTTAGAGCCTGCCTTCGGCCTGGGGCATAATCCTGGGGTCCTGGGGATTGAGTCCCACATCGGGCTCCCTGCATGGAGCCTGCTGCTCGCTCTGCCTGTCTCTGCCTCTCTCTCTGGGTCTCTCATGAATAAATAAATAAAATCTTAAAAAAAAAAAGGTAGAACTTTGTAAAGATATATTTCTGTAATATATCTTCATCAAACGTGTAACTTTTAAGAAGCATAACTGGTATCATTTTCATGTTTTTATAGATTTTTTTTGTTTGTTTTTGTTTTTTTTATCATAGTCACACAGAGAGAGAGAGAGGCAGAGACATAGGCAGAGGGAGAAGCAGGCTCCATGCACTGGGAGCCCGACATGGGATTCGATCCCGGGTCTCCAGGATCGCGCCCTGGGCCAAAGGCAGGCGCTAAACCGCTGCGCCACCCAGGGATCCCAGATTTTTTTTTTCTACCTCAGCAATGTTTTAGGAGATATGTATGTTAAGACATATGAGTCTAGTCCTTTCCTTTTAATGTGTACGCTTCAAGGGTTTTTAGTATATTCATTAAATTGTTCATTCCAGAACATTTTTTTCACCTCAAAGAGAAGCCCCATCCCCCTTAAGGAGTCCCTTTCCACCCCTTGTCCCTGGCATCCCTGTCCCTGGCAACCATAAACCTACTTGCTGTCTCTATGGATTTGTCTATTCTGAGTACTTCATATAAATAAAGAGAATTGTATAATATGTAGCATTTTATGTCTGGCTTCTTTCACTTAGCATGTTTTCAAGGTTCATCTGCGTTGTATTATATATCAGTATTTCATTACTTTTTATGGCTGATAGTATTCCTTGTTTATCCATTCATTATTGATGGACATTTGAATTGTTTCTGCTGTTATGAAAACCAGTTTGTGTGTGTACATGTTTTTACTTCTCTGGCATATGCTTAGGAATAGAATTGCTGGGTGAAATGGTAACTCATGTTTATTTAGCTTTTTTTTTCCTTAAGATTTTTATTTATTTGTTCATGAAAGACACAGAGTGAGACACAGAGGCAGAGACATAGGCAGAAGGAGAAGCAGGCTCCATGCAGGGAGCCCAATGTGGGTGGAATTCGATCCCAGATCCCGGGATCACGACCTGAACCGAAGACAAGTGTCCAACCACTGAGCCACCCAGGTGTTATTTAGCTTTTTAAGGAACTACCAAACTATTTACCACAGAGGCTGTGCCATTTGACAACTTGACTAGCAATGCTTAAGGGTTCTAATTTCCCCACACATTCTTTAACACTTTTTTGTTGTAACCATCATAGGGATGTTAAGTGGTATATCATTGTGATTCTGATTTACATTTCCCAATGACTAAAGGTGTTAAGCATTTTTTCATGGACTTATTGGCCATTTGTATATCTTCTTTTGAGAAAAGACTTTAACTCCTTTATCCATTTTTAAATTAGGTTGTCTTTTGTTGTTGTTGAGTTATAAAAAGTTCTTTATATATTCTGAATACTAGACCTTTATCCAGACATATGATTTAATTAATTAATTAAATTTCAGAGTTTATTTATTTATTAATGATTTTATTTATTTATTCTTGAGAGAGACACACACACACACAGAGAGGCAGAGTCACAGGCAGGGGACTTGATCCCAGGACTTCAGGATAATACCCTGAGCCGAAGGCAAACACTCAACTTCTGAGCCACCCAAGTGTCCTTGACATATTACTTAAATATTTTCTCTCATTCTGTGGGTAGTTCTTTCCTTTTAAATACTGTATAGCAGAAGCCAACAAACTTACTTAGAAAGGCCAAGTATATATTTTAGGCTTTGTGGGCTCTTGTGATTTGTGTTGCAGCTATTCTCCTGTGCTGTTAAAATGAGACCTTGTAAATGAATGAGGATCGTTGTGAAGTGTAAAACTGTAAGCTCATGGACCTTGCTATATATATTCCCATCTCACAAGTGTATTTGTCATGATTTTTATGTTCTCTTACAGTGCTTTTACTCTTGACTTTTTTGAAATAAAATACCAGGGACACCTGGATGGCTCAGTGGTTGAGTGCCTGCCTTTGGCCCAGGGTGTGATCCTGGAGTTCCAGGATTGAGTCCCACATCGGGCTCCTGCATGGAGCCTGCCTCTCTCTGCCTATGTCTCTGCCGCTCTCTCTCTCCTTGTCTCTCATAAATAAATAAAAATTAAAAGAAAAAAAAGAAAAGAAATAAAATACCATTTTTATAGGTAGCATTATGAATGCATCAGAAATCCTCAGAAATTGAAATAATATCTAAGGAATTTTTTTTCTCTTTAGAGAGCTGAGAGAGAGAGAGAGAGAGAGGGAGAATCTTAAGCAGGCTCCATGCTTAGCATGTCATGACCCTGAGATCATGACCCGAGGTGAAATCAAGAGTTGGATGCTTAACTAACTGAGCCACGCAGGCACTCCTATCTAAGATTTTTTGTTTTAAGATTCTATTTATTTATTCATGAGACACGCATACACACAGAGGCAGAAACACAGGCAGAGGGAGAAGCAGGCTCCATGCAGAGAGCCCAATGTGGGACCCGATTCCGAGACTCCAGGATCACAGCCCAGGCTGAAGGCAGGCACTAAACCACTGAGCCACCCAGGTGTCCCAAGAAATTTTTTATTATAGGGACTAATATATACTGTTCTTTAGTTTTCTCTGGCTTTTCTAAATAGTTTATTCAAACATGAATAGTCTCCCCACTTTTTAAGGTAGAACCTGTAGCTGTTTCTTATGCATATAATACTTTTTGAAGGCTTACTGTACTTAACATGTCTTATACAATAGAAGTTAAGCTTTCTGTTTGGTTTTGAGATTTTATGTTGGGCTCTGAAGAACTTTAATCAAATCTGAGAAGGTTTTTACTGAGGTAGTCTATCATTGGCATACTATACAAGCATGTTTACTGGGATTAGATTAGCATTCTGTATATAAAGAAATATACTTGTAATAATCATTTAAAGGAAAGTGGTTTAATTATCCCCTGATAATTTAACAAAATTAGATTTTGCCACTTGTCTTTAGGAGTAAAAAAATAAGCATTGCAGTGCTTGTAGTATTTTTTTTTTCTAAAATAGCATTTTTATAAATAAAATTGAATTTGGGTATATGTTGATATGTTTCATTGTGAAAATGGTATTGTGATATTCCAGTACAATGTAAGCAACTCTTCTACATAAGCAAAGAGGGATGTGATTTGTTGGTGTTGAGCCTCTTTCCCTTTGACCTAATTTCTTTAGAGAAATATTTTGTTCTTGTGTTCTCAGGCCAGATAGATAATCCTGTCATTCAGCTTGAACTAGATCAGAGGCTTCTCTCTGCCCTTTAATCCTTGCCTTGCTTACCATCAGTAACAGCCGTAAGGTGACGGTTCTTTATAAAGTTAAGGCATTGACTGTCTTTCCCATAGTTGGGGAATGCTGATAATGTGTTGAGGCTTGTGTGAATCAAAGGTGATTGGAATAGCTTGGTCTTTTTCTTTAGGTAGGCATTTGCAGGTGATCAGGACATAGAAAACATGGATGATCTCTCTTCTAGCTTAAAATTTGCTGCTAGAATTTATTCAGAATGTATTTTTGATTGATCTTGTGTTTAAGAATAGAGACATAAACATTAAATTGATTGAATTAATAGATTTATTTTTGAAATAAAATAATTTTCTTTTATTTTGAAAGAATTTTTTTAAGTTAGATTATTTTATGAAGATTTAGGTGTGCTTACTAGTACAGTTTTTTCTGGTAATCTTTGTTTTTTTTTAATATTTTATTTATTTATTCATGAGAGGCAGAGAGAGAGAGAGAGAGGCAGAGACACAGGCTCCGTGCAGGGAGCCCGACATGGGACTCAATCCCGGGTCTCCAGGATCACACCCTGGGCTGAAGGTGGTGCTAAACCTCTGAGCCACCGGGGCTGCCCTCTGGTAATCTTTGGATAGGTAGTTATAATATTCCCAAAGGAGAGAGATTCTCACTTTTGTTTTAAATTTTTTAAATTTAAATTCAATTTAATTAACATATAGTGTATTATTTGTTTCAGAGGTTGAATTCAGTGATTCATCAGTTGCATACAACACCCAGTGATCATTCCATCAAGTGTCCTCCTTAATGTCCATCACCCAGTTACCCCATCCTCCACCCCTTACCCCTCCAGTGACCCCCAATTTGTTTCCTATGGTTTAAAGTTTCTTATGGTTTGTCTCCATTTGGTCGTTTTATTTTTTCATCTCTTCCCCCATGATCCTCTGTTTTGTTTCTTAAATTCCCCATGAGTGAGATCATATGATAATTGTCTTTCTTTAGTCGACATATTTTGCTTGGCATAATATCCTCTAGATCTGTCAAGGTCATGCAAATGGCAAGATTTCGTTCTTTTTGATGGCTGAGTAATATTCCTTTGTGTGTGCGTTTGTATACCACATCTTCTTTATCCATTCAGCTGTTGACAAACATCTGGGCTCTTTACATGTTTGTAGACATTGCTGCTATAAACATTGCAGTGTATGTGCCTCTTTGGAGATTCTCATAGTTTTAAAGATTATTTTTCTTTGCTATTTTACCCATCTAGTTATATTACACAAAGGTAACACAAAAATGTATTATCCAGACCTACCAACATATAACTAATTCCTTTGTATCTTTTGCTCTGTATCTTTTTTATTTTTTTTTAAGATTTAATTTATTTATTCATGAGAGACACAACAGAGAGGCAGAGACACAGGCAGAGGGAGAAACAGGCTCCTTGCAGAGAGCCCAATGTGGGAACTTGATCCCAGAACTTTAGGACCACTCCCCGAGCCAAAGGCAGACGCCCAACCGCTGACTCACCCAGGCATCCCTCTTTTGCTCTGTATTTTAGTAATCTGTGTGAGATTGTCTTCTGTGATGCTTTATAAGGTCCCTGGTTACCATTAGTAGGGTTAGGCTTGGAGAAGATTAAGGTGTATGTCCGTATACCTACATCCTATAGCTAGCTGGGTTTTAGAAGAAGAGAGAAAAAAAGAAATCACCTTTGGTTTAACACAGGATATTTCATAGTTGATGCATTGGAATCAAGACACCCTTTTAACCCTCACTTTTATTTTTTAATTAAAAAAATTTTTTTGCCCTCACTTTTAATTGTTCCTGTGTTCTCAAAAGTTACATGATTATCTTTAAGTCAATATGAGTTGAGTGTTATTTTGTTAATTTCTTAGTGGTTTTCAGGTCAAAGAAAAAGGAATTAGTGGAGTTTTTATTTATTTATTTTTAAAAGATTTCATTTATTTATTCATGAGGACACAGAGAGAGCAGCAGAGACATAGGCAAAGGGAGAAGCAGACTCCTTGCAGGGAGCCCCATGTGGAGCTCGATCCCCAGACCGGGGATCACACCCTGAGCCAAAGGCAGATGCTCAACTGCTGAGCCACCCAGGCATCCCAAAGGTGATGTTTTAAAAATGCTCATAGCTTTAAAAAGAGCCTAAAGAAAAAATACGTATTTTTCTTTCTCTGTATATATATATGTATGTGTGTGTGTGTGTGTATATATATATATATATACACACACACATACATCTATGTATGTATATGTATTTTACATTTTTAGGGATTGAAATTTTGATTTCTCTCTTTCAGCTTCTGTGTATATTTGAATTTTTCATAAGAAAATGTTGGAAAAATAGAATAATTTACTTGTGCTTTACTTTTATTCCACAATTTTGTCATTCAAGTATTTCAGTAAAATAAATGAATAATATTTTCATAGTGGTTGTTTTTTAATGAATGGGAAATTGAAAGAACATCCGTCTTTTCTCTTAATGAAGTATATCACAAAATGAAAGAACCTAGTGGAAATGAACAAATTGTGTTTTACCGAACTCACCTATCTTTAGGTATAAATTTAAGTTGTTTGTTGTGGCTGGTGGAGTGAACTACAAGCCTACGTTTTTGTCGAGTACATAGTTTTCATTTACAGTGAGTCCTTAAGGTTAAACACTATTTAAATTATTATTTTCCACTGCTGACCTTTCTTTTCTTTTACAGCATCAACCCGTTTTGTGAAGTGTGAAAAATGTCATCATTTTTTTGTTGTGCTATCTGAAGCAGACTCAAAGAAAAGCATAATTAAAGAACCTGAATCGGCAGCAGAAGCTGTAAAATTGGCATTCCAACAGAAACCACCTCCTCCCCCCAAAAAGGTATAGGTCTTAGCTTAGTTCTTTAAGTACTTTATCTTGAAAACACTTCATTGTTCCCCTCTTCCAGTTTATATTGGATCTTAATACTATTACCTAAACAAGTATTAAAATTTTAATATGGACTACATCTAGCTAAATTCTTTTTGATATTTGATACTTGGAATTTAGGTATGGGGTCTATTGCTCCTTTCCTATGTCATGATTACTGCATTCAATAGCAATGAAATATAGTTGGATGATTATTAAAATAGTGTTAATACTAAATCTAAAATGATATCCATAAAATTGAGCGGCTATGGATTTATTTTTCTTAGTTTGGACCCCTAAATAACACCAGCTTGCAGTTTCTCCCATAAATTAAGTCTACTCTATGATAAAGCAGCCTCAGTCTAACATGGAAGCAAATGATTTTTTTCATAGCCAGTGTGCCAAGGCTATCTTGTATAGCACTATGGCTTTTCTGGTGTGGGCTCCCACCAGGAGTCTCAGGTTGTACTCCGCCATATGAAATATGGCAGAGTGTATCGCCTGCTCCGTTGGGTACTTGCATACTTAGATTATTTCTCATTCTCTGCCTCAGTGTAGCTTTTTTCTGCTGTGTTATGACACCAGTGCAGTTATCTCTACCTCCAAATGTGCTATGACAGATTTAATAATACATGGATATAATTCATGAGGAATCAATAAGATCTTTAAAAACCATGGTAAAATGCGTATGGTCAACAATTAAAGAATTTGTTGTGTAAAAACAAATAATGTAATGAAAAATACAACTATTGACCTTTTATCCTCCACTAATTTTGTAGACTTTAGACATCAGAGTTCAAAAATAGGCAACTTTATTTTTAGGAATTTGTATTAACAGTGAATTTCTATTTAGTAAAAGCCAGAATTTACCCCAGGTTCTAGGCTGTTCGCAATATCCAAGCCTCAAACAGAGCTTTAGTTTCTAACAGTAAAGTTTTTTGATCACCATCTAGATAAATGAGTAGCTTTAAAGTTAATGTCTGAGAAAAAAACTTTGTGAATATTCAAACATATAGATGCTGGTAATGGCTTTGATTATATAATACATTTTTAAAAAGGTAATTTAAAAAAAAAGGTAATTTATTTTTTTAAAGGTAATTTTATAATATGTTATCTTTGTAAAGAATATTATTCCTATGATTGAAAGAGGTATAGAAAGAATTTATTTTATTTTTTTTTTTTAAGAATTTATTTTAATGATGTACATTAATGGTGATATCTTTAGACCCATGGTGGCATATTATAGGTTTTCTAAGTGACGTTAATTAACTTTTAAAAATTAGGATTAGAATTAATGGCATTGTTTATAGAATAGAAAATGACAGAGCATTAGGAGAGTACAGTGATACTTTGTTAAGCTAAAGAACCAGTGAGTTGTGTTTTGTCCACTTAGGTTTGGAGCCTCTGAATCATTGCTACATAGGTATCATATCATTGGCATTTTGTTTTTGATGAGTCTTTGTTCAAATTTAAAACTGTAAGCAAATATGCTCAGTGTATAACTTCTTAATGTGTGTGTTTTTTAATGATTGCTCATAGTAAATTTTTCATAACTAATCATTTTTCAGATTTATAACTACCTCGACAAGTATGTTGTTGGCCAGTCATTTGCTAAGAAGGTGCTTTCGGTTGCTGTATACAATCATTATAAGAGAATATATAACAATATCCCAGCTAATCTGAGACAGCAAGCAGAGGTTGAGAAGCAGACATCATTAACACCTAGAGGTTAGTGTTTTGATAACTGATCAAAATAGAGGTTACTGTGCTTAGAAGTAATCTTTATTTGCAACTCCTTGCTCTTGTCCTGAAATGCTTTTAGCTTAGTACAGCATCTTTCAAAGTACAGGCCTCTTCCCATTAGTGGATCATGAAATCATTTTGGTAGGTTAGGTTGCCAACAGCATTTTGTAAACAAAGTTAATAGATGTAAATAGAAAATACCAGAGTACATTAACTTGTAGTTATGTATTCCTTTCATAAAACTTTTGTTTTCAGTTATATGTGCATGCATTCAGAGTCAGAGAGTAAAATGTATTTCTTATCAAGGGTCTTAGTGAAAAATGTTTGAAAGTTACTGGAGTAGAGATTGAGACATCATCTTTGAATTATAGACTTGATCACAGCTAGTTCTCTATGACTGGATCATGTGCCTTGATCAGAGATAATGTGAAGATAGATGATAACTGTCATAGAACATATCTAGCATTCTTTCCTTTTTAGGCCCCAGCTACAGAGTGTAAGGTTAAGGGCAGATTTGTATAATTCCTATTAAAGATAGATTCTTAAAAAAAAAAAAGATAGATTCTAATATACCAAACACTATATAATCAATTTACTGTAGACAATAATGTGTATTTTATTGATAGAATGATATTATTTTTAAAAAATGGAATAAAATGGAAATTTTTAAAGGTGTTTTTGTTTTTATTTTTTTTATTTTTTTATTTTATTTTTTTTTTGTTTTTAATTGGCTAGGATGCCCTGATTTCTTACTTAGGCCTGTAATCTATCATTTTATATTCTTTTAGTCATCATTTTACAATTTGAGGGATAAAGTCCAAGTAGTACTGTCTAGTCATGAAGCAAAATAGATTTTTTTCTGGTTTCTTCAGTCAGCAAATCAATAGTTAAGCCATTCTAGACATTGGGAAAGCAAATGGTTATATGGTATTAATGGCATGAGGGGTTTAAACTTTTTTGAAGACTCAAATTAATACTACCTTTTTTAAAGTACCAACTTAGTATTTGACAAACATAAATGTTAGCAACTGGATGTCCATCATTAACATGTTTGGGTTTTTTTAATATGAGGTTTTTAAACCAATACAAAATGTTAATGAACACAGGCTTTACATATATTTGGAAGAGGGCAAAAAAGTAAGATATTCCTTCTTTGTTGCTCTAAGCTAAACAAATATATTTTTTTCACATAATTTTATCCTCTTTTCTTAGAGTTAGAAATAAGAAGACGGGAGGATGAGTACAGATTTACAAGTAAGTGACCTCTCCTCACATCTCCTCTGTAACCATTCTTCCTTTTGAGATTTACCTCATTGAAGTATGTCAGCAGTAGTAATGGTAGACATGTATTTATTTATGTATTACGAAGAAAGATATTGTATGTGAACATGTTTATGTATATGATACGTGATATATTTGGAACAGTTTTTCATAGCTAGTTTATTTAGTTTGTATATGTTACCTCAGATACTTGATTTTTCTGTTGCGATATTTCTTTTCTTTCTTTTTTTTTTTTTTTAAGATTTTATTTATTCATGAGAGGCACAGAGAGAGGCAGAGACACAGGTGGAGGAAGAAGCAGGCTCCACGCAGGGAGCCCGACATGGGACTCGATCCTGAGTCTCCAGGATCAGGCCCTGGGCTGAAGGTGATGCTAAACTGCTGAGCCACCCGGGCTGCCCTCTGTTGTGATATTTCTTTTCTTTCTTTCTTTTTTTTTTTTTAAGATTATTTATTTATTTATTCATGAGAGACACAGAGAGAGAGAGGCAGAGACACAGGCAGAGGGAGAAGCAAGCTCCATGCAGGGAGCCTGACGTGGGACTTGATCCCAGGTCTCCAGGATCACACCCCAGGCTGCAGGCAGCACTAAACTGCTGTGCCACCAGGGCTGCCCTGTTGTGATATTTCTTAAAGCTCAATATAGAGAAATAAAATATATAGTTTTTCTCTATAAATATAGACCTTGTGCATGCTAACAGGAATTATATTTTTAAAAATTTGTAGCTTGCTGTTTTATATCCTTTTCTCCCCATACAATTGGAATTGCACTGCTTATATGTGACAGAAATTTTGGGGGAGGCAGATTATCTTCCAGCTTCCCTTTGCCAGACACACTTTATTTTTTATTTCTTTGATGTTTATGAAACTTGGTATAATCTTGCAAATTATGAATAAGCCCCCAACTCACTGTTTCCAGCCCTGGATGGCCCCTGTAAGCATCAGATGGTCTGATGGAGGGTGTGGAAGTACCTGATATTCCAAGAACTGTGACCATTCTGATGTTTTGCACCCATTCCTTTGGAGGTGGATATGTAGTTGCTGCAGAGATGGTAAAAGGTTCATAAAAAGATTCAAATGGCCTTTTGTTTCAGTAATTAAAATAACAAAAGAACAAATAATAAACCATTCTAAATACTTTTCACTTTTAAGTTTGGTACTTCTACATTTGCCTTTGAACCAAGATATATTTTTTTAAAAAATTATTTACTTATTTATTTAGAGAGAGAGCACAAATGACCAGAGTAGCTGGGAGAAGGAGAAAAAAGCTCAAGCAGGCTCCACACCTAGCATGGAGCTCAAGGGAGGGCTCGATCTCATGACTCTGAGATCATGACCTGAGCCAAAATCAAGAGTTGGACACTTACTTGACTGAGCCACCCAGCTGCCCCTAAACCAAGATATATTATATACCTACTATTTGAAGTATACTATATATGCAGGATGGGCCAAGAGAATTAGTTTATCAACTCTGACATGAGATCTATTACATGTAATAAAATTGTATTATTTCTAGTTACTTAAATTGTATGCAAATAATGATTATATCACATATGGTAAGATTAAATACAGTGCAGTAGAATTAGGTTATATATAAGAATGTGAGCTCTAAATAATAAACTTTAAGTCCATGTATAATTTGCTTTCTGATCCAAAGATATAATCAAATATGCTATTAATACTATATTCATAAATTTGGACAGAAAGCTAGTGAAACTATGAATTAGTAAAGGAAAGTCTATAGTGAATGTTTTGAAAGTAATGCATGTAGTGATTTAATGTAACTTAAACGTTAACAAGTAACACTAGGAACTTGGGTAAAAGCAATTTGTGATTATATATATATATTGATTGACTTAGAAAGTAATATTTTGAAAGCTTAAATAGAATTTATTTTCATGTATAGTTTCATCTTGTCCTACCTATAGTTTTAGTTTCTAAAGTTAGGGCATTAAGCCAAAATGATACATAATCAAAATATTCTTTAAAGTTGCTTTTGGAAAACACATGTCAGAGATCAACATAGTACTCTCAGGAAGACTGATGGTTTTTTTTTCCCATCACTGGAATATGTTTTTCTTCAGTTGAGCATGAGATGAAACAGTTGGCTTAATTACATTTGGGCTATGATGTAGAAATACTTAAACATTAGGAAAATGGCAAAACTGACAGCAAATTCTTTTATAACATTTATAAAACTTTGCCAGGCACAGTTCTAAGTGTTTTATATATTTTAGCTGGTTTAATCTTCCTAAAACTTGTGAGACTGAAACTATTATTTTCACCCCCATTTTATAGATAACATAACTAAAGTGCAGGAGTGCCTGGGTGGCTTAGTCAGTTGAGCACCTGCCTTTGGTTTAGGTCATGATCGCAGAGTCCTGGGATCGGGTCCCATATCTGGCCAGGGAGCCTGCTTCTCCTCTCCCTCTCCTGCCACTCCCCCTGCTTGTGCTATCTTTCTGTCAAACAAACAAACAAATAAAATAAAATAAAATAAAATCTTTAAAAAAAAAAAACTGAAGTGCAGAAATTTTAAGTAATTTTTCCAGGACCACATGGTGAATGAGCTCCATGCAACTAACCATACACTAGGTCTGCTCAATCTCAGAGAGATTATAGAGATTATAGAGAGCTGCTCATGCATTGAGAGAGATGCAGAAACTAACTGAAAGGACAGGAGAGTGATCTCAAGTTTACTTTGGAGCATATTTTTATGAAATGGAGTGACAAACATCATGTACTATTTAAATTATTCCTCTTTTTAAAATTTAAATTAAATCAGGGCACCTGAGTGGCTCATTTGGTTAAGTATCTGCCTTTGGCTCAGGTCAACATCTCAGGGTCATAAGATCTCAGAGTTTTGGGATTGAGCCCCTTGTTGGGCTCCCTGCTCAGCAGGTAGTGTTTCTCTCTTTCCCTCTGCTCCCCTCCCCCACTTGTGCACACTTTTCTCTCTCAAATAAATAAAATCTTGAAAAAAAAACTTTTAACTTAAATATCATGTGTTAAGTACATTTATTCTGTGACTCCACTATAGTTCATATGAACAGACTCCTTGCTGAGTACAAAGCTCCATGACTGGCTAAATCTCACAACTGCGAGATCATGGCATGAGCTGAAACTAAGAGTCAGGCGACTTATCGACCGAGCCACCCAGGCCCCTACAGTGCCTGTTTTTTTTTTTTTTTTTTAACAATGCCTATTTTTTTTTTTAAAGATTTATTTATTCATTCAGAGAGAGCGAGAGAGAGGCAGAGACACAGGCAGAGGGAGAAGCAGGCTCCATGCAGGAAGCCCGATGCGGGACTCGATCCCGGGTCTCCAGGATCACACCCCGGGCTGCAGGCGGCGCTAAACCGCTGCACCACCAGGGCTGCCCAACAATGCCTATTTTTGATGACTAGAATAACCATTTACTTTAACCATGACCTTAAGATATTTTGAAAGTGCCAGCCAGATGGACTAAGACCATAATAATAGTTATATCTGCTTAACATCTATCTATTGGTTTGATTAAGATAGTAGAACATTAGGAAGTAGTGATATTCAAAAAAAAAAAAAAAAAAGGAAGTAGTGATATTCTTTTTTTTTTTTTTTTTTAAGATTTAGAGTGTGCACATGCATGTATGTGAATAGGGGGAGGGGTAGAGGGAAAGAGAATCCTCAAGCAGACTCCCGGGTGAGTGCAGAGCTAGATGTGGAGCGATCCTAGGACCCTAAGATGATGACCTGATCCGAAATCAAGAGTTGGCTGCTTAACTGATTGAGCTACTCAGGTGCCCCAAAAGTACTGCTATTCTTAACCCACTCATTAGAAACAACCTAAAAATAAATCTAGAAAGCCTAAACAAGTAGGATATGAACATAAATACATTGCTCTTGAGAACCAAGAGCAATGTGGATATTTATAAATCTTGATAATTGAAAAAGACTGTTGGAATTCTTTCCTTCATCTAAGAGGGTAAGAACAAAGTTTGGCTTTTAGGCAACCAGTTGACAATCTGATAGTTCACCAGCAGTATCATTCCCATTTAGCTAAGTATTGTGTCTAAATATTGAGAGCCTATAAAATCAAAAATTCAGATAGAGCCAAGGAGTCTTACCATATTTGTTTTCTCAGACTCACAAAATAATTTTTAGATGTGAAAAGAGACTGTAGAAGTCATATGTATTGATATTTTCACTTAATAGTTAAGGAAGCAGACCCCGTAAAGTTAAATGATTCACCATGGACCTATAAGTACACAGTGACAGAGAAAGACTAGAACCCAAGTTCCTCATTTCTCTGTTTTAGTCACTGTGTTCAGTGTGTTCAATGTTTTTCCCTTTATAGTCCTGCTTCATTTGTACTGAAAAAAATCTATATACATTTGTCTGTCTTTTAAAGTGCCTCCAAATCAATTGCATTTTATTCTTATACCTTCTAACCATGTATTTGAAATTGATAGGACAGGTATTATTTGCATTTATAGGTTAAGAAACAGAAACACAAAGTTTATATGACTTGCCCAATATCATACTGCTACGTAGACATAATAAAAAGACCAAAGTTTTGTGACCTCTAGCACTCTTCTTTTCCTTATACTGCCTTCTCATAAGTGAAATAGGCATTCCTCATGCAGATTTACATAAATAAGGAGGGTGAAAAGAATCCATTTACTTTGCTTGAGGTTCCCTGAATAATCGTTGTATGTTGTACATTTGTTACTAGACAATTTGAGGTTTTTTTCCTTTTTAGGTAAGACAATGTCAAAATATTTAAGTTTTTCTAAATATGTGATTGGTCTTAGATTTAGGGTTCTATTAGGAATTTTTTCAAGTAAAATCAAATGACACTCTAATAATTTCTTTGGCATTCTTTCAGAATTGCTTCAGATTGCCGGAATCAGTCCACATGGTAATGCTTTAGGAGCATCAATGCAGCAACAGGTAAACCAACAAATGCCTCAGGAAAAACGAGGAGGTGAAGTATTGGATTCTTCCCATGATGACATAAAACTTGAAAAGAGTAATATTTTGCTGCTTGGACCAACTGGGTCAGGTAAATAACTTCCTGAAAAAAATACTCATTAAAAAAATAGAATATAAGTGATTCTGTAACCTGTGTCTTAAATTAGGGGATTCTGGGTCTTGAGAAGAAAATCTAAGGTCAATTTTAGGGATACATTATTAGTATTTCTATATAGACTTCAAGCTGAATTTGAGGAATTGATACTGCCCTTTAGGCCAATCCCTTATGTCTTTTTTGTTTGTTTGTTTTAATTTAATATTTATTATTTACTTATTTATTTTAGAGAGAGAATGTGTGTATGCACATGAGTGGGGGAAGGAACAAAGGGAGAGGGAGAGATTCCTCAAGCAGACTCCCCACTGAGTGCAGGACCTGACTTGGTCTTGATCTAGATCCTGGGGCCCTGAGATCCTGACCCAAGCCAAAATCAAGAGTCAGAAGCCCAACTGACTGAGCCACCCAGGTGCCACCAATCCCTAACATCTTAATGGGAATAATAAAAATAACATAGCATCTAAATAATAGTAAAGATGTACAAGTAATTTTTTATTATCTACTATTCGGATTTAGTTTTACATTTTTGTAGAGGAATTGTATATCAACATCTTTTTAGTAAACTTTTAGTTGCTGTTTATATTTGTAGGTAAAACTCTGCTGGCACAAACTCTAGCTAAATGCCTTGATGTCCCTTTTGCTATCTGTGACTGTACAACTTTGACTCAGGCTGGATATGTAGGTGAAGATATTGAATCTGTGATTGCCAAACTGCTTCAAGATGCCAATTATAATGTAGAAAAAGCACAACAAGGTATGTTTTCAGTATAGCTTATCTTTCCCCAGATGTAGTCTATTGGGGAAGCAGTCTAATATTAAGAAATACTATAATTCTTGTTTTGAGTCAAAGAGTAAAATTCTGTAATTGTATAATGATAGCTATGTTAAACATTTTCCAGCATACAAAAGGGCCACAAAGTTTGCTTTGTCTTCTTGTCATAAGATGTCAACTAGGGTGAAAACAGGCCAAATTACTATTCCATTGGATTCTTATGCTAACATTGTTTTTCCTGTTCTGACTCTCCTCTAGACTCCTAACCCTGGGGTAGGGTGGAAGAGGGGGCAAGGACAAGGGTAGGAGAGAACAAGATGAATCTAGAAACACATTCACTTATTGACCTACAAGATGTCATAGATTCTGCATTTCACCTTTCCCCATCTATCATATGTTCTTGTTTATGAAAAGCTTGACAGCCTGTCCAAATCCTTGATAAGAGTATAAATGGGAAAGAGCAAACATTTGCTAGTACCAGCACTGCATATATTTCCTACTTCCCCACTATACTTCTGTCTTAGCTTCCTAGAGTAAAGAACCTGAAAACATTAGTAGAGTAGATAATTAATATCAGAATTCGTTATTATACCCAAATGATTACTCTAAAAAATGAATTATAAAACATTTACACAAAATGTTGACTGAGAGAGTATATTTTATGAAATTAAACTTGTATATGTTAAGTGTGAAAGATTAAATAACCTTGCTCTCTAGCTACCTAGTCTTTTAAAACTGAGGTTATCTGTGTATATCTTTTTCATATTATAAATAGAATCCTCCTTAAATTATAGGAATTGTCTTTCTGGATGAAGTAGATAAGATTGGCAGTGTGCCAGGCATTCATCAGTTACGGGATGTAGGTGGAGAAGGCGTTCAGCAAGTAAGCAGTTGAATATTTTGTTCAAGCCCACTAAAAGGAAGGGAATACATCAACCTCCCAAATATTGTACGTTTGGTTTCACATTCAATTAGATTCTGTTTTGTTTATTTCTCCCACCCCAAACTCCACATACCATTTTTAAATAGTTCAGACCCTAAGAAAAAGCTGTTGGTGATTTTAAGTACCAAAATACTTTTCTTACGAAATTAAAAATAGTTGAAAGATTAGAAAAAATGAAATTTGATTTTTTTGTTGATTTTATTCTTTAGAGGCTCAGTTAAACATTTCTAGAAGACTCTTGAGAGTTCTGGTTCTAACTAGACATAAATGAAGTATGTACAAGTACCTTATTCTTTTCACTTAGACAATCAGATAAAATTGTGTTTCCTCTATGTAGAGTCATAATTGAAGGCTTAATGATCTATTGGCCAGCTTTTTATTGGTAACTAATTATGATATAAACTACAGGGTAAGGAAAATTGCTTTCATTTTCATTTTGACCAAGACATAGAGACGTCACACTTATTAAATGTGCTGGATAATTTTTATAAAAGCATCTCAAAAAAATAAAATGAAATAAAAGCATCTCAAAATATAGGTAGTCTCAAAGTTTAACACTAGAAATAGAATAGAATTTTAATTTATATGAAAGACAAATTAACTATATTCAAATTTTGAATGTTCCCACTGTGGTTGGCAACCATCTTACAGAGTCATAATTCTGATAGAATTATGTCTTTACCATCAAAAGCAGCCTTTTAGGTTGACTTTCCTGAGTGTATCAGGAGTCTATTCCAAATAAATTTACAAATTATTTATGTAATAGTACTTTAGATTTTCATGTTAGTTGTAGAAATGTGGGAGTTTTCTTTAATTATGCTCATTTACCATAACCACATATTATTTTCCCCTTTGAATCCCATTATCTAAAGTGTAATAAATAATACACTTATACAATGATGCTATAAATCATTTGTTCTTTATTTAGGGGTTATTAAAACTACTAGAAGGCACGATAGTTAATGTTCCAGAAAAGAATTCCCGCAAGTTACGTGGAGAAACAGTACAAGTTGATACAACAAACATCCTGTTTGTTGCATCTGGTGCTTTCAATGGCTTAGACAGAATCATCAGCAGGAGGAAAAATGAAAAGGTGAGTTTTTCTGAAGGGTAATAGGGTAGAGCACATTTGAAGTTATAGAGGATGGTTAGTCATTTTTTTTTAAGATTTTATTTATATATTCATGAGAGAGACAGAGAGAGAGAGAGGCAGAGACACAGGCAGAGGGAGAAGCAGGCACCATGCAGAGAGCCTGACGTGGGATTCGATCCCAGGTCTCCAGGATCATGCCCTGGGCTGCAGGCAGCGCTAAACCGCTGCGCCACCAGGGCTGCCCAGGGTTAGTCAGTTTCTATTTTCATGCCTGTTGACAGCCAGTTGTGGATTTTTAAAGAGTTAGGTTTCCTTAGAGCATACCAGAAATATATTCCTAGTTATATTTTTATTTTTTATTTTTTTATTTTTTATTTTTTTAAATTTTTATTTATTTATGATAGTCACAGAGAGAGAGAGAGGCAGAGACACAGGCAGAGGGAGCAGCAGGCTCCATGCACCGGGAGCCCGATGTGGGATTCAATCCCGGGTTTCCAGGATCGCGCCCTGGGCCAAAGGCAGGCGCCAAACCGCTGCGCCACCCAGGGATCCCCTAGTTATATTTTTAATTTCAGAGTAATAAATTGGAAGATTTCTAAAGGTACCTATTTATGCATTTTATTATTAAAAAAAAATTTAAGTACATTTAAAAAGACATTTTTGAAGTGTAACTTGATTATTTCAATTTTATTTTATTTTATTTTTTAATATTTATTTATTATTTATGATAGACAGAGGCAGAGACATAGGAGGAGGGAGAAGCAGGCTCAATGCCAGGAGCCTGACGTGGGACTTGATCCCGGGACTCTAGGATCGCGCCCTGGGCCAAAGGCAGGCACTAAACCACTGAGCCACCCAGGGATCCCCCTCAATTTTATATTTTTATCTGAGGAGTTCTTTTGTTATTTGAAGTATCTACATCACATCAGTAAAATTTCCATTTATGCCTTTTGTCGAGTTCACTGGAGACCAATAAATAAATAGTTTGTCTCCATTGCCTCCACCCAAGAGTCTTATCATAGATTACCTCCGACATTCACAAAACAAGGGAACCACTTTGGGGATTGGGGGAAGGGTTGTTATCCCACCTAGTTTTATAGATGTTTTCTTAAACATTTTTTTTTTTTTTTTTTTTTAAGATTTTATTCATGAGAGACACAGAGAGGCAAAGACGTAGGCAGAGGGAGAAGCAGGCTTCCCTGCAGGGAGTCTGATGTGGGACTCGATCCCAGGATCCCAGGATCATGACCTGAGTCAAAGGCAGATGCTCAACCACTGAGCCATCCAGGCGCTCCTAAACATTCTTGATTTTAACTTAAATAGCCTTGATTTTAACTGGAATTTATTTCTTCATATCTGCAAAGTACTTGTCCAGTACCTATTTGTTGATTGATTATAATAAAATGTAATGTCAGCATAGCATCAGGAAGCCCAAAACATACCAGTATTTATAACATAATATTCTACCTAAATGCATATTTCATAAATCAACTCTGCTACAATTGTTTGCTTTAAGTCTCCTTGGTTTTGCACCCACTAGTTTAAATAGTTTATTAGCAGTAAAAAAACAATACTGCTAATGGGATGGTTGCCTATGATAGTTCCTTTGCATAGCCTAGATGAGAAAACACTCTTGTATGAGCCACATAATGCTGTTATTCCTTAGTACCCGACATTACTCAGCATGGATTAGGTTAGATTTTAATTTTTCATATTAGCTAATTTGTTATTCTTACTTTTGAAATTCTGCATAAATTAGCCTAACAAATTAGAAAGAAGAAATTATTTCTTTGTGTGAGAGAGAGAGAGAGAGAAAGGGAGGGAGGGAGGGAGATAACTTTATATTTAAAATTCCGGGAGCACCTGGCTGGCAACTTTTGATCTTGGGATCATGAGTTTAAGACCCACATTGGGAGTAAGAGTTTACTTAAGTTTTGTAACCAAAGACAAAGACCATGTTCTGATACTTATAATTAGTACTTTGAAAAATAATTTGAAGCTAGTAGAAAAGGACAGTTAAAAGTAATGTCAAGAAAGAGATCAGAAGGGATCCCTGGGTGGTGCAGCGGTTTGGCGCCTGCCTTTGGCCCAGGGCGCGATCCTGGAGACCCGGGATCGAATCCCACGTTGGGCTCCCAGTGCATGGAGCCTGCTTCTCCCTCTGCCTATGTCTCTGCCTCTCTCTCTCTCTCTGTGTGTGTGACTATCATAAATAAAATAAAAATTAAAAAAAAAGAGATCAGAAACATGTAGAAAGAAGGTTTAGTCCTAGGTCATTTGAACTTCTTAAAGAAAAGTAGGGAGAAGAAAAAAAAATAGAAAAAAAAAAAGGGAAAAAAAAAACGAAAAGTAGGGAGAAATCAGGGCTCCAATCAAGTAGGGCTCCAGTTCTCATTACCTGAAAGAGGAAGTATATGAGGTCTTCAGGAGAGACACAAGTTAAAAAAGAGTTTGTCATATACATCTTTATGGAAAAGAGACAGAGATGTAAGAAAGTCTTCAGTAGTAATTTTATAGAAGATTAAATACATTAATGTGGCTATTGTTTTTATCAGCCCTTGTTGGAAAGCCAGGGGTACAATATTAAATAATACACCTGTGTAGTAACTTACCAGAACTGCTTGTTCTCCTAATAAGTACTCTTGCCTTCCCTGGTGCTCTCCCTTACCCAATCCAGTTGGCAAATCTGTGTTCATCTTTTAAGACTCAGTGAAACTTTCTTGATGACCCCCTACCGTCCATCCCTCCCCAGTATGTGCCTCTTTCTCTCCTTTCTGCTGCTACGGTTTCCTGGATAGTTGTCTTTCATTGTACCTGTGATACTCTAATTCCTTTGTGGGTTCTCACTCTAAATAAACCCTTTTAGGGTAATGGCGATCTTCAGATTTGTGTTTGCAGTGTTTTATAATAATGCTTTGTAAATATAAATTTATATAATTTATATAAATTACATTAAATAAATATATATTTTTTACTATATATGCTTATATGTATAATAAATGCTTACTAATGTTTAAAATACTGAATGGAAAGTATTTTTCTTTCTGATATACTGTTCATGTATACTGCTTAGGGAATCAGAGGAATGAATTTTTAACTTAGGCTATTTTCTCAAATACCATGAACTTCTTTCTCTTTTGGACAAAAGCTGTATGACTTATCAAAATTAAACTTTCTGACAATTGCCTGGAGTATAATTCTTTTATATTGAGTGAACCAAGACCCATACACCTTAGATACTCAGCACCCCCCCCCCTTTTTTTTAAACAATGGATGCAGGGTTTTGTTGTATTTTTTTTTAAGATTTTATTTTATTAAGTAATCTCTACATCCAGTGAGGGGCTCTTATTCACAAACCCAAGATCTAGAGTCATATGCTCTACAAAGTTAGCATTCTCATTTGATATCATTCTTAGATGTTTTTTATAGAATCAGAATTATTCTAACTTACAGGTTGATGTGTACAACCTCAAATCATGATTTTTTTTTAAATTTTTATTTATTTATGATAGTCACACAGAGAGAGAGAGAGAGAGAGGCAGAGACACAGGCAGAGGGAGAAGCAGGCTCCATGCACCGGGAGCCCGACGTGGGATTCGATCCCGGGTCTCCAGGATCGCGCCCTGGGCCAAAGGCAGGCGCCAAACCGCTGTGCCACCCAGGGATCCCTCAAATCATGATTTTTAATAGAATGCTTAGCAGTGACTTAAGATATTTGTGTGTAAAAAAAAAAGAAAAGAAAAAAGATATTTGTGTGTAATTTCCTTATAAGGCTCCTTGTTCTATAGACACTAGTACTATTTACAATGTTACAAAATTAATTATGGTTACAAAATAATTATTGTCTCCATTTTTACAGTTCATAACACATTTTAGAAACCACACTAGTGTAGAAGTCTCAGAAAAACCCTGCACCATCATTATCTGAGTTCTAAGGTACCTCCCTTCATAGTTTTTACCTGTCTACTTTTACTAGAATTAATTCTTTGAGAGTTAGTTACTAAACGATGATTTAGTTCTCCATTCTAAAGGCAGATATGCCTGAGTTCGAGTCCTGACTTCACTGCTTACAAGGAGAACTTTGTCAAGGTACTTAACCTTTCAAAGCTCATTTTCTTCATTTGTAAAATGTGAATGATAACAGAACTTTCATCTATTGCAAAGGTTACGTGAGATACGTATTTAAAGTACTACTTCAATGCAACATCATTTTATTTACATCTGTCTTTTCTTGGTAGTATCTTGGATTTGGAACACCGTCTAATCTGGGAAAAGGCAGAAGGGCTGCAGCTGCTGCAGACCTTGCCAATCGAAGTGGAGAATCAAATACTCACCAAGACATTGAAGAAAAAGATCGATTATTACGTCATGTAGAAGCAAGAGATCTCATTGAATTTGGCATGATTCCTGAGTTTGTGGGACGGTTGCCTGTGGTAGTTCCTTTGCATAGCCTAGATGAGAAAACGCTTGTACAAATACTAACTGAGCCACGTAATGCTGTTATTCCTCAGTACCAGGCCTTATTCAGCATGGATAAGGTTAGATTTTTTTTTCCTAGTTAATTTATAGATTTTTGCTATTGAAACTCTGCATAAATTATTTTAACAAAAAGTAAAAGCAATCCTGCTTATCTGGAATACCAGCCTATTCCTTACTAAATCCAGATTTAGGCATCAGGGAAGGCACATTGTGTTGTATTAGACATTTAGGAGTTGGCTTTGTTGTTTTCCTAATTATAAATTGTCACTGAGGTTGAAGCCCAAGGATATATTGAGAGAGAAATTATGCCAGCAGCCTAGTCCCAACCCCTCGGGTCAGACACACAGGATTGTTCTTTCAGCCTTAAAATTCTAAATGCTTTTGTTGCAACATACTGTGTGTACTTTCATTTACTTTTGTCTAAAGTTCTATCACCTTCCACATCTATATTTCTGTAGCCAGACATTCAATCCCACAAGCCCACACATCTGATCATATAGCATATGTTTTGGGTTTTATGAACTTAGTGTCTCTAAATATTAGTTTCCTTCTCTTCATTCCATTGCCTCTACCTCACGTCAATCTCCTTTATCATTCTTTACCTTGGCCCATGCATTTGGCTCCTAAAAGGTCTCCCTGTCTCAAGTCTTTTCTGACCACTACCACCATTATATTCCATTTTACTTCCAGAATGGATCATTTATATTATTAAACATAGTGCCCAGCAAATAGATAGTAAGTTCTTAATAAATATGTAGTGAAGGAATAAACACAAAGCTAGTTCTTTTACTCCTCTCCTTAAATCCTTCAGTGGTCCCCTTGCTTTGTTTAATGCCCCCACATTGGTGCTCCCTTAGGCACCACATGCATACACTGCTGTAAATGCTAATTTGCTGATTTGTCACCACCTAGTAGACTTAAGTTCCTTGAGGGCGAAGATGGTAATTCCTCATTCCATCAGTAGTATGTATACACATAGGGGCCAAATAAATGTTGAATAAAGTCCTAGAAAGTCCATATTAATCTAGAAAACCTCTTCAAGGACTAATGACAAACTTGTGATTCAAAATACTGTTATCCCTTAAAAAAATATTGTTATCTTCTCATAGACTAATTGACAGAAACAAGTGGTTAAAGGCAAGGCTGTAAAGTACCATGAGAGATAATTACCTTAAATTCTACATTTTCTAGAAGTAGAAATTAATAACCAAAATTACCTTAATACCAAGATCTTGTGAAGTCTGATGTTCCAAAGTATTTTGGTGGCTTTTTTTTTTGGTATGTTAAAAATCTTGTGATTTTTTAAAATTTGTGGTAATTTAGAGAGAGTTGTCTAAAGTTTTGCCTTTGTTCTTTAGGATAAGAGGTTAGTAACACTCTTTAAAATGAATAATGAGTGTTTTCTAGGAAGAAAGTGATGGTCAAAAAATGCTTTTAGTCTGAAAGGGAATAAGGTCAGTCAAGATGGAAAGATTCTGACTCCATGTTTCTAAGTATTAGTGAATCAGTGTACTTAATCTGCTTGAATTTATTTGTCTGTAAAGTTAGGGCATTAGTCCCTTTTTGTTCTACAAAGACTAGAGATGATGGTAGATAGTTAATACATCAAAGGCTGTATGGTTATATTAGGAAAATATAATCAAGTATTATCTAAGTTCTCATTTCTTTTTATATGTTTGTAGTGTGAACTGAATGTTACTGAGGATGCTTTGAAAGCTATAGCCAGATTGGCACTAGAACGAAAAACAGGTGCACGAGGTCTTCGGTCCATAATGGTAAGTTGGTGTTATTATACAAAAACTAGATTATTTTCTTGGTCTCAATTTTGCAAATATTAAGCCTCCGTGTTATTTCTTTGGACATATATCCAGAGAATTGGCCTGATATTGTTTCTTGTGATTTTTTTTGTTTTGGTCTCAGTAGATTATATTTTTATTATAAAAAAGGAACTCTAAAGTGTTTGCAACAGGGGCATCTGGGTGGCTCAGTTAAGTGTCTGACTTAATTTCAGCTCAGGTCATGATCTCAGGTTGCCTACTTAAGATCTTCTCTTTCCTGGATGCCTGGGTGGCTCAGCAGTTTAGGGCCTTGCCTTTGGCCCAGGGCGTGATCCTGGAGTCCCAGGATTAAGTCCCACATCGGGCTCCCTGCATGAACCTGCTTCTCCCTCTTCCTTTGTCTCTGCCTCTCTCTCTCTCTGTGTGTGTGTCTCATGAATAAATAAATTAATTTTTTTTTTTAAAAAAAAGGTCATAATACCATTAATGAAATAGAGAAAATCAGGATTCTGGGAAGGAGAATTTAGAAAATTTTACTCAGGCCTTTTATTTTTATTTTATTTTTTATTTTATTTAATTTTTACTCAGGCCTTTTAACTAACATCCCCAGAGCACCTGCTGAGACCCATTGAAATCCTCATTCTTGTCTGTTTGAAATTAGGTGGCAGATACCAAGATATTTTACTCTTAAATTCATTATGATAATGAACTATTCTTTTTTCCTTTCTCTTTCTCTCTCTCTCTCTTTCTTTCTTTCTGAGAGAGCGTGAGCAGAGAAGGGGAGAGGCAGAAGGAGAGGGAAAGAGAATCTTAATTAAACAGGCTCCATGCCCAGCGCACAGCCTGACTGACTCAGGGCTTGATCTCACCACCCTGAGATCATGACCTGAGCTGAAATCAAGAGTCAGACACTTGATCATCTGAGCCACCCAGGCACCCTGTGAACTCAATATTTTTTACTCCATTACAAATTCTAGAGACTCAGTCTATTTTCTGCCATCACCCACTTTTTTCTTTATAGTGTGCTCTCTTCCCTACTTTCCTGCTCTGGCTGTACAGTGGGTTACTGTTTTCCTGTCTACTCCCAAAGCAAGCACATGTTCCTATTCTCTTTTAAGGATTTCAGTTTTAGTTATTACTTCTCTTATCTCAGTAACACTTTTTGATTGGAACTACACATTTATCACAGACAGTTTGAAATTATATTCTCTAATGAAGTCCTGGACTTCAGGTGTTACTGATTAAGAACAGATTTATAAGAATGCAAACTAGAAGAGTATGTGATATAGTTAACATTTTTGAAGAAATTTTATGTACTCAACCAGTATTTTCCTTAAGATCTACTGCAGCCCCGTTGAAACACACACTTATTTGAAGTCATAGTTCAAATTAAAGAATTTGGTAGAGATGGTTTAGGATTAAATCATTATCAAAGTAAAGAATACCAATTGACCTCTTTGGTAATAGAATATGTAAAGAATTCTGAGTAACACCTGAATCCAAAAGGATAGTCTTATTATATGTGCATGGTGATCTAAGAAGGCAGAACTACAGAGAAAATAGCTTTCTCTCTGAATTTAGTTAACAGCTGCTTTAATATGAAAAATATGAAAGCTTTTTATATTGATTTTTTTCAACATTCAATTCCTGTACAAATTAGGGATTCAGTAATACTTGTTGAGTTAATGAATTTGATTGGTGGCCTATAGAACCTAAGTATTTTGTATGTAATCTGAGTTTTCCTTGTAATTCATTACTTTATATCTCTTTAGGAAAAGCTGTTACTAGAACCAATGTTTGAAGTTCCTAATTCTGATATTGTATGTGTGGAGGTTGACAAAGAAGTAGTAGAAGGGAAAAAGGAGCCAGGATATATCCGGTAAAGTATATTATAAAGCTTGAACAAATCTAAAACTTAAATTCACCTCTTTATTGCTATGGTTTATTGGTCTGTCACAAAAATTGCATAAACATTCTTCTATCCATAAGAGAGCAATAATCTCATAAATTTTCTGTAGAAAAAATGTTCTAATTTTGGTTTATAAAATAACAGCATTTTGTGAGTCTTTCAAAATGATCTTCAGAATTAGCCTGCACTTTTTCCCCCTAAGGAAGAAGTATCAAAAGAGACATAAAAGTCAGTCAAATAAAGAGATTTAAATGAACTTTGCTGCTAATTGTCATTTATGAATGACTTGTTTCATGTCGGTTGACATATCTTCCACTGCTTCGTTTATTTATACCAGGGGTCAGCAGAGTTTCTTGTAAAGAGCTAGATGAAAAAAAAAAAAAAATAAGAGCTAGATGAATATTTGAGGACCATACAGTCTGTATTGCAGCTACTCACCACTGCCCTCAGAGCACAATTGCAGCCATAGGTAATTGTAAATGAGTGAGCATGTTGGTGTTCCATTACATCTTTAGTTATGAAAACAGAGGATGGGCTTTATTTGGGCTGCAGCTGTAGTTCACTGACCCCTGATCTATTCAATGAGTATTTGTTACACAGCACTTGACATTAATGTTACATACCAGAAATTAGATTTCTGTTTTAACTAAGTCACAATGTATCTTATGTTTTATGTTTACTTATCTTCTGGGATAACTTAGGAGTTAGTTGATTGGTTAGTTATTCAGAGGCTGGGATGACTTAGGAGGTAGTTGATTGGCTATTCAGAGACATAATCTTTTATTGGTTATGTATAAAGAAATTGTGGTTTGATTGTAATTTTGGCTCATTTGAGTCAAATCAGATTTGGTTGGAAGCTATTGACTTCTTTACCATAGTTACATGCTAAATGTCAAGCCTTTGAGTTGAAATAATAGATTCATACTTTTTTGGTGGAGAAATGGATTTCTTTTTAAGATTTTATTTATTCGAGAGAGAGAGAGAGAGAGAGAGAGAGGCAGAGACATAGGCAGACTGGGAAGCAGGCTCCATGCAAGGATCCTGCTGCAGGGCTCCATCTTAGGACTCTAGGATCACACCCTGAGCCGAAGGCAGAGGCTCAACCACTGAGCCACCCAGGCATCCTGAGAAATGGATTTTTTAAGACTTGGCAGTTGAAGCCTTGTCAATTTATTTCAGTAATAAATCTCTTAGGGAATATATTGGGAAAATTACAACTCTTGGTTATGTGGTCTCAGTGTTTCCCATATTTCACCACTAAGCAATTTGATTATTAAAAGCGCTCACAAAAAAAAATAAAATAAAAAAAAATAAAAGCGCTCACAATATTTCCTTGTTTGTGTGTTTTTTCTAATTATGTGGATTAATTTATTATTTTGAGTCTAGAAATCATGTTTACCCCTAATTTTCATTAAAAAACAAAACAAAACAACTGCTGTTTATTATAGGGCTCCAACAAAAGAATCATCTGAAGAAGAGTATGACTCTGGAGTTGAAGAAGAAGGATGGCCTCGCCAAGCAGATGCAGCAAACAGCTAAACTGTCAGACTTCTGTCTTGTATATAAAACTTTCCTTCTTTTGTTTAGGATCATAACTGTCTCTACAGTCTGACATTAAAAGCATTGCATCTATCTTGGATAGCATACATGGTCAGAAGCCTTTAGGATAAAAATCAGATCATGTATATTATGTAACATCACATTGATTTATACAGAGGACGTTATGTGGACTTTAATGATACAGTGTTCAGAGATAAAATGTACATTATTTTGGTTCAGTTTTTTAAAAATATGCTTTAACAAAATACTTAGGAGTTCCTTTAAGCAATGCAGGTGTTGCAATAACTGTGGATTTTACAATAATGTTACTCTACAAATGGGAAAATAAATTCTTTAAAATTAAAGATTGGGATACCATTTTTTAGTTTAACCTTTTTTCTACCCATTTCTGTTACCTGAAAATATTGGAATTTTATTCATCTTAAAAATTGGAACAGGTAGTCTCCAAGTATTTAAAAATTTCATGGAAAAAGTACCCTGAAGAACCATATTTTGCTGATTTATTTAGCTATGTTCTTAGTCTTATCTGCTAATGCATGATACCAACATCCCAATTGGTACTATAGAAAAGGCCATCCCCTTGCTGACTTGTCTTGATTTATTTTCCATCTTTAATCCATTTCAGTATGATGAATGTGCAGATGGAATTGAAATCTGACTTCAATCTTCAGGAAAAGACCATCTAATTCTAAAAGTAACATGCAGCATCAATCATAGTAATAGTCATGTGCTAAACTATTCTAATATTATCCACTTAGCTTAAAGTGCTCAGCTAATTCTGTTTTGTTTAGTTTTTTTGGTGCTAGGTATGTGTCTCATTCCCATTGAAGAAAATCTGTGCTTTGCTATCAACAGAAATGAATGTGTTCACACTAAAATATACGTTATTAACTCCATTATATAACAAAACTAAACAGTGGGAGAAATTTGGAGGGGCTTAATAATGAAAGTTATTTCATTTGATTCTATAAATATCAAAATATTTGGGTACCTTTTAAGCTTAATGATGATATAAATTTCCATACTATTCATTCAGTTCAAACTCATTTGAAATTGTTATATTTAAAAAAAAAATGTTACATTTAAGTATTTGTTTTCCTTATTTGGTTTATAGATGCTTGAATTTTCCTGTTACCCCCTTTTTCTTAGGAAAAGAACTTTAAGCTATTAGCAAATTCTAAATCCTATTGGTGAAAAATTGGGCTTTCTATGATAAGAGATGTGACATATGTATTTATGGCTGGGTAGGACCAGAAATGCACTTTTGCAGAGTCTTTAAGCTTGGTTGCTATAAAATGGAACAGAAACAGGTATTCTTCTTAGTCTTTATTAATGGTTAAAGTTCTTCTCAGGAAGTCTTTCATATTATAACTGTTCATTATCTTTCTTTTATAGTATCATTTCCCTTTTTGTAGAGTGAAAATTGGAGTAGCTACTAAATATATTAAGGTTAATCCTCCAGAAATGGACTGGGAGACATTTTAGTCACAACAACTTACATTTGGTTTTGGAAGTTGTTAACAAAGCATAATTGATGTTTTTAAATCAAACAAACTGAGTATAACTACGATTTGTATCTTGAAACTTATGTTTTGGCATTTGAATAAAACAGAAGTACTAAATGAAAGTCAGTGTGGTAGTATGTCCATATGCAGTACCATTTTTAAAAGGACACAGATATCACGAGCTGCTTTATTCTAGTGACTGGTTAATCCTTGGCACTTTCATATCCTTCTAATAAATTCTCCTAGTTGTAGATTCCACAAAGTTCTGTTATTAAAATTTATGTTAAATATTTATTGAAAACCTGCACTAAAAAAACAAAAAACAAAAAAAACCCTGCACTTAGGGATCCCTGGGTGGTGCAGCGGTTTGGCGCCTGCCTTTGGCCCAGGGCGCGATCCTGGAGACCCCGGATCGAATCCCACGTCAGGCTCCCGGTGCATGAGCCTGCTTCTCCCTCTGCCTGTGTCTCTGCCTCTCTCTCTCTCTCTGTGTGACTATCATAAATAAATAAAATTAAAAAAAAAAAAAGAAAAGAAAACCTGCACTTAAATGTCCTGCATGGGCCCCACACTAGATAAATAAGACCAAGTTTTTCAAGAGTATTACTAGTCTATGAGGAGAAGCAAACAAATATCTGTGCATCACAATAATGGAAGTGAGATAGGTACCAGATGGGGTGACACAAAAAGTAGGTGGCCCAGATGGATGTGGAAGATCAAGTAGGAATTTGCCAGAAAGAAATAATGAAAATTAAATCAAAATCTTGACAAATGTAAACAATAGAATATCTTGTATGCCATGTTAAGTTGTAATTTTATGCAGAAAATAGTAGGGTATTGTTAAAAGGGTATTAATCAGGAGAACTGTTCATTAGATGTGTATTTTAGATTGTTGGGAAGGGAAGGCTCTGAGGAAAATGGAGGGAAACATGACTAGAGGCCTCATTGTGGACACTCCTCCAGCACTTGCCCCTCTGTCTCTTACCTGGTTGCCTTCCTCCTGTTTTTCAAATCAGTTTTCATCATAAACAAAACTTGGAATTCACATCTACTCGCACACAGTAAACTAAAAAAGTGGGTCGTCCTGTTTCAGGTTCCCGTTCAGAGTTTGATTTTGGGCCAGGTGAGAAGCTATTGGAAAGTTTTGCACAGAGAAATGACATAATCTGACTTAAGTTTTGAAAGACTATTCAGGTTATAGTTTAAGCAAACAGACTACAGAGGAGCAAGGATTGAATCAGATACCCTCAGCCCTTCTTAATTTTTTTGAAAGAAGATAATGGATTGAACTAAAGTGATAGTGGAAGAGCAGATGGGTAGGTATTTTTGGATATCTGAAAAAAAAAAGTATTCCATGTCCTTCAATGGGGAAACTCAGTATTATAAAGATGTCTATTAACTATATTAATTTATGAATTTAATATTGCAATAAAATACCAATAAGTTTCTTTTTTTTTTTTTAACTTAACAAAGATTTATTCATGAGACCTAGGCAGAGGGAGAAGCAGGCTCCCCTGCACGGAGCCTGACTGGGGACTCAATCAAGACCTTGGGATCAGGACCTGAGCTGAAGGCAGACGCTCAACCGCTGAGCCATACCTGGTATTAGCCAGGCACTGCGATACCAAAAAGTTTTTAAATTGAAAGTAGGCATGGACGCCTGGGTGGCATAGTTGGCTAAGCATCTGCCTTCAGCTCAAGTCATGATCCCAGGTCCTGCGATCCATCCTGGCACTGGGCTCCCTTCTCAGTGGAGAGACCGCTTCTCCCTCTCCCTTGCCACCCGCCCCCCCCCCACCACCACCACCATGTGCACTCTCTCTCGCTGTCTCAAATCTTTTTTTAAAAAGTGATGCAAGTAAAATATGGAATATTATTTAAAATTTAAGAAATATTACAGGTCCCTTGGGAAGTGGGGTCAGGCATTGATCGGTTCTCATGGTATATGATGTAGTTTTGGAATGCTGGTAAGTTCCAGACCCACTGGCCAAGAAAGAATTCCTGAGACATTCTGGGTGCAAAAAGATGATTTTATTAAAAGCATGGGGACAGGACCTGTGGGCAGAAAGAGCTGCCGCACTGGGGTTGTGAGGAATGGCAGATCATACTTGGGAGTTGGGGGAGGTAAGTAGAAAGGGAAGTGTCAAAAACTTTGCTATGCTAAAAAAGACTCTCCGGATACTGGAGGCCTGGCTATTGTTGAGCTAAGGTGGTTTTTCCCTCTAGCAAAGCATTAACATTAAGACAGCGGGAGTTTCCTGGAGGGATGTTATATTCCGCTTGCCTAAATTATTTGTCAACGGGCTTCATGTTATAAGGAAATTTTATTTTATTTACATTCCCTTCTACCTTTGTTTCCCACTTCACTATGGAGGGGAAAGTGATGTTAGGGCTCCAGGACATTGAGTCTATGGGGTTTTGAAAGTTAGGTTATTGAGAAGATACTTTTTCTTTGTAAATCACTAAGACATTTGTTCACTGAGGGATGCCTCTGTGGCTCGTTCGGTTAAGTGTCTGCCTTCTGCTCAGGTCATGATCCCAAGTTCTGAGATGAGCCACGCATTGAGCTCCCTGCTCGGTGGGGAGCTTGCTTCTCCCTCTCCTGCCTGCTCCTCCCTCTGCTTGTACTCTGTCAAATAAATAAAACCTAAAAAAAAAAAAAAAAAAAAAAGACATTTTAAACTGATGGAAACTCAAGGCTTGCAGGACTGTGATCTCTCTTAATCCCTTAGTTTTAGGGCAGTCAGGAGTGCCTGAGGAATGTCCCATATCCCACCTGGGAGTGGGGCGGAGGGCGGTTTGTGGGGTGTCAGCTTGTGCTTTGTCCTCAGCTTGCTTTCTGCTGTACTCTGACCCAAGGAGTCATCCATTATTGCATCGAGTCATGTGATGCTGCAGCAATTGAACATCCAAAGGGGGGTGGGGGTGGGAGGAGAACCTCAAACTAAGTTTCACACCTTACACAAAAATAAACTCAAAATGGATCACAGACTTAAATGTAAACCTACAAAATTTTTAGAAAAAGCACAGGAGAAAATTCTCAGGATGTAGAGCTAAGAGTTCTTGATCTGACTCCAAAAGCATGATTCATAAAGGAAACACCAATAAGCTGGGCTTCGTTAAAATTAAGAACTTTGGGGATCCCTGGGTGGCTCAGCGGTTTAGCGCCTGCCTTTGACCCGGGGCATGATCCTGGGGTCAGAATCCCAAAATGCTATGTACTGTATGATTGCATTTATATAACATTCTTGAAAGGACTAAGTTATATAGAGGAGAACAGGTTAGCTGTTGCCAGAGCTTAAGGAAAGGAAGTGGGTGTGGCTATAAAGTAACCTGGAAGCAATGAAATGGAAACATTCTGTATCTTGACTATATTAATGTCAATGTCTGGATTGTAATATTGTACTACACTTTTGTAAGCTATTTCCATTGGGAGAAACTGGATGAAGAGTACACAGAATCTCCCTGGATTATTTATTAATATATGTATATTTTAAAAGATTTAAAAAAATATTTTATTTCTTTATTCATAAGAGAGACACAGAGAGAGGCAGAGGGAGAAGCAGGCATGCAGGGAGCCCGACGTGGGACTCGATCCCGGGACTCCAGGATCGCAACCAGAGCCACCCAGGCGTCCCTATTTCTTACAACTGCACAGGAATCTACAATTATCTCAAAATAGTTCAATTTTAAATATCTAATCATGTGTCAAGGCCTCTCCTTTCCCTCCAGCTTAAAACCCTCCAGTGGTTTCCCATTGTTTTTAAGATACGAGCTCCTGGAATGCTAGGAGATACTCTCTCAGTCTCCCTCCAGGCTTTCTGTGCTCCATCTGACCTGTAGAAAAAAAGGCAAAATGAAACGTAGATCAAATTAAATTTCCTTACACCTTGCAGCTCAGTGACAAATACTTCTGACAGCCAGCAGAGTCGGGCATTCCTCCAGGAACTCCCAATTGTCTTAAAGTCAACGCTTTGCTGGAGGCAAAAATGCAACCTTAGCTTGACCACAGCCAGACCTTCAGGATCATGGAAGTCTTCTTTCACATAGGAAAATCCTTTTGGAAATTTCCTTTGTTTCTACCCCCACCGTGACATAGAAGTATATAACCAATTCCCGTGCAGCTCTTTCTGCCCATAGGTCCTGCCCCCAGGCTTCAATGAATCCACCTTTTATGCGCTGAAAACGTCTCGAGGATTCTTTCTTGGCGGTTAGCTGCGGGACCCCAGCATCCCATCACCTCCGCACTGGTCATCTTTCAGTTCCCGGACTAGACCTACTATCAAGAGTTTTTGCAAATGCTGTTCCCATCCGAACTGTGCTCCGCTCGCTTCTAGTTAACTCCCCACTTATCCTTCAGGCCTCCGAAGGCTTCAATCCTTGGGGCAGCCTCCCCTAACTTCTCTGACTACGTCAAAATCTCCCATACGCTCCTCCTGCCCAGGGTTTTCCTCTTTGGGAGTACTTCCATTCGCCGCGGCACCTCGCCATTTGTTCGCTCGATTACGTGATTGATGTGTTTTCTTTCCCAGATACGTAGTTTCACCAGGGAGACCCTATCTGTCCGTCACAACGTTCGCAAAGCAGCTGGCGCCGCAGCCAGGACGCTCAGGAGGAGCAGGGCTTGGAACTGGAACCGAAAGGACGCCCACGAAGGCGCCGGGCACGCCTTGGCGTCGCGCGAGTACTACGTCACTTCCGCCCCGGAAGACCCTCTTTCTAGGGGAACCGCTCCAATTCCTGTCACTTCTCAGACTCCCTCCGTCGCGGATATGGCTCTGCCGCCCTTCTTCGCCCCGGGCCGCCCAGGCCCGCCGCCTCCGCAGCCGCCGCCTCCCGCTCCCTTCGGCTGCCCGCCACCGCCGCTGCCCTCCCCGGCTTTCCCGCCGCCTCTTCCCCAGCGGCCCGGCCCCTTTCCGGGGGCCTCCGCCCCCTTCCTCCAGCCCCCGCTGGCTCTGCAGCCCCGGGGCCCCGGGGAAGCCTCTCGCGGCGGCGGCGGCGGCGGCGGCAGCGGCGGCGGCGGCGGCGTCTTCTACCCGGTGCCGCCGCCGCCGCTGCCGCCGCCGCCGCCCCAGTGCCGGCCCTTCCCGGGGACCGACGCTGGCGAGCGGCCGCGGCCGCCGCCGCCAGGCCCGGGGCCGCCCTGGAACCCGCACTGGCCTGAGGCGCCGCCGCCGTCTGACGTGCTCGGGGACGCGGCCTTGCAGCGCCTGCGCGACCGGCAGTGGCTAGAGGCGGTGTTCGGGACCCCGCGGCGGGCGGGCTGCCCGGTGCCTCCGCGCGCGCCCGCCGGGCCCAGCCTGGGCGAGGTGCGCGCGCGGCTGCGCGGGGCTCTGCGCCTGGTGCGGCGGCTGCGCGACCTGGGCCAGGCTCTGCGCGAGGCCGAGGCGGATGGCGCGGCCTGGGTGCTGCTGCACGCCCAGGCCGCGCCGCTGCGCGCCGAACTGGCCGAGAGACTCCAGCTGCTGACCCAGGCCGCCTATGTGGGCGAGGCGCGGCGGAGGCTGGAGAGGGTCCGGCGCCGCCGGCTGCGGCTTCGCGAGAGGGCCCGGGAACGCGATGCCGAGCGGGAGGCCGAGGCCGCGCGAGCCGCGGAGCGCGAGCAGGAGATTGACCTCTGGAGGGTCAAGTGCGTGCAGGAGGTGGAGGAGAAGAAGCGGGTAAGAGCAGCAGATGCGCAGGGGCCAGGGGTAGTGAGGTTTTGCGCTGTCGTTTCCCAGGGTTAAGCCTCTTTTTCCTCGTCCGTAAAATAAAAAGTCTTTCCGATCTCATATCTCCATATTGATTGCGTGTTGATGATGCAAATAGTACAAAACACAAATGCTCTTAAGTGCACCGCGAGTCTTGTAAACACAAGATCCAGGATTACACGGTGGCGTTGCAGAATGACAGACGTCCTGTCTCCTGCTGCAACGTCCTGTCCGCTTACTAACATTTAAGGCAAACAAGAATCTGGGTCCTTGTTTCTTCTGTTGGCCCGGCAGATTTTATTTTATTTATTTATTTATTTTAAAAGATTCATTCATTCATTCGTTCGTTCATCCATTCATTCATTCATTCATGAGAGAGGCAGAGACACAGGCAGAGGGAGAAGCAGGCTCCATGCAGGGAGCCTGGCCGGGGACTTGATCCCGGGTCTCCAGGATCAGGCCCTGGGCGGAAGGCAGCGCTAAACCTCGGCGGATTTTAATACAAACTATAGAGTGCCTTGTGCTAGTTGGTTTATGAGGGCCTTAGTGAGGAGTGCCCCAGGATTCCTTTGTTGAGAAATTTTACTCATTTTTTTAATTGTTACTACTTAAAAAAATGTATTTATTCGACAGAGAGAAAGCACAAGTAAGCAGAGTGGCAGGCTGAGGTAGAGGGAGAAGCAGGCTCTCTGCTGAGCAGAAAGTGGGTGGGAGGCTCCATCCCTGTCCCTGGAATCATGACCTGAGGTGAAAGTCATGATTATGGTGAACCATAACCAACTGAGCCACCCAGAAGCCCTTTTGGAAAATTTAAACCACAGATCCCCAGGTTAACAGTGGTGTTTGGGGGGCACTTGCTGCATATTAGGTGCTGTGCTCAAGACCTTGCATATACCAGATCTTTAATCCTTTTAACAACCCTAAACCGTATTCTCACCACTTTACAGATTAGGAAATTGAGGCACAGAGAAGCTAAGTTTCGGACAATCACACAAGTGGTTTGTAGTAGTTTTACTCCTGATTTGAGCCCATATTGGCTGATTCCGAAGCCTGTTGATCTTAACCTCTTAAGTAGGGGCCAGGGTGAAAATGGAAATTGGTCAGGCAGTTGTTTAAGGCATTCTCATTACTCCTGAGGGCCTCTGAGTCCCCCCCCCCTTCACAACCAGCTTGTGTTTCCTCCCTCCTCTTCCTCCTTGTGTCTGTTATTGCCCTAAAATCTTTTTTTATTTTATTCTTTTATTCATGAGAGAGGCAGAGACTCAGGCAGATGGAGAAGCAGGCTCCATGCAGGGAGCCCAGTGTGGGACTCGATCCTAGGATTCCGGATCACGCCCTAAGGCAAAGGCAGACGCCCAACCGCTGAGCCACCCAGGCCATCCCCCTAGAATCTTAAAAGGAAAAAAAAAAAAAGATGTATTGATTTTTTTTTTCTTTTAAAGATTTTATTTATTTATTCATAGAGATGCAGAGAGAGAGAGGCAGAGACACAGGCAGAGGGAGAAGCAGGCTCCATGCAGAGAGCCTGACGTGGGACTCGATCCCGGGACTCCAGTATCATGCCCTGGGCTGCAGGCGGCGCTAAACCGCTGCGCCACCGGGGTTGCCCAGATGTATTAATTTTTGTGGGAAAGAGAGAGCACAAGCCCAAACAAGGGGGAGGGCAGAGGGAGAGAGAGAATCTCAAGCAGGCTCCATCCCCAGCATGGTGCCACACGTGGGGCTTGATCTCACAACATTGAGATCATGACCAGAGCAGAAACCAACAGTCAGTCACTTAACTGACTGAGCCACCCAGGTGCCCCAGCCCTAGAATGTGATATAATTCCTGTCCCCATTTGAAATGTGATGGCAAGGAATATCGTGCTTTAAAGGAGAATAGTTGGAGGCAACACCATGATCTAAGGGAGTTTGCATCAGTTCATTTAATAAGGACCCATTATTTGCCAGACCTGATGCTGGTGATAGGGATGAATAGGATATAATGCTTTCCTTGAGGGGCTTAGAGCCTCATGGGGACCATGTCTATACAGCATGGTTATGTGTTAGAGTTTCAAGTGCTGTAGGAACCCAGAGGAGGAATATCCAGTCCATTGCAGGTTGGTGTAAGGGAAGGCTTTGTGGATGATATAATGACATCTGAACTGTCTTGAAGGACATGTCAAAGCCAAGTGAAAGCAACAGGTGCAGTTCTGGGCCGAAGAAGGAAGGAGTATGGTGTGGTCTTAATGGTGGGATTATAGGCACTTATTGGATAGATAGAAAGAGAGCTTTAGGTAAAAGGATCTTCCTTACCACCCACAGTAAGGGGATTGGAGACCAGATCCTGTGAGTGGTGGTTTAAGGAACCAGAGTCATTTTGTCTACATGTGAACCAACTTAAGAAGAACATTCAGGATAGGATCTTAGTGTTTGAAAGGCTGTCATGGCAAAAGATCTAGGCACCTAACAACACTGGAGTCCGAGCTATGTGTGTTGGGTGTCACTGACAAATTTCGTAGAGTTCTGGGCCCTTCCAACCCCATTTCTTCTCTCCTCATCTCAATCTTTGGGTCTAGGAGTCTACATTTTTAATAAGAGAGCCCCAACTTAAAGTTAGATGCAGATGTTCATTGGACTATGCTTGAAGAAACTCCAAGGAAGGAACAAAGGTCAGCATCCATGTGGAAACTTCAGAGAAGATACTCCCTGGCTGGACCAGTGTGGGAGAGGAGTTGTGTACAGCCCAGGAACTTGGAATGGAGATCCAGTAGAAACTCAACCCCAGGACAGTCTGATCTTCTGAAATCTCACTGCTGGGCAGCTGTTCTCTGCTTTAAGACTGTTCCTAGGGCAGCCCGGGTGGCTCAGCAGTTTAGCGCCGCCTTCAGCCCAGGACATGATCCTAGAGACCCGGGATAGAGTCCCACGTCAGGCTCCCTGCATGGAGCCTGCTTCTCCCTCTGCTAGTGTCTCTGCCTCTCTCTCTCTCTCTCTCTCTCTCTCTCATCAATAAAATCTTAAAAAAAAAAAAAAAGGGATCCCTGGGTGGCGCAGCGGTTTGGCGCCTGCCTTTGGCCCAGGGCGCGATCCTGGAGACCCGGGATCGAGTCCGACGTCGGGCTTCCGGTGCATGGAGCCTGCTTCTCCCTCTGCCTGTGTCTCTGCCTCTCTCTCTCTCACTGTGTGCCTATCATAAATATAAAAAAAAAAAAAAAAAAGTATTCCTAATTCTAGGTCTGTCTCATGGACTCGGTCTTTTCCAGGAACAGGAACTGAAAGCTGCAGCTGATGGTGTCTTATCTGAAGTGAGGAAAAAGCAGGCAGATACCAAAAGAATGGTGGACATTCTTCGGGCCTTGGAGAAATTGAGGAAACTCAGGAAAGAGGCAGCAGCAAGGAAAGGTAACCATGGCTTTGCATTTCTACTTGTATTTATTCCTCTATTGCCTTGTTCCTTCCCTTGCTTTACCCTAGTGTCCACCCTCCCTCAAAATTTTTGAAGAAAAAAAAGTTTGATTATATTTAATTTTTACCCAGTAGAATAACAGCTTGTCAGCACCACCTCAGAACTTTTGAAGCAGAAGCCTGACTTTGTTTACTCCTTTTTGACAAGGTTGAAAAGAGAGGCAGGTGTGGGAACCCACTATACTGCCTTTCCCTTGACTCATCATTCCCACAGCAAGTGTTCTGGCCACGCTTTTGTGAGTGAGTTTGGTGTGGCTCGTCACTTTTGCCCATGTACAAAGGCAAAGGCTATCCTTTCTTTATTAGGTGCTTCAGAAGATGTTGAAAACTTGGCATGCCCTTCTGATATGTTTCAAACCTGAAACATTGATATTTAAAAAGGTGTGAGTGGTTGGACAGGGCAGGGAGTGCCTTGCAAACTGCATGGGTGTCCACTTCTGTACTTTGGGATCAGAAAACCTGAGTCCTCTCCTCTTGCCTCTAGGGGGAGCACTAGTTTTGGAGAAGCTCCCTAGTTGTGCTTTCAACATTTGCCTGTCTTGATCTTTGCTCTTGCAAGTCTTTTTGTGTGGAGGGCCCTCAGTTCCATCTTTTCCGTTTTAAGCTCTCACTATCCTTCAAAACTAAATACAGATGCAACATCCTCCATCCTCCATCCTTCCCTGATCTGGATTGAGGTGACCTCCTTCTTACTTGCACCGGTTTGGACTACAAGCTGCCTTATTTAGCCGACTATAGGTCATTGATACCAACCAGGGATATTTGAGACTACACAAATTAGCAAGTACTGTGATAGCAAATGACTTCCCCTGTGTGGTTTAAAATATAAATGAAACCTGTGAATCAGACCCTTAATAAAGTTCCATTGGGATATGACCATTGTGTATTCAACCCAGCTCACTCACTAGCTAAGTGATTAGCTTCTGCATGCCAGGCTTCAGAATAGCTAGTTCAAATTGAGGCTTCAGAAGAATATGACCCCATAGTGCATTCATGAGTCAAAGGGGAGTTTGCATCTACTAGGTCTACCCTTATCTCTTCCTTGGGGAATGAAAACCTGAGGGCTGTTATTTAATATTCTTCTACTCCATGTCCTCTGTGAGGAGAGTATTTAGTAAACTTTTGCCAAGTGAATTTCGTAGCATAATTTCTCACTATTTGTCTTCTTTATTTTGGTCCAAAAGAAGGAGGAAATTTCGGAGGAATTGTGATCTATAAAAATAAGCAGCCTCTTTGGAGTTAATGGTCTTGAATATAAAATGATTTGGTAACTAGCAGCTAGTTGCATCATATATTTAAAACTTTTCTCTCAAGGTGTGTACACCTTCAGCTAAGGGCTGAGAGAATGAGGCCAGATATGTAAGCAGGGCCACATTGCAGTACCTTAGGGGCCAGACTAGACTTCTTACCTATGCTTAAAACTGAGCGGAACCATCGAAAGATTTTAAGCAAAAAGTGAAATGGCAGCAGTAATCAGTGCTGGTCCAGGAGAGAAAGGAGGGAGCTCTAGGAGGGAGGGAGAAAAGGAGAGACACTGAGAAGGCTATTCAGTAGTCTGGGCACGGATAATATAGGAGTGTGAACTAAGGGTCAGGTGGTGACTTGGAGAAAAGTAAATGAACTTAAGAAATACAAATAAAGGAGAGGGGGAATGTGTAAGTAAATAACTTGGGGAACAGACTTGGGGTTGACGAGTTCAGTTTGGGTTGTGTTGAGTTTGAGGTGCCTGTGGTACGTCTTGGATAAGAGGTCATCGGCATGTAGCCATAAATAGACATGACTTTAAGGAGGTTGTATAGTGTGAGTTGAGGGCCAAAATGACAAAATCCTAGGGAATGTCAAAATCCAGATGCATAAAGGGGTGGCCACAAGAGAGGTCAGAGAGATAGAAGGAGAAAGTAGGTCCCCTACCTCCTTCTGGAAAGTCCCAAATGCTCAGAGAGATTGTGTAATCTTGCTTGGGGAGGTTACCTAAATGTCTCTTTGCCTTAGTTTCCTCATCTGTAAGACAGGAATAATGATAGTACCTAAAAATTGAGAAATATCTGTGGGAATTAGTACCCAATAGATCATCAGTGAGCTATGCTAGGTGCAATTCACAGCAGAATGGTATGAGTAGAAGCCAGACTAGACTACAATAAAGAGGGAATAGGAGATAAGAAAACCAAACAGTGAGTTCAATTTATGAGAAGTTTGCCTGTGAAGACAGGAGAGAACTGATCAGTATCTGGCAATGCGGAAGGGCAAAGTGGTAATCTTAGGGTCATGGGAAAAATTTAAACATGTTTCATTGCTAAGCAAAGGAATGAGTATAGGGAGAGTATCATAGAGAAGCAGGAAGGATAGTTGATGGCTCAAGGTCCTGCAGGAGGTAGAGAGACTGATTGTAGGTGGAGGGATTAACTTAAGTGTAGAAGGATCCATCTTCCACTGGAATGAAAATGAAGGAGACAAGGATGGGTAGTCACACAGATGAGCAAAATCAGGGGGTTGAAAGTTAAGAGATTTCCTGGCTACTAGCCTGTTTTCTCTGAGATGGGTTAGATTGTTTGCTCAGAGCCAGTAGAGAAGGAAGGCTTTAGGACAGCAGTAAAGGCTTGAAATAACTGCTGTGAAGAATGAGTATGAGCCGGGATCCCTGGGTGGCGTAGCGGTTTGGTGCCTGCCTTTGGCCCAGGGCGCGATCCTGGAGACCCGGGATCGAATCCCACATCAGGCTCCCGGTGCATGGAGCCTGCTTCTCCCTCTGCCTGTGTCTCTGCCTCTCTCTCTCTCTCTCTCTCTCTCTCTGTGACTATAATAAATAAATAAATAAATAAATAAATAAATAAATAAATAAATAAAAAAGAATGAGTATGAGCCAACTAGAGACCTGTGGGAGTATGGTTGTAGGGAGAGGTGCTCTGGGCTCAGCTGATGTAGTTCTATACTGACACTACATCACATAATCAAATTATTTCTTCCAGGAGTGCTCTACAACTGGCAGGTGAGTGCAGAACACAGGGCTGTTAGGGTTTTTTGCTTTATGAGTGACCCTAAGTTTTGGTGAGGATGAGTAAAAGAGGGGATAGATTTGGATACATTTAGTTGGAGGTTCTGGTGAAGCCAACCATTTCCAGGGAAGAGATAAGTGCACTGGGAGACTAGAAAGTCCTAGTCAGAGAAGAGAATTGTGCTTAAGACTTTAGAGGTAGCAGGGTTTTTCTTATCATGCCCAGGTACAAGGACTGGACAGGGGGCAGCCCCAGTGATGCAGCGGTTTGGCGCCGCCTGCAGCCCAGGGCATGATCCTGGAGACCCGGGATCGAGTCTCATGTTGGGCTCCCTGCATGGAGCCTGCTTCTCTCTCTGCCTCTCTCTCTCTCTCTCTCTCTGTGTCGCTCATGAATAAATAGATGGAATCTTTAAAAAAAAAAAAAAAAAAGACTGGACAGAGCTCAAAGGTGGCTGGCTGGCTGAAGGGAAAAGGAGAAGGCATTAGTTATGTAGAAGCTGCAGGAACTGGAGGAGTGAATGGTAGAGGTGGAGGGAACCAAACCATGTATCAGTATGTGGGCTCAAGAGAAAGACTGGATGAGGATTGCTGTTCCCGAGGGAATGTGTCATGATCAGAAGTGATAGATGAAAGTTTGAGGGAGGTATGGATTCATGGTACAGGTCCAGCAGCCTGAGATAGGCTACTATTCCTCATGGGGTCTGTGGGCACTTTGGAGCTGATGGAGTGTTTGTGTTTCACCATACTGGTAGATTTTAGTACTCTGGCTCTTTACAGAAGTTGGCCAATTCCTGGTTTAGGTAAAGAAATGAAACAATCATGGAATTGTTACAAAACAATGTAGTGACAGCTTGAGCTCAGTGCTTAAGAATTTTGTGGTTTTTTTGGAAAGTAGCTGGCAACTTAGTAGAAGAGGGATTTGAATCATAGGGTTTCCATAGTTGGGAATGAGTGATTGTAAACCTGTTCAAGCAAAGCAGTCATGAGAAAATGACCTAGAGAAATGTTAGCTTTGGAGGTGAGGATAAGAAAGTTGGTTCCACAACCACTTAGTGGCAATGGTTGAAGGAGAAAAGAATCAAACCTCCAAAGGCCTTGATCAGCTCTTTTAGGAAGCAGTTTACTATTACATTTAGTTAATCCTGGAAGCGCCCCTAAACATTACTTCTCTTGAGAATTTATCTTACAGAAATAATCTATAGAAGGAAAAAAGCAACATGCCTAAGAGTAACATTTCACTTGTGCACAAAAATAGAACACCTAAATAAAATACCCATAGTCAACTATGATGCCATTATCACTAACAAAATTAGTAATAATTCTTTGATATCACCTACTAACTAGTCTGTAATCAAATTTTCCCATTTGTGGAACTAGTTATGTTGCCTATCCTATTAGCTGACTAACTATCCCAGGCTTCCCAGGATGCTGGATTTTCAATGCTAAAACTGGGCAAACTGAAATACTTGGTCACCTTATACCAAGCAGCAGACTGTGAGGGCAGTGTGATTAGTTATGTATATTTCTTCTTCATTATCCAAGTGTGTTTTCTCAGAACTTCAGATTCCATCAGTGGGAGAATTGTTTATTAGTTGGTTCTGAGAGCCTGTGCTGTGGGGATATCACAGTGAAGAAATATAAGATAATTCCTCTCTTTAGTGAGCTTACTGCCCAACCAAAACCATTAGAAATAAAATTAGGTTAAGTGGTATGAGAGAGAGAGAGAGAGAGAGAGGGAGGGAGAGGAGGGAAGTCAGGGTGGGGTCAGATTAATTGGAGACCCAAGATCAAATTGAGCCTTGAGGGCAGCCCCAGTGGCACAGCGGTTTGGCGCCGCCTGCATCCTGGGGTGTGATCCTGGAGACCTGGGATCGAGTCCCACATCGGGCTCCCTGCATGGAGCCTGCTTCTCCCTCTCCCTCTGCCTGTGTCTCTGCCTCTCTCTCTCTCTGTGTCTATGAATAAATAAATAAAATCTTAAAAAAAAAAAAAAAAAAAAAACCTGAGCCTTGATGATTGGTTAGAATGTACAAATTCGAAGCAAATTTATAATGAAGTAGTACTTTGAATCTGCTCATTAGAACACAGATTTTGAGATAAAAAGTTGCATCTAAAATGCCTTTGGAAAATAAAATAAAATAAAATAAAATAAAATAAAATAAAATAAAATAAAATAAAATGCCTTTGGATCTCTGCCTAGGCGTCTGTCCTCCAGCTTCAGCAGATGAGACTTTTGAACATCATCTTCAACGACTAAGAAAACTCATTAAAAAACGTTCTGAATTATATGAAGCTGAAGAGAGAGCCCTCAGAGTTATGTTGGAAGGAGAACAAGAGGAAGAGAGGAAAAGAGAATTAGAAAAGAAACAGAGGAAAGAAAAAGAGAAAATTTTACTTCAGAAGCGTGAAATTGAGTCCAAGTTATTTGGGGATCCAGGTAAGTTTCTCTGTAAATCAGAGGAGAAAAAGAAAATACTCGATTGGCAGCTCTTTTTCCTCATGGATGGTCTCAACCTAAACTAAGAGGTGGTAGGCAGCAAATGGCATTTTCAAGACTTGAAATTCTAAACTGTGTACTGGAAATCACGGGTAAAGATGAAATATTTGATCACATTGTTTTACTGTCATAGAGGCTCAGTCAGCTTGCATTGAGAAATATACTCTAGATATGAAGCATGATGATGTAGTAACATGCCTTTTCTTTTTCAGATGAGTTCCCACTCGCTCACCTCTTGCAACCCTTCCGACAGTATTACCTCCAAGCTGAGCACTCCCTGCCAGCACTCATCCAAATAAGGTCAGAGTGGGACTCTCTGTGTCATCTTCCCCTTAGGTAGCAAGAAGCATTCCAGGTGCTTGTGTTGTTGAGGTCTATTGCTATATCTTTTTTTTTTTTTAATTTCTTATGAGTTTATTTAAAGTTTCTAAGTTCTCAGGATGCCACACATACCTTTAGCCCTCAGTCCTTGAGAAGTAGATGTCTCTGTTTTAACAGGTGAAGAAACTGAAACTCAGGTTGTGATTTGCCCAACAAGTATTGTCTCATGATATAGCTGTTGTGTTGGCTTAAAGCACTGACTTCCTTTTCCTAATTGTCTTCTGCTGCTAAATAAACCAAGGGCAGGAAACCCTTCCTGCCACTTGCCTGTGGAGACTGTTTAAGTCCCATACCAGCTTGTCAGTTCTCACAGGTCAAAGCCAGGAGAACTAGGAACGAGGAGTCTCACCTCAATATGCAGTTACTAATGAGCTGGGTCAAGTTTTCAGCTCTCTGGGTCTCACTTTCCTCACCTATAAAATGCAAATGGTGGACTAGAATGTGGCCTTTAAACTTCAGCAGTAGGACTCTTCCCAAAGGCAGTCTTCTGAGAAATCTATTTGTGAAAATAGTTTGAATGAATGGGTTCTGTGAGCAGTTCAAATCTCTTATTAACTGGAAGCACTTTGTTGTTTTCTAGATTGCCCAGAACATTTGCTTGAGGCCTAGGGGTTTTTAAAGCTTAATTTGAAAATCACTGAACTAAGTGATCTCTCAGGTTCCTTCCAAAACTGTAAGGATGCTTGTAGTATACCAAGTTTGTGTTCTGGGAAAAGTATATTTCTGGCTAATATGCAAGTTTTAGCTTTTAAATATAAGTACAGTGGATTCTCATTATTCGTAATAGCTATGTTCTATAAAGCTGCAGGTACTGAATTAGAGAATATCGGATTGCTAGCCCTCAAGGAAAAACAGGGTTGGGTTCCTGTGAGCCTGGGCCCATACCATTTTCATTAACGATCAATACATAATACTGTTTTATGTGGATTTCTTTTTAAAAACACCTTATTTAATATATATTGATTCATTAACATTGAACTCCTAGTGAACAGCATTGTAATGCCTGCATCAACATAGCTTCTCGCACATACATGTATTCTCTGTAAGGCATACTCCAGCCTTCTCATGCTAGCCAGCACTACAACAGTATACCTGGGGGCCATTTAAATATAAAAGCACAAATATGTGAAAAACTTGGCACTAAATAGACTGCAGAAAGGACACTTGTTTATAGTATGAGGCTGAAAACAAGAAGACAGTGTCATCTTATTCAGTTAACCTCAGTTGGGAATGTACCTGTCAGGGACTCAGACTTTTCACTGCCCTATGCATGTTGGCAAGTGACATGAAAGCGCCACAAGTACTGACTGTGGGGTCACAAATGAATTTTTGTGAATAGGCAAATTTGCAAATATGGAACCTGCAAATAATGAGGATCAACTGTATATTCATTATTTGGTTATCCATAAGAGTTCTTGGCAGTTTTTGTCCTTTATATGTACATTTAAGAACTATGGTCTTTTGCATACTGCTTAGAAGTCAAGTTCTTTAGTGTACTAGTACATACAGTCATTTGAAAGCTAAGTCCTGAAATAGAATATTTAGTTGCTGAACATCTTGCTTGGAATAGAACAGAAATAAACAGTTGTTCTACATTGTTCTTATTAAGGCATGATTGGGATCAGTACCTGGTGCCATCTGATCATCCCAAAGGCAACTCCGTTCCCCAAGGATGGGTCCTTCCCCCGCTCCCCAGCAACGACATCTGGGCAACGGCCATTAAGCTGCATTAGTAAAGATGCTCCAGGAGTGTGGTCCGGCCAAGCCTCTTTCCAGCTCTAAATACTAGTGATGCCACCATCTTCTTGTGCTGTAGACTAAACCACAACCTCTAAACTCCATGTGGCATTGCCCTACCCAGAAGTTAACGTTTTCCTTGCATGGTCTGTCCTGGCCAGAGGTGCCTCTTGAATCAGGAGATTAATATGGTTCTTCAGGAAAGGACCTAGGTGAACTGGGGTTATTACCACAGGCAGTGGCCGTGGTTCACCAAATTTGCCTCTGTTTTGAAGGGGCTTGGTGCAGAGTGACTTGTTAATTTACTCTTAACTGCCTTGGTGGTGATGGGTAAGTACACTCCATACACTCAACACAAGTATGCACTGGGTAGACTTAGCAGCCCTTCCCCCAGTACTGAGTGTGAAGGCAGGCTTGATGCAAAACGTCCATACCCTTACTACCTAGAGAACCCTCTGACTTCTAGGAGGAAAGGTCAGAGATGCCTTATCTTTGGTTTTGTGAATCCCACTTTTGGTGCAGCTTAAGAAGCTGCAGGCTGAGCTGCCAGAAAAGCTCATGGCCTATCTGGTAGTCCTGTGGTTAACTTGAGAAAGCTGTACCCATATTGGATCGTGTTTTAATGGATAATGACTATATCTTCCCATGTTAGAAGGATCATAACAAAAACACCTGTTTTTTACGTTCCTAGAGGCCCAGTTGTTCAGAATCACCAATGATAGAAATCTGTTTCCCTATGGGTGTGGGACCTTAACCTCACTCAGTCACATTGGTAGGTGCCGGGATAGCTGTGGAATTTTCTTAGGAACTTAAGCTCCCCAAAACACCCATGTAGTTAAAACTGGGAGGAAAGCAGATAAAAATGAAATTGAATTTATTTTTTTATATTAATAAATGCTGTTGTGCCTGGAAATGATTGATCATATAACATGTCAGGAGTTTGTTTTGTTTTGTTTTGCTTTTTGTCACCTATTGTGTTATTTATATTTCCAAAAAGCTAAATAAATATCATTTTTATTTTTTAGCTTGAGCCTTTGCCCCCAAATTTGTTGCTTACCAAATCACTACACACACTTTCACATTGATGAAACACATTTTCACTTCAAAAATACAAATTTGTCAAATTGACATTTGCTGTATAGGGAAGTGAGTGAACCTCAAGCACCACACTCTTCTGGAATCCAACTCTAGATAAGCAGGGAAGGACACCAGCTTTGGGGATGATTCATGTGGCAGGAAGCTCTGGGCAGCAAGATGCTAACACCTTTGTTCTTTTTCTGTTTAATCTGTACTGTTAACCCTTAAATGCATAATTATAAATTTAACAGAGAGGATATGAGGACTAGCACTCCAAAGTGTATCTAAGCTCATAAACCTTAAAATCTAATGTGATTAGCCTCACATAACCCCATAGGCCTGGGTGTCCTTTTGTTATAAATCTCTAGCATTTGCTCTCTGATGAGATGGCAGGAAGAGTAGAAATAAAAGATGAATTGTGTGATGTGTTTAGTGTCCAGACAGCCTGTCACTAACATATCTGCATTGGTGGGAGCATGAGTGAAGCAGGGATTCAAGAAAACTCAGCAGAACCCAAGGGAAAGGCATTTAACCTCAGGTTGAAAACACCATTCCCTCTTTCTTCAATCCGCTTCTGCAAAGTTTAGTAAAGTAGACATTATTCTTGTTTGGTTTTGTTTTGTTTTTCCTAGTTTATTGCCTTGTGTGATGGGTGGCGGCAACAGCCACTGGTGATTTATGGGTTTAGAAAGAAAGACCTAATGTCTTTTTGTTTGTTTTTTAAGACTTTATTTATTCGTGAGAGACACAGAAAGGCAGAGACATAGGCAGAGGGAAAAGCAGTCTCCCTGTGGGGAACCCACTGGGGGACTCCATCTCAGGACCCCAGGATCATAACCTGAGCCAAAGGCAGATACTCAACCACTGAGCCACCCAGGTACCCAGACCTAATGTCTTTAATGAATTATACTGCTGAGAATATGGATGGTGTCATTGTAATCTTTAACCACAGTCTCTTTAATTTATTGTGGAAAATTTCAAACATCCCAAAGTAAATAGTCATAATTTTTTTCATGTACCCTGGTGGTACCCTGGCTTCAAATAATTGTCAATTCATGTCCAATCTTGTTTCATCTGTATCCCCACCACTCTGGATTATTTTGAAACAAATCCAAGACATCATAAGTGTTTAGTATGTAGCTCTAAAAGATACTTTTTTTTTTTTAAGATTTATTTATTTATTCATTCAGAGAGAGCGAGAGAGAGGCAGAGACACAGGCAGAGGGAGAAGCAGGCTCCACGCAGGAAGCCCGATGTGGGACTCGATCCCGGGTCCCCAGTATCACACCCCGGGCTGCAGGCGGCGCTAAACTGCTACACCACCAGAGCTACCCTAAAAGATACTTTAAAAATTTAATAGTGCCATTATTGCCCTGGAAGAAATGAATGACTCCTTAATATCAAGATTTCTTTATTTCATAAATGTTTTCCACTTTGTTCAAATTAAGATCTAGATGCAATCCATACATTGTTACTTATGTATGTCTCTTAACTTTCTGATAATCTGTAGGCCATTCTCACTTCTGTGTACTCTTGTACTCTGTCTCTCCCTTGCAGTTTATTACTTGAAGAAATTGGGTCATTTTTTTCCTGAAGAGTTTCCAGTCTGGATTTTACTAATTGCATCCTCGTGATAGCGTGTTCCTCATTCCTCTGTTTTCATATTTCCTATAATCTGGTGGTTAGAGCTGTACTGTCCAGTAGGGTAGACACGAATGGCTATGGGGCACTTGAAATTGAAAGTTTCAATTGAGATGTACAATTATATATACAGATCACATTTCTACTGGACAGTTCTGACCAAGAGCACACCCATTTCTTGACCACATACAGATTTGAATTATCTGACGAGTATTTCATAGACCTGGTGTGTACTCCATTCAGGACTAATGTCTAGTTGTCTCTTTTTGTGATCTTAACAGCCATTGATAATCAAGGTCTAAATTCATTCATTTGGGGTTGCAAAAGTGATAGTTTCTTTTTTTAAAAAGATTTAATTTATTTATTCATGAGAAACCAAGAGAGAGGCAGGCTCCCCGTGGGGAGCCCTATGTGGGGCTTGATCCGGGGTTCCAGAATCACTCACTCCCTGAGCCGAAGGCAAATGCTCAACCACTGTGCCGCCCAGGCATCCCACAAAAGTGATAGTTTCATTCTGCCATTCTTTCTTTAGTTATTAGCTGGAATATTTGTAAAAAGAGAAATATCCAAGGCAGGTAGCACTGCTGTGTTGTCTTTATTTTATTTTTAGAGTTTTTATTCTTATTTTATGCACCTCCTTCTGTTTTATGGATAAGAAAACTGATACTCAGAGAAGTTAATGACTTGCTCAAAGTCACACAATGAATCCGTTTCGGAGTCAGGATTCTCATCAACCATTTGGTTACCCTAGGGTACAATTTGTACAGGAAAGGCAAATATGTATTTCCTTTATTTGCTAGTTTTCAAAGTAATGAGCTGGTCCCCTAGCATTCTCCAAAGGTGACCAGTGAATTTTAGGTATCATTATGAACTCAGTTCTAAACATATTTGTCTTCCAACTGATTGTTAATATTTTCTTCATCAATTGCCTCTTCTCTGGCCGGTGGGAGCCTCTTTAACTAAGTTCCTGAATTCCCACTCAATTCCAGTATTCCATTCCAAGTTTGTCATGCACGTTTCCTATCCCAAACCTGGAAGCAGTCATTTCTCCAGTGACCCCTGGTTCCTGGTCAGTGGTAAACATATTTATCCGCCACATTCTGCATAACATGGGTGGTCAGTTCTTGTTAGTTGGTTTTTATGCTTTTCAGTCAGAATTAGGAACTATGGTTCTGTTGAGCCAACAGACCTTTTCTCAATCATGTCTTTTTTATACCTATGTTCTTTTCATGTTGAACATAGATTGGAAATAGAGAAATAAACTCATACAAAGATTAACCAGAAATGTGTTGATTCATCATGTCCTGTATGCAAGAATATTGTCTTATTTCCCAGTAGAAGAGACCCTGGATTTGTAAAATATTCTAACAAAAAACATTTAAGATATTCATGGAAGATTAGAAAAGGAAATAAAGAGATTAATTATATGTTAAGTACTAAGTGTTCAGCACAAGTGGCTGAGTTGATGACGTCAAAGAATTTGCTACAAGCCAACAAACTTAATCACTCTAAGCCCATTCATGTTCCTGTGTCCATGTGACTTGTGCAAGGGTGTATCAAGAAGCTTTGCTGGGATTATACCATCTGTTGTAGCAATTCACTTCTACATGTTTTGTCCACAGAGAAGCTATCCTGGGAATCACAAGGTAAGTACAAAGTATGTCTTGTTCCATTCAAATAATAATACAAAATATATAGAAGGAATATGAGTGCTATGAATTATTAGCAGTGATATAGAGACTAGAGATTACATGAGGCATTTCCAACTAAATTTTTGTTTTTCATTGTTTCCAACCAATAACTATGCTTGTATAACTAACTTTTTAATTTAAGTTTATTATTTATTTGAGTAATCACTACACCAATGTGGGGCTCAAACTCATGACCCCAAGATCAACAAGAGTCACATGCTCTTCTGACTGAGCCAGCCAGGCATCCTTGACTATTAACTTTTGAGTGTGCTCATACAGTAGTTCCTGAATTAGCATGTCTGGCTATCTATGAAGAACCTGTTTCTAGTCTCGGTTCCATTTGCCTTTTGGAATCAACTTTTGAGTTTCTCATAGTCTCTGAAATAAGAATAGAAGTCTCTGAGGTAGTTGGTGCTAGAGTGCATAACTCTGCAGAGCAGTAGGCATCTCTCAACTTTATTAACTCATGCTTGCCAGAATATGGATACCAGGACTTGAACTGTGTTCTTGGGAATTGTTTTATCATTTGCCGGAAATGATATTAAATGCTAGAGACCTAAAAAAGCACAAAAACACAGGGCTCCTGCCCTCCTGGAGTTAGAATCTAGAGTAGAGAAGCTTATTATACAGATAACTAGTCAGTTATAATTGTGATATGTGCTACAAAGAAAAAGTGGTTAGTCATGATTTATATTTTCCATTGTTCAAATATTTATTAAATGCTTGTTAAGGCTCAGATTAATTAAGATTAACTCAGATTAAGTACAAGGGCTATAATGGTGAGCAAAATACCAAATACTCCGTAATATAGGTTTTGAAGGGGATAGATTAATATCCAGTTAATCCAACAATTGTAAAAAAATGTGCTGAATGCTTTGAAGGAAAGGTCTAGGCACCCCCCCTTTTTTTTTTTCAAATTGAGGTGGTTTTTTTTTTTTAAGATTTTATTTATTTATTCATGAGAGACACAGAAAGAGAGGCAGAGGGAGAAGCAGTCTCCCCGCAAGGAGCCCAACACAGGACTTGATCTGGATCCTGGGATCATGCCCTGAGCCAAAGGCAGATGCTCAACCACTCAAATTGAGTTCTACAATGCATTTAGATGAAATAGAAAATAACTATATATTATATAGTAAGGGTAAGAATTGTTACTCAGTTTACATATGTCTATGCTAGGTTACAAAGTCAAATGTATTTCATACTATGAGTCACAATGAAAAAAAAAGTCTTAAAAGCCAGCTTGCTGGGTAGATCTATCCAAGTTTAGGGGTGGATCAGGAAAAGCTTTTTTGAGGAAATGATGTTTCAGCTGAGCTGTGAAGAATGAACAGCTATTAACTAGTGCAGAAGAGACAAGGAAAAAGAAGGTAGCTAGAATTTGGGATAGCATATACAAAGGCCCTGTGTTGGGTCAAAAGACCAAGGTAATTGAAGACTAGCATGGCTAGAGTTAAGACAGGAGAGGAGAGAGTAGGAGCCAGACAGGGCAAGACTTTGGAAGCCCTAGTGAGGAGTTTGATTTTTATTCTGAGAGCAGCTGGGAATCATTGGAGGCTTTTAAGCAGGGGGACTGCCTTGGTTTGCTGTTTTGAAATGATCACTTTTGTTGCAGTGTGTGAAACAGAATTGTAATATTAGGACATCAGAGGATATGTGGACACCAGCCATCCAAGTGAGAGATAATGGGGGCTTGGACTCCCGTGTTAGCAGTGAAGGGAGCTTGAAATGACTGTATTCCAGAGATTTAAGAGAGAAAACGAGGTAGGGATTTGAGATAGGTGATGGTGAAGAAGAAAGTGTCGGGCAGGAGTCCTCAGTTTTGTATACCTTAGACATTCCTTGAAACAAGGAATCCAGGGGGAGGAGGAACAGTTTCGGGGAGGGGAAAATCAGGAGTTCACTTGGGATATGTAGACTCTGAGACACTCTTGAGACATCTCGAAGGAGATGCCTTGTAGGCAGTTGTGTTTATGAGTTTAATCTCAGAGAAGAACTGGAGAATTCAATGTGTGAGTCATTGGCACATAGATTATTGATGCTGTGGACAAGGATGAAGTCATTTAGAGACTAGTGAAGCTTTTTAAAAAATAATACTAATGTCAGTGCCTGGGCTCCACGTAGACCAGTTACCACAACCTTGCCCCTTGCCCTGCCTCTCACCTAGGCTCTGATGCAGCCAAACCGCCATAGACCCACCGAGAAGTCCTGGATAATGCAGCCTGCGGAAGCAGGCACAGACTGGCTTTGCCAGTATCCCCACTCCCATACCCTCAGCCCAAGCCTTCAGACTCCTTCAGAGCTTTCTTAACTGTCTACTGAGTGGAGTTGATATTCAGTATTCAGGGCTCTCCCCAGCTCCATCCCAGTCTACCCCTTGTCTTACTGCAGGCTACTTCCCAGCATAATCTACTTGGGTCATGCCGCTTGTCTCTCCCTCACTCTGCCCTGTCTCTGCTCCCTGGCTCAACCTGGAGTTACAGGCTCTACCTTTTTCCTGCTCACAGGCCATTTGTTCCCTTACCCTCAGGGTCCAGGTGAGGGTCCCATCCTTCCCGAAGCTTCCCCAACCCCCCATAAGGACTAGAATACTTTCTTTCCTTTGAAGAATTTCAGCACTTGATGATCTGTACTTCTCATTTTCTGTATAGCAGAGGTAATTGTCATTTTAGAGTATGTTCGAATTAGATCATGTCTTGCACTGTAGCTCTTGTTATTCTAAAGAGAGGTGTTTCCAGAATCCTCACTCTTAAATTACTCCAGAAACAAGTGTAGAGCTGAGTAAAGAGTATCTATTAGGTTATGGATGCTCGGTCAGAGGTGAGGGAGGAGGACGATGGCCCTGTACCTGCTCAGCTGACAAGCAGTTCACATGTGAGTCTCAAACTGTGGCCCTTCCCCATAGCTGAGAATTCTAATGATAGCTGAAAATGTGAATGAGAAATCTGAAAATGCCAAAACTTGTGAACTTCCCTATGTCCCCTGTAACTTCCTATGCCTCAGAGGCCCCTTTTTGGAACAGGTTGATGGGACAGATAACTTACTGATCACACTAGGACTTGTCTGATCCTGTAGCATAAAGAGTTACTCCCAGTATGCTGGGAAGCTGTCTCTTGGCATGGGGTGGAGAAGCCTTTTGAGTCTTACATACAGTAAGACCCAGACAAGAGTGGGCAGACAGTGGAGATGAGGGAATTAAAGGATTTGCCATCTGGCCTCATTTGACCTCTCTGCTCTCAGATTACTTACTCTGCCTCTTCTCATGATGTTATCCTGTGGGCATGGGGATGACCCCGGTGAACCCTCGGGGCTTTGCAACATCCCAGTAGGGATGACGTTGTATTAACCCAGAGATGCTCCCGAATGCAGGCTCCCTGATAAACCCTGATTGTTTGCAGAATGCTAGACTGTGGTCAGAATCTTTATTTAATCTGGTTTAAAATACATTAACAAATGAAATCCCTGGTTGTTGTGGCTATTATTAAACTAACAGATACATACTTAGATCTTAGCCAAAAGGCTCAGAAGCTATGTGTGAATTAATTTTTAATTCTTAGATTTCAGCTTTAGTAGTAGATGCTGTTGACTAATACTAATAGATTCTCACCAACAGTGCAGGAGCGTTCCAGATGTTCCACATCCTCATCAACATGATATCATCAGGCTTTTTAAAATTTTAACCATTTGTGTGTGTCTGTTGGAATCTCATTGTTTTGTTTTGCATTTTCCCAGTGGCTAATGAGGTTAAACAACTTTGAGGTTTATTTGGATATCCTTTTTCATGAAGTGCCTGTTAAGGTCTCTTGCCTGTTTTTGTACTAGGTCTTTTTCTTATTGCTTTGTAGTTCTTTGTATATATTGGGTATGGATCCTTTGTCAGATATATATGCTGCAAATATCTTCTCCCACTCTGGTTTGTGTTTTTTGTATGTTTGTTTTGTTTTGTTGTTTTTGTTTTTGTTTTTTTAATTTATTTATTTATGATAGTCACAGAGAGAGAGAGAGAGAGAGGCAGAGACACAGGCAGAGGGAGAAGCAGGCTCCATGCACCGGGAGCCTGATGTGGGATTCGATCCGGGGTCTCCAGGATCGTGCCCTGGGCCAAAGGCAGGTGCCAAACCACTGTGCCACACAGGGATCCCTGTTTGTTTTGTTTTGTTTTGTTTCATTGTTGTTTTACTCCTTAATGATATCTTCTGATGAATGGAAGCTCCTTAATGTAACCCAATTTGTCGTGTTTTCCTTTATGGTTAGTCTTTCCTGCAAGCTGCCTAAGAAATGTTTACCATGAATATATTTTTCATGTTAGTACCACACTATTTTAATTCCTGTATCTTTAAAGTAAGTGTTAATTATCTGATAGTATAAATCTTCCAGTTGTGTTGCTTCTTCAAGATTGTCTTGGCTTTTCTTGATCCTTTGCATTTTATTTAAATTTTAGAGTTAGTTTGCCAATTTATCCCCCAAAATGTAATGGAATTTTGATCCATGGTATCTATAAATCAATTCAGGGGAAAATTGATATCTTTACAATATTGAATCTTAACAACTCATGAACATGGCATATTCCTCCATTAAATATCATATTTTATAGTTTTCTGTAGAGAGGCTTCACACATCTTAGGTGGAGTCCTAGGTGATTTATGGATAATATGAAATAGCATCTTGTTTAAAATTTCATTCTCTAACGACATTTTTAAAAGACAACATTTACATAGCTTGTTGTTTGTATATAGAAATATAGTTGATTCTCATATATTGACCTTGTAGCCAATGACCTTGTTAAATCCACTTACTGAGAGTTTTATTCATAGATTCTTTTGGATTTTCTACGTATAATTATGTCATCTACAAGTAATGATAGTTTTATTTCTTTCCAATCCTTATTCTTTTATATTTTTCCCTCTCTTTTTGCATAGGCTAGTATCTCCTGTGCAGTGTTTAACAGAAGAGCTGATAGGGACATCCTTGTCTCAGTTCCAATCTTAGAGATATCTTTCAGTATTTCACTATTAAGTGGGATGTTTGCTTTAGATATTTTAGTGATATTCTTGTTTAAGTTAATGGAATTCCTTTCTCTTCCTAAGCTGCTAAATGGGCTTGTTTTTTCATAAAATCATGAATGGGTATTGATTTTATGAAGTGCTTTTTCTGCATCTACAAAATAGATCATCATATAATTTTTCATTTTTATTCTACTGACATTTATCTTTATTCCTACTGATTGATTTCGGAATGTTAAGCCAGTCTCTCATTCCTGAAATAAACTCAACCCTCAACCTAGCAGTATTGTATTTTTCTATCCATAATTTTTGGTGAGATTTTTGCAGCTATGTTCATAAGAGATTGGCATTTAATTTTGTCAGATTTGGTATCAAGGTGATGAAATCAAAATGCGTCAGGAAGTATTTCTTTTCTGGAAGAGTTTGTGTTAATTTGATATTTTTTCCCCTTATGTGTTCGAATGAAAACTGTTGATGACACACTTTAGAACTAGTGTTGTAGGCCACATTTTGGGAAACAATGGTCTAGAACAAAACTTAAAACATGAAATAATCATTCCTGTCAGTTTGAATGCTGTCATTTTTATTTCCTCCCTATGCAGCACCAGCCACTTTACCTTTTCTTTCCTTGCTGTGTGGGGCTCAGCTAAAGTCAGCACACAGGAGAGTGGTGAGGCCATTTGAGACCAAGCCTGGTCCTCAGGACTACGCTCTCCCTGCCACCAGGCGGCCTGCCCCAGCCCTGCTCAGCCACATCCACACTCCTCTGATAGAATGAATGCCCTCGATGGCGTCCCCTTCAAGGTGCCCAATGGCTTTGTGACAGGCACAGAGCCCCTTCCTGGGCTAGAGTTCAGCATCCCAGCTTGCAGGGAGCTTCTGCTGGGCTCTATGGTAAGTATATCTCTCTGTCCATCTATTTCTTGTTCCTGGGTCTGTAGATGTGATGCTGAGACTCATGGGCCTTGTTCCTTGATTTTAAAAGGCAGCCAGGCCAGAGCGCCTGGGGTAACTCAGTTGGTTAAGCAACTGACTCTTGACCTCAGCTCAGGTCTTGATCTCAGGGTCTTGATCTCAGGGCTATGAGTTCAAGACCCTTGTTGCACTCCACACCCAGTATGGAGCCTACATACATACATGTGTACATACATATATAAATGGCCAACAAGTCCATTGCTGGTATATTCTAGAAAGTTAGACATGACCCAAGGGGAAAAGTTGTTTCATGAAGAAGGCTGGTGCCCTTGTGATGGGGATTATTTAGTAGGTCTTATTTTAAGCTGAGAATAACCGGAAGCTGCCTATAGGAAGTGACTGAGAGACTTTGCAGGGATACTCCAATTCCTCTCTTCCCTGTCAGTCTGCTGCCATGTCTAAAATTCTACCATTTAGAACCATTCTTGGGAACTAAGACACTATCTTCAGAATCCTCTGTTAAAATGCAGACTGTTACATGGGAACCATTAGAAGGGATTACTGTTCCATTGACCCAAAGCACATCTGCCCTGGAGGCACCCTGGAAACGCCCCATGCCCCACAGCTCACACACTGGGATACGCACCCAGTGTCTGCACTGGTACCACATACCTTCAAGATACACATAATTATTTAACTTCTGGGAGAGTCCAGCTTACCTGAAGGTTTTAGGGAAACCTATTGCATTCGTATTCTAACAGATATTTCATGAGATAGAATGCAAAATTCACATGGATTATTTATTTATTTTAAAGATTTTATTTTATTTTATTCATGAGAGACACACAGAGAGAGGCAGAGACATAGGCAGAGGGAGAAGCAGGCTCCATGTAGGGAGCCTGATGTGGGACTTGATCCTAGGACCCGGGATCATGCCCTGAGCCAAAGGCAGACAGACGCTCAACTGCTGGGCCATCCAGGCATCTCATTCACATGGATTTTTAAAAATGAAAGAACAGAATTGCAAAAAAACTATGGAACTGGTGCCGGGCCACTCAGACTCTTATGTGGTCATTCTCTACAGTCTTCAGGGTACTTTGTAAAAAAAATTCTAGGAGGATCTAGGGTGGCCCTCACTCATTTTGCACATGAGAAACCTGAAGTCCAGAAAAGGGAAATGATTCATTCATAGTTAGGGGTCATGGCAAGATTAAAACCCAGGTCTTAACTCCAAATTGTTTTGTATTAGCTGAGAGCAGGTTTGGAACATGAGAACTGTACAGGTAATGCTCCAAGGCAGAAAAGCAGGTTGCAGGAAGTGAGGTGCCCAAAGTACAATCTATGAAGGAAGGAGCTTGGGTGACTTGGGAGCACATAAGCAGGAGACTCAGTGCAGTTTTGTTTTATCTGTAGAACTTTGGACCAAGATCTCCAGAAGGGAAATATGCTTTGTAAAACCTGGAGCATGATGTCTGGGGGCCCATGACAGAGGCAGGAGGCAGGAGCTCTCACTTTTCCCAGGCAGCCTGCGTTGTGGGCTCTTGCCCTGGCAGTAGAACTTGTGTCATGGGAAGAGGAATTCATTTCACTAAACTCAAATGGAGATGGATTATCACAGCTTTTCCCTCCCTGCTGAGCTCAGCCCAAGCTGGGAAGAAGCTATCCTGAAAGTTACTTCTCTTAGAAGCAGAATTTGGGCACCTTTCTGCCAAGTCTACATCTGGTATCCTAGCCCAGGTGCTGACCCCAGCTCTGCTCCCTACCCAGCGAGGGTATCTGTACTCTCTTGGGCCTATTTCCATTCCTGGGCTCCCATTTCTTTTACTGCTGGGCCAATCTAACAAACAGAGAAGCATGGGATTTCAAGTATGATTTACAGCCTCTCCCAGTAAGTCCTCTGGAGTTATCAGGCTATATTCCCAGTGTTGGAACTTGGAATACATTTTCCCATAACAACAATGTTATAGGTAGTGGTTAGATTGCCAGGCAAACCTACAGTTCTCTAAAGGGAAAAGTAATAATCAGAGCTACCATTATTGAGCACCTGCTGTGCACTAGGCCTGTGCTTAGGTGCTTTTTGTACAGTCATTCTTCTCTCTCATATTTATGATAACCCTTTTAGCAGGTATGTGTCCCTACCCCATGGCACGGGAAACCAAAGCTCCTACCCAACTGATGTACTTGTGATTGACACAACCAGGATTCCAACACATGTCTGTCAGACTCCAAAGCCCATGTCCACCCCATCCACCCTACTGCCTTCACCCTTTCTTCTGTACTTAAAGCTTTGGCAAGTCTGTGTTGTTTCATCGTTTTCGTTTATTTTTTAAGATTTTATTTATTTATTCATGAGAGGCACAGAGAGAGAGAGAGAGAGAGAGAGAGAGAGGCAGAGACATGTGCAGAGGGAGAAGCAGGCTCCACGCAGGGAGCCCGACCTGGGACTCCATCCCGGGTCTCCAGGATCACACCCCGGGCTGAAGGCAGCGTTAACCGCTGAGCCACCGGGGCTGCCCATAGTTTTCCTTTAATTAGCGTTAATTGCCCTAACAAAAAATATTTTTAGAGAAAAAATACATTCACATTATTTAAAAATGAAAAAAACAAAACCCACCATGAAATCATATATAGCAGGGTTTGATAAACATTTTCTGTAAAAGGCCAGATAGTAAAAACTGGTGATTACTCAACTCTGTTGCTGTAGGGAAAAAGCAGCCATAGTTCTGGAAAGAAGTGAGTAGGTAGGTTTGTGTTCCAATAACACTTTATCTACAAAGGCAAGGGGATTGGGCAGTGTGGCCCAAGGGCAGCTTGAAGGCTTTGGGAGAGTGAACAGCCTCCTCCTGATTCCTTCCTATCTACCCAGTTCCTCAGCTCCACCCCCGCACTGGAGATATGTTTCTCATATTCTGTGTATACTTCCAGGGGGATTCTTATGTGTATACAGACATGCAAGTACAGCCATTTCTTCCTTTTTTACACCAAAGGTAGCATTTTATATACACTGTTTTTCTTAACTTTTTTACCTAATATATTTTTAAATCTTTCCATATGGGTACACAGAAAGCTTCTTTGGTTTTATTTTTCATTGTGTAGCATTCATGGCATTACATGGATATATTATACTTTATTGAACAAGTGCCCTCTTGATGGACACTTGGGTCCTTCCCAGTTTTTTGCCATGACAAACAATGCTGCAGGGAATGACTATGTGCAAATCCCTTCTTGAATTTGTTTTAAGTATTTTTCCAAATTGCCCTCTGTAGGGATCATACTGATGTATATCCCAGCCAGCACTCTACAAGAGGCCTGTACCTCCCACACTCTCCAATAGAGTATCCTCAGACTTTGGATCTTTGCTGAGGGGTAGGCGGATGATATCTCAGTTTTGATTTGCCTTTCTCTTATCATAGGTGAAGCTGAGCAACTATTTGTGTGTTTGTTTATTTTTTATTTTAGATTTTTTTAAAATTTATTTACTCATGAGAGACACACAGAGAGAGACAGAGACATAGGCAGAGGGAGAAGCAGGCTAGGCTCCCTATGGGGAACCTGATGCAGGACTTGATCCTAGGACCTTGGGATCACGACCTGAGATGAAGGCAATCAACCACTCAGCTACCCAGGTGCCGCTCTTCACCCATCCGTTTATTCTGCACATACTTACAAATGTCCCCTCTGGGCCAGGCCTGCCTGGCCCCTTAGGATGCAGAGGGGACTAAGACACAGCTCAGTCAAGGAGACACCCTGGAACCGCCAAATTATGTTCCTCTCCCCAACTGAGGATCGTGTCAGGACAGGAGGGAACAGTGTCTGTGATCTAAGTGTCTGAGTATCTGTCTTTCTGCCTCTCCTGCCCCTCACAAATACTACTTCCCCCAGCCTCACTCTTCTTTCATTGGCCATTACCAAGCACAAAGATTGCTTCTTTTTTTTTTTATTTTACATTTTTTAATGGAGTTTTGTATTTCTGGTTCTTATTTTTAAAGGTAGGCAACAGGAATACTTTATTTCTGACTCATTTATAAATTTTCAAATTAGATTATTTTTTAAAAGATTTTATTTATTGACTTGACACAGAGAGAGAGCACAAAAGCAGGGGGAGCGGCAGACAGAGAGAGAGGGAGAAGCAGGCTCCTGGCTGAGCAGAGAGCCTAATGACCGGCTCCATCCCAGGACCCTGGGATCATGACCTGAGCCAAAGGCAGACGCTCAAACACTGAGCCACCCAGGCGCCCCTAAAGTTAGATTATTTATGTGAGCTCCAGGCTGCCTTTTTTTAGGTGGTCTGATACACAGTAAAGAAAGCACTACTGTCACACGGACAGAGAAATCCCAGCTTAAGCCACTCGACACCAATCTGACCTCCAGCAAATTAAAGTTTCCCAGCCTCATTTTCATGATCTGAGATAACACCAGAACGTACTAAGTAGAGTTTAACAGAGATGAGTGATTTTTTACATTTCCTGGCCCTCAAAGTAACCTCTGATGGCATCAAACGGGAAGGGGCAGGTATTACTCCATAGAGAGGTTTGTGTGCCTCGGTGGGCATCCAAGGCTGGGTGCTCGCTGGCAAATAAATGGTGCTGGGCTGTCTCTTAAGAAGACTTAGAAAGTTTCTTTGCTAAGAACAAGTTTTATTGGAGGCATTTTTTAAAGCTGCCATTGTTCAATTACATGCTGAATGGCAAAGAGACTTAGATATTGGATTTCAATACATCTCATTCTATTAACCTATTCCTCATTATGTCCCTCAGGCAGAGTTTACCATTCGATTGTTATCGATATCCATCCCCCTCCCCCCAGTGCTAGCTAAAACTGGGGCAGAGGGTGGGTGGTGATGGTTACCTGGGGTGCAGAATCGGGGGAAGCTGCCCAGGCCTGGCAAGTTTTTGGCTGAACAGGTTCCCCGGAAGCAGGGGGGTCAGGGCTGCGCCCCCCTGGCCCCGGTTTGGGCCGCAGAGCCTCACGTCGACGCCTCTCCCTGCAGCACGATTTCAGCCTGGAGAGGAAGGCGCTCTTCTGGGTGGAGGCTGTCCTCCGGGGACCCTGCCCGGTCCAGTGCGACGCCCCGGGAACGGCGTCAGCCCCTCCCGCCTGGCTCTTGCTGGTCAGCCCGGACCTGGTGCCCGCACCTGCCGCAGACACAGGCCCCGAGGCCGGGCCCCCGGCGCGGCTGGACGAGGAGGACGACGGCCAGGAGGAGGAGGACGAGGACGAGCACGAGGACGAGGAGGAGGACCAGGGCGAGGAGGAGGAGCAGGGCGAGGACCGCGACCAGGAGGAAGCCGCCTCTGCCGAGGAGGAGGAGCCGGGGCCCCGCAGCCCCCCGCCCGGCTCCCCCGCGAGCCCCGGCCCCGGCCCCGCCCGCTACTCGCTGGACGTGCTGCGCGGCGTGAGGTCGGAGCTGGCCGGGGCGCGGCGGCGGCTCTCCGAGGGCAGGTTGGCCGCCCGGCCCCGCGCGCTCCTGCACCGCCTCCGCCAGCGCGCGCTGAGCCTCTGCCCCGCGCCCGCGCCCGCGCCCCCGCCCGCGCCCGCGCCCCCCAGCGCCCCGGCGCCGCCCCGGCGGCCCTCCACGGCCGGAGCCGTGCCCCCGCTGCGGAGCCACAAGCCCACGGTCGCGGTAAGGCCCCCGCAGGCAGTCCGGGTTCCCAGCCCACCTTCCCTCCGGCGGGCTTTACCTGTTCTCCTCCGGCCCCGTACGCGCTGCCCTTCCTGGGGTCCTTGGCCTAGAATATTCCCTCTTTTCCGCTCTGTTTTTGCTTCTATTAGGGCACATGTCACAGTAATTGTAATTATCCAGTACCTGGCTGTGTCTTCCCATGCGATAGGAATTCTTTTAGGAAAGGGATTAGATGGCCTTCATTTTTTGTTTCCAGGGCACCCGGCAGCAGACTGGCCCCTAGGGGGTGCTCAGTGACCGCTCGTTGAATTAATGAACGTGACTCCAATCCAGGTTGTCCCCCACTGAGTAAGGCTTCCTGAAGGATGGGTGACCTGGAGGCTCAATCCGGGGATACGCAGGGAGCAGTTATCTCCTGCTCCGCACTGAGTTAGTTGAAAGAGACAAGTCAAAACCTCGGGACAAGGAGAGTTGGCCCCGGGGGTGTGCACCAGACAGCATGTATAGTGAGAGGGATCAGGTGTTGAGAGAGAGGAGGTGACAGTTTCTGCAGACCGGGAAGGTTTCAGGACAGAGATGTGCATGTGGAAGAACCAGGAGCAGAGCTGAATTTCAAGTGAAACCAGTGAAAACTCCTCACTTTGCCACCCCTGAGGCCTTCTATCTAATTTTATATTCACGGTGGTGTGCCTTTTTTTAAGAGGTTCAAATTCTGTAAGTACCGAACTCCATAAAATCTGGATCTGGAGCAGATGGAGTGGGTCAAGACTGATAGCCAAAGGTGACAGTCGGGCACAGCTCTCTACCCCCTAGCTGCCCTACAATCAGGCCAGGAGTTACAACAGAATAAGGCCCAGGTAAAATTTAAATCCAAAAGACAAACTAGAGGTCTGGCTCTTCTTGCTCACTGGGGTGTGACCTTTGGCAAGTCACTGAACTGATCTGAGCTATCCCCTCTCTATCTGTACCTCGGGCCACTTCACCTCACACAGCTGTTCAGTGCAAACACAGAGAAGAGGCTCTGTGAACTGGACAGGTCACACCATGTCAAGGACCAGACGTTAATGCCAGGATGGCTCTTCCCTGGTCCAGATTAAACTGAACTCTAGCAACAACCCTGTGCAGGGAATGGGGCCAATGTTATGCAGAGGAGAAAGTTGAGGCAGAGGACAGTTAAAAGTCATTTTTAGGGTCACAAGGGTAGATTCAGATCCTAAGATATTGGGGGTCAAAAGCAGACCCTGGGGTAAGGTCATGGCAGAAAAACCCCTGAGAAGATAAGGAGGGGTGGACAGTTCACGTCACACATATGCACTCTGCCCCAGGAGCCAGGACAGCAGCTGGGCTTTCCTCGGGGAAAAGAGGACAGGGCTGGTCTATTCAGGGTTGGCAGGTAGGTACTTCTTTATGAGGATGATGCCAGGCAAACTGATTGAAATGCCTTCGAGCCACCTTCCTTGCTCTAGTGTCTGTGTGGGTCTCCCCAGCACATAGCTATGCCCAGTCCCTACCCTGCTCTGTGCCCTGCCAAGCCCTAGCCCAGCCAAACTGAAGGAGGAAGATCTATCCCTGCCCCACTCACTAAGGCGTAGGGTAAAGAACGCTGAATTAGATTCTGAGTAGGGCTCAGGTCCCCAATGTGTGTTGCTTCCCCAGTCATTAACTTCTCTGAAGCTCAATTTCCATGTCTGTAAAATGGGATAATAGGATGAACCTATCATATTTCTCTTGTGGAAAAATGTCCTGCCCAGCCAGATGTCACTTCCAGTGGTAACTGACACATCCAGCCTGTCTGTATTTCAGTCCCTCAGCCCGTACACCTGCCTGCCACCTCTTGGTGGGGTGCCTCAGCGTCCTAGTGCCTGCAGATCACACCCTGCTTCTGCTGACCTGCTGTCTGCCCTGAGCCAGGAGGAGCAGGACCTCATTGGGCCAGTGGTTGCCCTAGGGTATCCTCTGCATAGGGCCATTGGGGCTCTGCAGAAGACAGGGCGGCAGAGCCTGAGCCAGGTAGGTGAATGAGGGGCCCTAGACTGGGGGGCTGGGGGGCTGGAGTCAGGCAAGTAGGCAAGTAGTTTTTGTCTTTAACTTGAAACAGTTTTGTTTCCTTCTTTTAGAAGCAGAACCTAAGCCTGGCATTAATTGCTGAGAGTTGTGAGCAAGTTTCTAGATCCTAATGCTATTTTCTCCATAAAGGCTTATCAGGAATCCCCATGCTCACTTGGAAAGTTTTAATATTCTACTCCTGTCCTAGTCTCTCCCCAAAGCACAGGGAGCTGGAACTTTGAGCAGCCAGTAATCTCTCCAGAGACACCAAATAGAACTTTCTGTAATGAAAGAGCTGTTTTATATCTGGGTTGTGCACTAGCCTTATGTGGCTACTTGAAATATGGCTAATATGACCAAGAAACTGAATTTTTTATTTTACTTAATTGAAATTATAATAGCCACTGTGGCTGGCTGCTAGCTACTATGTGGGATGGCACAGCTCTAAGCACTTCCCTCAATGAACAGTTTATCCATATTCATATCCATCTTTTCCTCTTTTGACCTACCCATCCATCCAGTCTAGTCATCAGTACTCACTGGGCACTTCCTAGGTGTTTAGATGCAGCTAGGAGCTATGGGGGAACCTCTTCTTAGTGGAAGGGGCTACAAAGAATTTATGGCCATTCTTAATCGAGCACAAGGAAGGTCCAGTGATCACCAAAGGCTTCGTGGAGGTGCCACATCTTGGGCTGGGCTTCAAGGATGAATAAACTCTGGATTTTAAGGAAGGAGAAGGGATGATATTCCAAGCAGGAGGAACAGTGTGAGCAAAGGAGTGGAAATAGCAAGGAAGGGTTTGGGAGGCCCTGATCCAACCTGTCTTGCTGGAGTAGAGGGTACATGATGCAGAACTGGTAGGAAATAAGACAGGGAAGGGAAATCAAGAGCAGATTGAGGGTATTTTGAGGGCTGGGCTGAGACGTTTATAAATAACCCACTAACAAAAGGAAGGAATGGAAGGATTATGAATAGCAGCAGGAGGTCACACTGCATGCCATTACCTAAACCTCCCTTCCCGTGCCTGAAGATTACATCCTGCTTCACATTGTTTTCTGAACATGTGGGCTCTTTTGGTTGGAAGCTGAGCTGCAGGTATCAAAAGGTCCCAGGACAGTTAGCACTATCCTTTCTTCTGTCTCTGCCCCATCACCATCAGAGGCCTTGGATACTCTATAATCGCTGGTCACTGCCATATGTTGGGTCCCTGAGGTCCAGAGCTGCCTCTTCCTGGATAAGGCAGTGACAAAAGAGGGACTTTCACAATGGAGCTGAGGCAGGATGTGCTGCTGCCAGATTGAGGAGGTGGGCAAATGTACCTGCTTCTGCTCAGTCCTGGAGGAGAACTTCCAACATGATGACCCCTGTGTGGCTAACATGGGGCTGCTGACATTTACTGAACACCTTTGTGCCAGTCCCTCAGTCTGAGAGTATCCAATTAGGTCTTCTCCATTCTGCAAGGTTGTCACCACTGTGCCCACTTTGCACATGAGGAAACTGAGGCCAGGGAGGTACATATAACCAATCAGTGGAAGAGTCAGGGTTGAGGCCAGACTGGTTTGACTCTCAATCTTTGTGGCGTGGTACTTTTCCTCATTTTCTGTGTGAGAACCTTACAGGGAAACAAAATCTCAGGCCGATCTGAGATTTAAGAGTAGGTCTAAAGTTGTCCTCACCTTCAGCTGCTGCTGAAAGCCAGGACCCTGGCCAAGAAGCTGGCCAGGAGGATTGTGAAGGGCCACGCCCACTGTGAGGGCTCTGACATGCCCCGCAGTCCCATGAGCTCATATGACAAGGCCAAGGCCTCAGGCTATCACTGAGGGGGGAGGGGGGATCTGAAGGTTGGAACCAGCACGGAGCCCTGGCTCTCTGTGGGTGATTGGAAGAATCCCACTGCATCAGGAACGTAGTGTTTCCAGATATGCACTGACCACCTGCCTGGCTAGCCGGATCTCTGGGTGGCCTTCTTCCATGGTGGTCAGTCGGAGCCAAGCTCTGAGGCGCGGGCCTGAAGGGCCATTGGATGACTTCATCTGTCTTCCCCCAACCAAGTTACTATTTCTCTGTATTCTATGAAGTTCCACCATTAACTGAGCAACTCCTTTGGGTTCAGAGATTCCTTCCCCATTAAAGAATATATGCTATAGGGCAGCCTGGGTGGCTCAGCGGTTTAGCGCCACCTTCAGCCCAGGGCATGACCCTGGAGACCCAGGATTTGGTCCCACAGAGCCTGCTTCTCCCTCTGCGCCTCTCTCTCTCTCTCTTTCTCATGAATGGATAAAATAAAAATAAAATCTTAAAAAAAAAAAAAAAAGAATATATGCTATAGTAAACCTTTCTGGCCAGGAATTAATGGCAGATGGTCCAGGAAGGCGAGCATCAGGTGACAGAGACAGAGCATTTAGAAGAGCCAGGGAGAAAGGAGGAGATACAAAATACAAGCTTTGTCCATCATTCCTTCTTTCCTTCCACAAGAATTGATATGCCCACTGGCTGCCTACAGGACAGCATGGGTGGCATGTATGAGCATCCACAGGCCAGGCCCAGACTTGGTATGGGATTCCAGGCACCTCGGGGTCCCTCTTGAACCTCACTTTCCCTCTTTACAGAATGGAGCAAGAATATGTGTTTATAACCAATGATTGCCAAGGGCCCATTTGGGGAGTGAAAGTCATCCTTACCCACCCTGGGGCCTGAGACAGACCTGTTGGCTTCTACAGTCTCCAAGGCCCAAAAGTTGGCTAAGCAGCAGAATCTGTAGATCCGCAGGACCTACTCTGGAGGATCCCAATCAGTGGATCTGGAGTGTGCCCAAGGGCCTATCATGTTAAGGATCTGAAGGTGGTTCTGATACACAGCCTGCCATGGGGTGTACTGGTATGAATTGAGGTCAGCTATCCCTTGAGTCAGTGGTTCTCAGCCTTGACTACACATTAGAATTATCTGGAGAGCTAGAAAAATCCCAGTGCCCAGACTGCCTCCCAGACCAATTATATCAGAGCCTCTGGAGGCAAGCATCAGTGGTTTATGGGTAGTTGTGTTAAAGCTCCTCCCAGGTAGCTGCAGTTAGCACCAAGGCCAAGAACCTTGTTGTGGATGAACCAAGAGGCCAAGGGAGCATCCAGCATCTGCTCTTGACTTGCTCATGTTTTTAACCTTTGGAAATCCTGTCTACTTTCCAGGCAGCCCAGAGCCCCTCCTCTAGCACTGGGCTGCTGATGGACAAAGCTGAAAGGTCAGGTGATCTAGGCCCTAGTCCTGGATCCCTGGGCAAGCTACCCACCCTGCTTGGACCTGTTTCTTCAACTGCACAGGGAGGGCTTGGCTCGGTGGTTTACAAAACATGCTCTGAGCAAGGTATAGATATCCTGAGGTCGGAGCACTGGACTCCTGGCTCCCCTGCTCCTACTCCCAGTTCTCCCAGAGCAGCTCAACTCTCCCATTATGGTTGCAGGCTCTTGATGCTTGGACAGCTCAGAGGCCAAAACAGTTTTTAAACCATTTATCTGTATGATCCATGCTTTCTGCCCAGCCCTGAAGGTCTGCAGAAACCCTACCTGTTTCTTCTCCACTTATCCCCATAATTTTTATGGCCTGGAGCCTTCATTTGACATTGACTCTTTATAAACCTTGCTTTGATTTGCCTGGCGCTCAGGATTTCCCGTATTTGGTTCATCTCCCTCACTAAGTTTTGAGCTTGAAAGTAGTTCTTAATTCATTTTATAAACACAGCATAACTTTATTGAACTCCTTCTGCCTGCCACGCTGGGTGCTGCCACAGTAGTGAACAACTGATAGAACTCTTCCCTCGTGGAGCAAAAAGTTAAATGAGAATGCTGAGAAAGATAGTAGAACAACTAGAGCTGTATGCGCTGTGATGAGGGAAGCACAGGTCCTGTGGGAGCAGCAGGCAAGGCACTCAGTGGAGACTGAGGGCAGAGGCCCCCCAGGGAAGAGGAGCAAGGCTGGCCTTGGCTAAGCGGAGGGATGCAGAGGCCTGGGGATGCCGAGGGAGGAGCGAGCAGAAGCCCCCCCCCCCCCCGGGGGAGGGTGGGGGCAGGATTTTGGGCCCTGGTAGGAGCCCATACTTCATCCTGAGGGCAAAAGCAGCTCCTGGTGACTAAGCAGGGAGTGACTTGAACAGGTCCTCAGCCCTGTGGTCTCTTCCTCTGTCCTGCTCCCCTTGCCAGCACTGGGGCTCCTGTGGTCCTGGATGGCAGAGATGTATGTGTCTGGAACAGGGTGGGTGGCACAGGTATGGATGCTGAAGAGGATGCTTTGCACAGGTGGGTGCTCACTAGGGAGGGGGAACATAGTGCAATGGGTGGTAGGTGAGGCACCTATACCTCCGGTCAGTCACACTCCCCAGTTAGGTTCTGGGAATACCTTAGCTCACCCTGACAGCACTTTTCCTGGATTACAGCCCCCCATTGGGGACTGTTGGTAAGAACCTGCTGCCCACCCATCCCCAGGTCTACGGACGGGGCCTCTGTCCCTCCTCTGTTGGCTCACAGGGTCCTGAGGCCATTTTGTGTGTGGTAGGTTGACTTACCAGCCCGGTGTGAGCTCAGGCCTCCCTGAGGTCCCCAGGGTGCCTCCTCTACCCCCTCTATTGCCCCTGCCACTGCTCTTACCACCCCCTTGTACCTTCTTCTGGCCCAGTTTCTCAGCTACCTTAGTGCCTGCGACCGGCTGCTGCGGCAAGGCTATGAGGAGGGGCTGGTGGAGGAGGCCATGGAAATGTTCCAGTTCTCTGAGAGCCAGGTCAGCAGGGCCACCTGCCTGGGCCTCGGGGAAGGGGCGGCAGGGATGGGGTTGCACACACAAGCCTAGTGTGCGGGGGCACACCAGTGCCAGAGCCGGAGCCTGGGGCTCATCAGGAGATAGCCTGCTTGCTCAGCCCTGGGGAGGAGACAGCCCAAGGAGGTGAAGCATGGGGGAGAGGAGGGAAACGGGAGGCAGAGCTTTCTTGTTATTTAGCTGAATCAACACAACAAGTATTATCAAATGCCCACTCTGTCAGACAGACAGAGGGGACCTGTGCACAGCACGAAGACATAAACTCAGCTCGGGGAGTTTGCTGCCTGGAAACCCAGAATGCAGGCAAATGTGGGCCCAGTGGAACATTCTGAGTGCCCAGTGTGCATGGCCTGGCCCCAATGGGCTGCTGGCCCAGGCTCTGCCGAGCACCTCTCCACAGAGGCTGAGGCAAGGACAGAGGGCTGGGAGAGGTGCCAAGGAGGAGGAAGGGAGGAGAAGCAGGGACTCTTCAAGCACTGGGGCAAGAGGAGAAAGGAAGGCAGAGGCTGTGCTGTGTGAAACTTCAGCAGGGTTTGGGGCTTGGGCAGAGACCCCAGGCTGTACATCCTCTGGGCACCAGGATGCAGCCTCCTTCTTTCTGCCCCAGTGCCCAAGCACAGGCGGTCAGCCAGCAATGAGCTGGAGTGAGGGAGTAAAGCCAGGATGGAGCCAGTGGCCAGGCCTCTCTCCTTGGCACAGGAAGGGATGTGTAGGCCCATGTCACCCTGAGGTGTAGGAAAAATGCAAGTGCTGCCCAGGATCAGAATCAGGCTTACCTGGCCTGGGGAGTCCCTAGCTTCCTGGGAATAGATACAGTGGGTACCAGGGAAGTGGCTCCCCAGGGAGGTGGCTATCCTGGCAGAGTCCCCAGCATTCTCTGCTTCCCCTTCCTCAGGCAGGGGAGTTCCTGCGCCTCTGGGAACAGTTCAGCGACATGGGCTTCCAGCAGGACCGGATCAAGGAAGTGCTGCTGGTCCACGGCAATCGCAGTGAGCAAGCCCTGGAGGAGCTGGTAGCCTGTGCCCAGTGATGGCTGGTGCATTCCACAATGCCTGTGCATCCCCGTCCCGCACCAGACCTGGAAATCCATTCTAACTGTATTATTAAGACTACGCAAGAGGGGTGCCCAGCTGGCTCAGTTGGAGGAGGAGCATGTGGCTCTTGAACTCAGGGTTGTGAATTTGAGCCCCACGTTGGGTGTAGAGATTACTTTAAAAAATAATAAACTTAAAAAGATTATATAAGAGTAACAGTGATGCATGCTCTTTATAAAAATGCAAATAATCCCAAAGGTAGAGGTAAATACTGTAGGGGAGGCAAAACTTTACCCATTTTTGGTTTTCAGCTGGGGCACCTCAAGGAAAAGACAGATTAAGAAGAGTAAAACTGATTAATGCATGTAGCACACATCGTGTGGGAGAAACCTCAATGAAAAGCAACTCAAAGCAGCAGTTAGAACTCTGGCTTATATAGCATCTTCAACAAAGAGCAGTGGATATGTAGAGAAATGACAGAATAAAGGAAACCAGTTTCGGGCTTCCAGGGATGGCACGCTGTTGGGTGAGCAGGGTGGTGTAAATATGAGGAAGCAGCAAACTGAGTAGGTTTGTTTGCAGATTCCCCTGGAGCTTGTCTGGGCTGATAAGAATCTGTCTCCAGAAAAGGAGAATTTATACCTGTAGGCAAAAAGTGGGGCTAGGGTGGAGGGAGCTTTTTTTTCTGCATTTGTTGCTTCTTAATTACCTTCTACTTAAAATAATTTTTATGTCAAAGAGACATATTTTGGGGTGACATTCTGGTCTCTTTCAGTACTAAAACAATCGGCTGAAAGAGTTGAAAGTGGTTGCCTCTGGGGAAGAGCAGATGGAGAGCATGGACAAGGAACTGTGTTTTTTCCTACAAGCCTTGTAAAACTACCTGTCTTTAAACTATACACACACACAAAAAAAAATAAAAATAAAAAAATAAACTATACACAGTAGTAACTGTGATTTTAAGAATATTAAAACAAATAAATGGTGGGCAGTTCTTTTCAGTCCTGTGGGCTCCTGGACTTAATGTGGAAAGAACATCTAACTGTGGTTCAGAAAGCCTAATTTCTTATTTTGTTTCTGCCGCTGACTGGCTCAAGGCCTCTTTGGGCCTCATTTTCCCCAGGAAAAGTGAAGAGACTGAACCTGGCTGCTATCTGTAGGAATCCTTGAAGACTTTGTTAAAGAGTCCCAAGACCTACTCCTGGGTGATCTGATTTAGAAAGTCCAGCTTGGCAGCCTCAGAGAGCTCTTTTTGGTTTTGGTTTTGTGTTTGGTGGGCAGCAAAGCAAGGTTTATTGAGTGATAGCAAAGTGATAGTACAAAGCTCCCAAGGAGGGAGGGGACCAGAGAGGGTTTCCCCTGTTTTGTTTTTATAAGAAGCTCTCTGGGGGGAATTTTTAAAAAGATCTATCTATCTATCTATCTATCTATCTATCTGCAGGGGGCGGGGGGAGTTGGGGTGGAGAGAACACAGAAGTAGAGGGAGAGAGAAGCAGACTCCCCGCCTAGCAGGGAACCCAGGCTCAATCCCGGGACTCTGGGATCGTTGACCCGAGCGGAAGGCAGACACTCAACCGACTAAGCCACCCCTCTCTGGGGACTTTTATTTTTATTTATTTATTTTTCTGGGGATTTTTTAAAATCTGTTGTTTTTTAAAACTTTCTTTTGTTGTTGTTGACCTCCTTCACCCACTTCTCCCAGCCACCAACTGTTCTTTGTATCTATCGGCTTGGGTTTTTGGGTTTTTTTGTTTTTGTTTTTCAGATTCCACATAATAAGAGAAGTCATATGGTATTTTTCTTTCCCTGTCTTTTTTTTTTTTTTTTAAAGATTTTATTTATTTATTTATTCATGAGAGACACACAGAGAGAGGCAGAGACATAGGCAGAGGGAGAAGCAGGCTCCATGCGCATCCCCAATGTGGGACTCAATCCCAGGACCCCGGGATCATGACCCGAGCCAAAGGCAGATGCTCAACCATGGAGCCACCCAGGCGTCCCTCTCTGTCTGACTTCTCTCACTTAGCATAATACCCTTGAGGTCCATCCATGTTGTCTCAAATGTCAAGATTTCTTGCCTTTTATGGCTGGATAATAGTCCATTGTGTATATATATACCCCAGTTTCTTTATTCATTTATCCATTTATGGACAGTTAGGTTGTTTCCATGTCTTGGCTTGTAGATATTGCTGCAATGAACATGGGGGTGCATCTATCATTTTGAGTTAGTGTTTTTGTTTTCTTTGAATAAACACCCAGAATTGCTAGAGCATATGGTAGGTCAATTTTTAATTTTTTGAAGAACCTCCCCTCTGTTTTCCATAGTGGCTGCACCAATTTACCCTACCACCAACGGTGCACGAGGGTTCCCTTTCTCCACATCCTTGATTCATGAACACTTGTTATCTCTTGTCTTTTTGATGATAGCCATTCTGACAGGTGTGAGGTGATAGCTCCTTGGGGTTTTGATTTGCATTTCCCTGATAATTAATGCTGTTGAGCATATTTTCATGTACCTGTCGACCATCTGCATGTCTTCTTTGAAAAAATGTCTATTCAAGGGCAGCTGGGTGGCTCATTCAGTTAAGCCTTTGCCTTTGGCTCAGGTGATCTTGGGATCCTGGGATTGAGCCCCATAAAGTACTCCCAGCTCAGTGGGGGAGTCTGCTTCCCCCTCTACCACTCTCCCCTGTTTGTGCACACTGTCTCTCAAATAAATAAATCTTTGTTTTTTAAGACTTTGAGAGAGAGAGAGAATGAGCAAGAGAGAGAAAATGCACACAAGTGGGTGGCGGGTGGGGCAGAGGGAGAGAGAGAAGCCAACTCTGCAGAGCAGGGAGCCCAACATGGCGATCTTAGGACCCCAAGATCGTGATCTGAGCCAAAGGCAGAGGCTTACCTGACTAAGCCACCCAGGCACCCAATAAATAAAATCTTAAAAAAGAAAAAGAAAAAGAAAGAAAGAAAAGAAAAAGAATCTTTTCAGATCTGCCCATTTAAAATTTTTATTTTTTGCTGTTGCATGAGTTCTTTATGTATTTTGGATATTAGCCCCTTATATATATGATTCAAAAATATTTCTCCCATTCAGTAGTTGCCTTTTCATTTTGTTGATAGTTTCTTTTGCAGAAGCTTTTTATTTTCCACTTTTTTTTAAAATTGTTGTTTGTTTGTTTTGCTTTTGTTACTTTTTACTTTTGGTGTCAGATTAAAAAAATCATCATCAAGACCTATGTCAAGGAGCCTATCACTTATGTTGTCTTCTAGGAGGTTTATGTTTCCAGGCCTTACATTCTAGGCTTTGATCCGTTTTCAGCTCATGTTTGTGTATGCTGTAAGATGGCAGTCGAGTTTCATTCTTTTGTATGTGGCTGTCCCATTTTCCTGACACCATTTCTTGAAGAAACTCCTTTTTCCACTGTCTTGCCTCCCTTGTTGTTATTTAATTGACCATATATGCATGGGTCTACTTCTGGGCTCTCTGTTCTTATGCCAGTACCTCTGGGGATTCTTATTCAATATAATGGGCCCACAGCCAGTATGTGTGAACCACAGGGCCAGCAGATCTAGGCCTCCTGCTCTGACAACATGTCAGTCTTTCCTCATTTGTGGAGGGGGCAGTTTGGACCAGAATCGTCTCCAGTCACCCAGACCAGCTGCTGGGGCTGCCCATGACTCGGGCAAGCAGAGGCCGGAAGCCAACCACCAGTACCCCTGCCTTTCTCAGTCGGTCCTGTGCAAAGACCTGCAGCAATTACCACAATATCAAGACCTCTCAACCCTCTCTACCCAGGGAGCAGGACTGGATCTGGAGCTGAATCCTGTAAAAACCAAAATCTTCCATGTTTCTCATGGCTTCAAACCAGACACTTCATTTGGATGTGTAATGAGGACTTCTGCAGGCCTATCCAGGCCTAAAGAGCAAGTTTGGGACCAGAACCTAGCACTCCTCAGGCCTGTCCAGCCCCTGGGTGCTTTCCACTAAGCCTCCGTGCCTGCCAACTTGAAATCACATTAAAGATATTCTTTGGCCTTAAAACTTGCTTTGAATAACTTGCAGGCAATGCAAAACTATTTGAGAACATTGGCAAGACAGCATAAAGTTGGTCAAAAGTAAAATTGTACTTGAAAAAGAATAAAATTCAAGTTAAATTTCTAAAAAGCAGTGTAAGTCCGAAGCTCTTTGTGTTTTGATTAAGGTAATCTGCCTTCCGTCTGCCACTTTATTAAGTCCCCTGGGTCAGAAGTGACCAGTGGCAGGCTCCTCACTCTCCCTGCATCCTTCCCCATGCCACTCCTCCCATTCTTTTCCCACCTGTGGCCAACTCCCCATTCCTGGGAAACGATTGCTTGATTTAAAATGGGACATCAATGGGCACGTTGGAAATTTAAGATATTTTTAGGAGGCAGAACAGTGTCGTAGCTGAAGGCATGTGCTGTGAAGTTAGATCCGAGTTGAAACTCTAGATTTATCATTAACTGGCTGTGTGACCGTTGTGTGTGTGTGTGTGTGTGTGACCTTTTGAGAGTCACATATCCTCTCTGTGCTTCAGTTCCTTATCTATAACATGTGGATAATGAATGACTTAACGAGATTGCACACAGGAAGCTTGTGGTGTACTATCTAGCAGCTATTTACTTATTTATATAGATTTATACCCTGCCTTGGTTCTATAATCACTGCTACCTTTCCTCTGATCATCCTCTCATCCTTGTTTTTTTGTTTTTTTTTTTTTAAAGATTTTATTTATTCAGGAGAGACACACAGAGAAAGAAGCAGGCTCCCCACAAGGAGCCTGATGTGGGACTTGATCTCCGATCCCAGGATCACACCCTGAGCCAAAGGCAGACGCTCAACCACTGAGCCACCCAGGCATCCCCTCCTCATCATTGTTAAAGTTAACAAATCTCTAGCATTTATAATCGAATTCAGGAAACCCGGGAGATTTTTTCCCTTTCCTCCCTTCCCCCCCACTCTCCTGCCAGTGCAACTCAGCCGCTCAGGTCAGCGGGGTTTAAGGAAGCCACAACAGAGGATTCTGGGAGTATCCTAAGAGAAGGACAATCCTTACAGCTAATACCAAGGGTCAGATGATTGTATTGGTGGCCCCCTGAAACCGCAGCAGATGACACACTTAGCTCCCGAAAGGCAGGGTCTCAACAGGATGATGACTCTTGGAGAGGAGGCCAAGAGGATGGCGGAGCCAGGGCACCAGGTGACAAACCAAGGCCTGGCCCAAGGATGCAGAATGGAGCAAGTTCTGCCTTGGTTCTTGCTGTCACTTCTTTCCTCTATACTCTGGTCTCCTCTTCTGTGTCCCCACCACGTTTCTCCAGAGGCTCAGTGACAACAGATTGAAGGTGGCCTCCTGCCTCTGATGGGAGTATGTGGGGGGTGGGGGTGGGGGGGTGGGGGGTTCTGTCTCATAAAGTCTTTCAGGCTAGAATCTCAAGTGTGTTGCTCCCATTACAGGGGGAAGTGCACGCTGTCCTCTAGCTAGCTGACCCTCTGCCTCCTTCTTATAAGGACCTTTTGTGATTAGATCGGCCCCACCTGGATAATCCAGGATAATCACCCATCTAAAATCCTTAACTTAATCACACGCACAAAGTTCTTTTTACCATGTAAGGTAACATAATTCCAAGGATTAGGACATGGATGTCTTCAGGGGACCATTATTCAATGTACCACAGAGGGGCAATGCTTAACCCAAAATAATACGTGACTAATGGTGGAATTTCAAGCAGTCACATAAAGAAGTTTTGTTGTGTTTTGCGTTACTCTCTCTATACAAGGGACATTTCTATTTTGGAACAGAGTGACCACGGAGCAGGCCTTACCCAGAGGTCAGGGGCTGAGGCCGGCCGGGGGCTCACCAAGCTCAGGCTGACACAGCTGGCTCCTGTCCTCTCCCGCCTCTGGGAGGACCCTGGGGCTCTTGCTTCAACTGGAGCCAACCTCCAGCCGCTGACAACATTCTCCTGGCACCAGGAACAGCGCCAGCTGAGGGGCTGCCGGAGTCTCCTCTCCGCCCTGACCCTTCCTCTCTGGGGGCTGCACCCTCAGGTGACCCTTGGCCTCTAGGGATCAAGTGGAGGAGTCAGGAGCTCCCGGTTCCTGGGCCTCCTCCTACCCCAGGCCCCTGCCCTCCACTCTTCCTTCCAGGCCCTCTCCCCAGACTGCCCTCCAGCTGCCCTGTCCTCCCTCTTATCTGGTGATTAGAGCATTCCTTTGTTGGTCCCTGCAGAGAACACTCTGCCTGTTAAAAGAGGATTTAGGAAAAAAAATAAAAAATAAAAAAATAAAAGAGGATTTAGGGACACGGCAAGGCCTAACTCGGCAAGGCCTAACTCCTGAATAGTGGCTCTTCGGTGATGGACTTACAGGCCCAGTAAAAGCTGGCAAACGGAAGGGGCGACCCTCCCAGCTCTTCATTTGACCATCAATTCTGTCTCCTTGTAAGAAGCACTGACCTCTACCTCTGAAACTAATAATACGCTACATGTTAATTGAATTTGAGTGATTTTTAAGACTCACTGCAAGGAGCATTGGGGCTTTAGGGAGCTCTGAAAAATGAGCTAATGAGGGATGAGGGAGCCTTCCAGAGTCCCCCACCCGCACCCCCGGCATGAGAACTCCTGGTATACATGTCTCCTCACTCTCCATCGTAAGGGCCAGGGCTTTGTGGCCAGGCGTGCTGGGGTCAGAGGAAAACTTCCAACAACCAGGACTCTCCCAGAAACTCTTACACGCACACACCCACCGTCCTCCGGGGGAGTGAACCCCCTGCCATAGGCTTTCTGCGGAGGATTTGTGGGATGTGTATGTCTGCATGCTGGGGACAAGGGTGATCCTGAGTAGGGCAAGAACTGATCACTCTGTTCTACTTGAGAGAGGGCCCACCCAACCACTCACCCACCAAGTCCTTGGACAAGTGTCTCCCATGCATTTAGCCCTGTGCTAGTCTAAGAAGACTATTTCCAGGTGCTGCACCCAGTTGATGAGCTAAAACTACCACCAAAGACCCATCCACTTAACTAATTCTTCCACCCAACAAACCTTTACTCATACCAGCTGGGTGCCAGGTCCTGCTGGACCCACGAGTCGGGGAAGATGGGAAGAAGAGTGAGAAATGGCCTGTCCTGGGGCAGGAGAGTCAGCATGGCAGCTGGCCGAGAGCAGGTCAGTGCCTGTGCTGGTGACGATGGCAGTGAAGGCAGAAGGACAGGGAGGCTCTGGGCCAGTGAGGGCCTCTGGAGGTAGCACTTTGCTGGCTCCCCCTGTGGGACTGGGTCCCAGCCAGTACCCTGCAGTCCCTGCTCCCAAACCAGCAGTGGGGCACTCACCCCCAGCCCAGCCTCTTCCTCTCCTGGCGAGTGGCCCTGCCTCCTGCCCATTCTCTTCCTGAACCTGTCCTTATAAGGCCACCCACTCAGGAGACGTGTGTGTTCTGTGTCCTCTGGGAAGTTGCCCACACAGCGTCATCTGCTGTCTTACTGCTCAAAAGTTTTAACCTATGATTTTATTTATTTATTTATGTATTTATGGTCATTAAAAGAGTCTTTTAAGGCTTTGCAGACATTAACTGGGTGTTGGGTGAAGACAGTAGGATGGAAGCCAGGGGGCCCTGGACCCGGGACAGACCAGCCCTAGGGCATGGCTTAATCACAGATTCTGAATACCCTCAGCCAAAGAATCCCATGAACCTCAGCAGGCCCTGAGCTGTGTGCAAGAAAGAGGGGTTAGATGGGGGCTCCCCAACAAGGGTTGATGCTGGAGCGACATGGGCAGCCTCCTGTCGAAGGTGACACCCCATACTGCAGGAGCCAGAGCCTGGCTGAGAGGGAGGGAGCACAATAGAGCCGGGCCTGGCAGGGTGGGCGGGAGTTCTTGACGCGGAGAAGTGAAGGAAGGACGTTCAGGGCAACAGTCACCCAGGCATGGGACAGCCTAGGGCTGGCGGGGACCGCTGAACTCTGTGCCTGGTCGGCTGTGGCTGGGCCTTGAGGAGTTTGGACTCGATGCTGTGGCCAGGGGGCAACAGTTGACACAGTGGAGTCAACACGGATGATGGAGGAGAGACCACAGTGGCCCCTATGGCCCCTAGAGTGTCCCTACTGGACACCCCCTACTCCATTCCCTTCCACCTATTCTATTCTACTCTTCTATTCTATTCTATTCTATTCTATTCTATTCTATTCTATTCTATTCTATTCTATTCTAAGGCCACGCCCCATTTTTCTTAAGTGACACCAGTGAACTTGGAAGAATTTCCTTCCCCAGCTATGGGCCATCTTAGTGTGTTGTGAGTCAAGAGGTCCTGTCCTCCCCTGACCAGAGGGTGGGCATGTCACCCACCCAGGGCCAGGCTGACTCTGCCACGTGACCTCCGAATCTTGAGCATCCGCCTTTGGGGGCAGCTTCAGAGGGCTGTACACAGTTCCTGCTGCTGTGGCTCCTCGCTGCTCAGCTCCCGTCCTCCTCCTGCCAGGTGCCGTGGCCTTCCCGGGGAGCCTGGAGCTGCCCCAAGTCCTCCCCATAGAATCCTGTTCCCCAATTAACAAAGCAGGAAACCACAAATGTTGGAGAGGATGTGGAGAAAGGGGAACCCTCCTGCACTGCTGGTGGGAATGGAACTGGTGCAGCCACTCTGGAAAACTGTGTGCAGGTTCCTCAAAGAGTTAAAAATAGACCTGCCCTACGACCCAGCAATTGCACTGCTGGGGATTTACCCCAAAGATACAGATGCAATGAAACGCCGGGGCACCTGCACCCCGATGTTTCTAGCAGCAATGTCCACAGTAGCCAAACTGTGGAAGGAGCCTCGGTGTCCATCGATAGATGAATGGATAAAGAAGCTGTGGTCTATGTACACAGTGGAATATTCCTCAGCCATTAGAAACGACAAATACCCACCATTTGCTTCAACGTGGATGGACCTGGAGGGTATGATGCTGAGTGAAATAAGTCAATCGGAGAAGGACAAACACTATATGGTCTCATTCATTTGGGGAATATAAAAAATAGTGAAAGAGAATAAAGGGGAAAGGAGAAAAAATGAGTGGGAAATATCAGAAAGGGAGACAGAACATGAGAGACTCCTGACTCTGGGAAACGAACTAGGGGTGGTGGAAAGGGAGGTGGGTGGGGGGTGGGGTGAATGGGTGACGGGCACTGAGGTGGGCACTTGATGGGATGAACACTGGGTGTTATTCTATATGTTGGCAAATTGAACACCAATAAAAAATAAATTCATAAAAAAAAAAAGAATCCTGTTCCCCTTAACTTCGACCAAGAAGGCGGTTGCTCTTGCTGACAGCCACAGCACCCTGATGGATGCCACGAGGGGACCTGAGTAAAGGCAGTTGCCACGTGGGGCAGAGAGTGTCCTGTCCCTCCCGGGAGCTAGACACGGGTCTGACTGGAAAGTGGGATGATGGGTCTCAATGAGGGGGCTTAGCTTCATCAGGGTTTTGTCTTTTTTTTTTTTTTTTTTTTTTAAGATTTTATTTCTTTATTCACGAGAAACACACAGAAAGAGGCAGAGACACAGGCAGAGGGAGAAGCAGGCTCTGGGCGGGGAGCCCGATGCGGGACTCGTCCCAGGACCCTGGGATCATGATCTGCAATCACTCAATCACTGAGCCACCCAGGTGTCCCTCCATCAGGGGGCTCACCTTGGGGTCCTATAGTTGCGCAGGGGCCGCCTTCCTCGTTCCTCTGTGACGAACTGGGCACCGGGACTGAACCTGGTTTGTCTCTCTGCCCCTGACGCCTGGCACGGCTGGTGGCTAGCGAATGTGCTTCCAAGTGTTTACTGGATGAAGAGGGAGGAAGGAAGGAAAGGAGGGAAGCCCAGGAAAGTCAGCCCACCGAGGGCTTCCCTGCTGGAAGGTAACTGGGTGCCACAAAGGGCTCACCGAATTGCCAGGTGACGTACTCACCTGAGTATGAAGGGAAACCCTGGGTACTTGGGAGAACACCATCAGTGTGGTGATTTCAAGGGACAAAGGCAGCCAGTCCCCACTCCTTAGCGCCTGCCTCTCAGAGCCTGGAGGGACCACATGCGGGGCCTGGTGGCTGCCAGGAGGATCCTGGTGTGAATCTGTATGAGGCCCCCTAGTACCCCAGGAAGGGACAGAGGTCCAGTTGGTTCATGACCCTTGCATGTGCTCTTTTGGGGAGAATATGGCCCCTTGGAGATGGCGGCGGAGCTGAGCAGAGGCAAGCGCAGGCCACCATCCCACAGGCCACACTCTGTGGTGGACCAGGTGGTGCTCTGAGGAGTGGAGTGTGTGCTGCAGGTGAAGGAACCCACCACCCCTCGTCTCTGTACATCCCCACCCCAGGCTAGGTGGGGACAGATGACCAAGGAGATGGCTTAGCAGCAGTCCGGGACTATTTTCTGGGTTCAAGCTAGGTCACTGTTTCTGAAGCTAAGTGTTTGGAGTTCCCAGGGGTTCAGGGCCTCGAGTTACAGGTGCTGGGGCCAAGGATCACAGGGCTGAGACATTTCAGGACGTGCTGAGAGGATGCACACGTCTGCCCCTCCACCTCTCCTGGCTTACATTCCTAAGACGGTGCAGGGTCAAGGGGTTATATCCTGGAGACAGTGGTGGCAGATGCTTTCAAGGCCAAAAGCCCGTCTTTGGGAATCCCAACCTCACCCAACCTCACCGTATAGTCATTAATCACCTTTTCCCCTCGAAGTCAAGAAGTCAGATCGACTGCTGCCGGCAAGATGATCTGCGGCCCTCGCCCAGGAGCAGAAGGCTTTCAGGTTTATTGACACTGTCCTTGCGCTGTCCTAAGCTCCTTCCGTGTCCTATGTCACTCACCTCTCAACACCCTCATTGACAGAGGCTGCCTGAGGCTCAGAGGAGTTAGCAGCCGCCTAAGGTCATGTGGTCAGAAAGTACTACCTGCTAGAGTTAGAACCCAAAAAGTCTGAGCTAGAAGCCAGAGTACCCGGCTCCCCCCACCTGACCACACAGCAAGCATATGCACCAGATGGACTATCGTCTCCCATGACAGATATGAAGTGGGGCTCAGAGAGGTAGTACCACCAGGCTGGTATCACCCAGCAAATGGGTGGCAGGGTGGGCCTGGGGTGAGGATCTCCAGGGCTCCCCTTACGTGTCCTGCAGGACCCCTCGGTTAAACCCGGCAAAGGTCAGGTGTGGCCAGGGCTGCAGAGAAGAAGGCCCTGCCCAGAGGCTGGAGCCGCAGACCTGCCTGGTCCCTCCCTTGGGAAAGGACAGCAGAAGCCTGCTCCCTGACACTCATGCATCTGGTTCTGTTTCCGTTCCCAGCCACTCCTCAGAGAGCTTCGAAAGGTCACTTTTTTCCCCTCAAATTCAAGTGGTTCGGGAGGCAAAGCCCTAGCTTCCGGACACTGGAGGCTCCACCCCTTCTGGTAAGATGTTCTTCTGGTTCCCATCACTGTGAAATCAGGCCAAGGCGCCGAGATGAGCATCTTTCACTATCCTTTGCTGTGTCCAAACCCAGCCACTCAGGGACCGATGCCCAGAGAGATGAGTGCCAGTGGGGACAGGGCATGTATCTCAGCAGGAAAGAGAGGACACATTCAGATTGGGTCAGCAGATGGCATTTACAAAGGCAGAAAGGCTACGAGAGGGATAGTGTAAGGCCAATGAGAGGTGATCTCGCTGCGCCTAGACCGGAGAGGGAGGGGAGGCGGTCACCCCAGGGGAGCTGTGACTTTGGCTGGCAGGAAGGGAAAAGGTCAGTGTGGGGTAGCCCTGCAGGGAGGAAGCCGGGAACAAAATCCCCTGACCTCCCACTCCTCCCCACCCCTCACCTGCTGGTGTCCCCGATGTGACCTGGGGTCAAGGGAGCCCAGTGATACAACCCCAAGGGCAGCCTCGAAAAGGAGAGTGGACCTGGCAGGGCAGACAGGAGCCATGAAGCACAGGGGCCTGGTACTGGCATTCAAGAAACAGGTACCTGGCTTCCATACTCACCACTCAAACACCTGCTGGGGATCCGCACTTCCTACAGAATAAGACCCAAATTAGCCCGGCATTCAAGGCGCTTTCCACTCAGATTCCAACCTATCTCCCTAATGGGAAGGCTATTGGCGACTCACATGATCTATCTGCACAGCAACTCTGTATCTTGATGAACATTTAAGTCTTAGCATGATGAACATTTCATAAACAAACCAAGTTTGCCCAGATGACACAGCTGGCAAGTGACGGGGCTGGAGTACGAACCCAGGTCCCCTGAAGCCGAAGCTTACGTGTTCTATCATCCTGTATCCTCACTGACTCCTCAGTGCACAGACTGGTGGACAGTCCTCGGCTCATCCAAACCCTGCCCACCTCACAGAAAGGGTCTGGATAAAGGGAGGGGATGGGGTAAGGAATATGGAAGGTGAGGATAATGTATGCTGGCCTCTAGGTTCTCACTTCACTCTCATAACAACCCTCCAGGGCAGGGATTGTCCTCTTTGTCTGGGCTTGAGACACTTCCACTTCAGCAAGGTCAAGGAACTGAGTTGTGGTCACAGGGCAGTTCCTGTCAGAGCCAAGGCCGGACCCCAAGATAAGCTGGATGCCTGGCAGACAGAGCTGGCCCTCTGTGAGCGGCGCCTGCAGGATCCTCGGTCCCATCCTTCCGGCTGACCCGCTAGCGAGCTCCGTCTCTGGGCACCTGCAGTTGCCCCTGCTCATCAGGCCTGCGGGCTTATGCACATCTACGGAAGGCCACTGTCAGATGAAAATACGTTACCGGAGAGAGAAGCGTACTAGGCGAATGGCATCAGGCCACTCTCAGTGTTATCAAACGGTGTGTGAGAAAGAGAGAGCTGGGAGGGGCCCAGGGGCCCAGATGCCACCGTTAGAGCTCAATCCCCTTGTCTGTCAGCAGGGTGCTGAAAGCATGAGATGCCAGAACAGGGAGGCTTAGTGGGAAAAATAAGGATGGAGGTCTGGAACCAGGGAGAGCAGGCCTGCTGGGTCATTTTGGGGAAGCTCCCTCACAGGTGTCCTGGTGGGCAGCAGAGAGATGCAGTATGGTGTGATGGGAAGATGATTCGAGAGATGTGGGTTTTAGCTCAGAGTGGTGTGCTGCATGGCTGTGCGTCTCCAGGCAAGTTACTTGCCTCCCCTGTCCCCCGGAACTTCCCTTCCTCCCTGTAAAAGGAGGGGGTGCACGAAATGTTTATTATATCCTAGTCCAAGACTCTGCAGCCCCATAAAGGCCCCCTTTACCTTCTAATTGCTGAGTCACCAGAGAGAGGAGCTCCTCCTTTTCATGCTTCCCACTCCAGCTGGGGCTGAGAATCATGAGGGTTGGAGAGGACACTGCAGGGATGAGCCCCGTGAGGCCCTCCCTGGGGGTCCCCACATTCCCAGCCCACGATCAGGTGCTCAGAGGAGGCCCATCTGCTGACATCTGCCTCTCCTACTAGCACAATTAACTTGCTACTATTCCTGGCAAATGACAGCAACCTGAAGCAAAGCAATTAGGGTGAAAAAGAGGCCCAGCTGCTTGAAGCCAAAGGAAAATAAACAGAAGGCCCTGTGCGTATTCCACCGCCAAGAGGAGCGATTCTTCACAGGATGATTAGCACTTCCAACTGCAGTCTCCTCCCCTCTGCTGAAGGCAGAGAAGTGACCTGTGAGCTGCTGTTGTTCTCAGATCCCACTCTCCCCTGGAAGTATATGGACCTCACAGTTCATCACCTCCTCATCAAAGTTTCCCCTGGTCACCTGCGCAGCCTCACCCCCTGCAGGAAATGATAGCCCTCTGCTCTGAAATCTTCTATGAGTTTTCCTCCAATTGATCAATTTATTCATTCATTTTTCTGACATCTGTTGAGCACCATTCATTCATTAAATAATTAAACCCCTACTATGGTCTAGTCACTGTTCCGGGTCCCGGAGATACAGCAGTGAACAGACAAAAAGTCTCTGTCTTCATGGAACTCAAGTTTTAGTAGGAGGAAATAGATGCTAAAGAAGTAAAAATATAGCATGGTAGACGATGCTAGATGCTATGGAGAAAAATAAAGCAGGAAAAGGGAGTAGGAACTGCAGAGAAGGGGAAGATAGACTTTAAGGGGAGCAGGGCCAGGAAAGTCCTCAGAATGAAAGTGACATCTGAGCAAAGGCCTGTAGGAGGTGGGCAGTCACCTGGTCCCGGCCCTGGTGGCGCCGCCTCTGGCCAGTCACACACCTGCTTGAGAAACCTCCGGAGATTACAACAGGATGAGAATCTGAAGTCACTTTTGGTATCCTGTACTAGGTATTGACTGTTGTATCAAGTATTAAGTGTAAACCTTTTAACTGACAATTAGTATAACTGTGGGTGGCTTCTGATTTTGTTTTTAATTCTGTGGATTGTGTTTAAATTCCAAAGTATGTTCCTGATTGTGAAATACTAAGCGGTATTGCACAGTTGTCACTTTATTGAATGTGTACAACAGTCCCATGAAATTGATAAAGCATACCCTTGTATAGCTTCAGGTGCTAGAATTAAAATTGATCTGTTATCACCAAAAAAAAGGGGGGGGGACTAAGTAAGGGAAGTATGCCTGGCATGGGTACCTGTGCAAAGGCCCTGCAGCTGGAGTGTGTTTGGCGTGTTTAAAGTACAGCAATGAGACCAGGGGGAGAGTGGTAGGAGACAACACAAGAGAGGAAATGGGGCAGGGGATCCTGAAAGGACTTGGGCTCTCACTTGAGTGAAATGAGGAACCACCCAAGGGTCTGAATGGAGAAGCAGCAAGGTCAGCCTGGCATTTCATTAGGATGGCTCTGGCTGCCACATGAGCAGACTGAAGGGAAGCAAGCAAGCAGGCCCTGGGTTGAGCGTAGGAAGTTCTGGCTTCTCCTTCTGCCTCTGTCAGGCAGGCTATAGAACCCAAACAGGATAGTTTCCATGAAGAGGAGAGCTTGGGGTGCAAGGCTACCAGGGTCAGGGTCAAGGAGAAAGTGTATGGAGAACTGGAGACAGCTCCAGAGAGTTGGGCTGCAGGGCTGCCAAGGAGACTCAGGAAGATGCTCCTTGCCGCATTAAGCTGTGTAGATCTTTCTGGAAGGATAGACTTCTCAGAGTGGGCCTCTGGGCTGGGATGGAGAGATTTTTAAACCCTGCCTTCTGGGTTTAGTAACCCCTGTGTCTCTGTATATTTGTCCCCGCTGCACCCCACCTGGTTTGGCCTCCCAAACCACACCTTCACCCAGAGGTAAAGTCTACGTGCCAGGGTATGAGAGCCTGAGAATCCCAAGTCCTTGTTCCGGGTCCTTGCTCTTCCACTTGACTGGCTATGTGACTTTGGGTGACTCATTTCAGCTTTCTGCTGGTTTCCTCATCTGCAAACAGACATGGTGACCACCCTTGTGGAGGGTGGTGGACTGTGGAAGGAACAGCACGGAGCCTGAGCCGTGAGGCCAGAGAAGGTGGGCTGGATTGTGAAAACCTCCCCCCACACTTCGTGAGAGGGAGGTAATCTCTGTGACAGTGCAAACCCCCTCAGGGCCTTAACAAGTCATTAGCACCCTCAGGGAGCAGGCCATTAGAATCTCAGCTAGATCCTCAGGCAAGGGAACCCAGGACAGTTAATTTTCCTATCATAGGGGGAGTGGAAAGGACTGGGTTTAGGGGAACAGGTAAACACTAAGAAAAGGTGGTGCAGGGGGAAGGGTGACAGGGAGGGGAGTGTTAAGGAGACTGGCAGAAACACCTGGTCCATCTCAGAATGTCAGCGAAGCAGGGAGGCAGCCACGGAAAACAAGCATGTGGCCCTGGGTTCAAGGCTGGGGCTCTGCTACTTCCTTGTCATGCCTCTTCCAATCACGTGACCTTTGGGTGTTTGGGTTATTTAATCTTTAAGAGCAGAGGTTTTGCCAAGCTGCAAAACCACTTAAAATTCTTAGCTTAAATAAGTCAACTGTGGGAAAGCTCACTGTGAACAGTGTCATTGTTATACACAAAAGACATCTCAGAAAAGGCTGCTCCGGACCAAGGAATAATACCACCACCGCAGGAGCCAGCAGGCCCTGTCTGGGCAGGTCCACACAGCCAGCTGCAAAAGGTGACATCCACAAGCTCTGTAGGTTGAGAGAACAGATGAGCAGATGGATCTCAAGATTGCAAATCTCAGGGTTCACCATTAGGAGTGAACAAGGAAGAGAGTGCTCTGAACTGTTCAGAAAAATTATCCATAACTTGGAAATAGGTGAAAGGACTGCTTGTCGTTTCAACGTTGCTGTGGGGCAGGGTTGAACAGCCAAGAGTTATTTAATTCTCTCGGGAAAAACGAAATGCCTCTGTTTTAGAATTCACTATTGACTAGAGTCCCGACTTTGTGAAGCTACCTGCTAACTTGTCGCTGCATGTATATATAGGCTGGTGCGTGTATGTGAAGATCCAAAGGATTTTACTCCGGTACAGAAACCCAAGTTATGGTTTGTAAGGTCCTGTAAGGTTCTGTAAGCTTTACCACCCCTTATCTTAGCAAACTAATTTCAGTAGGTCTTTTCCAACCAAAGACATAAATCTCGTCTCTCAAATATTCCTCTGAACCAGCTTTACCATTGTTTCCTTTATTGACGAATTAAATAAACCTTTGATATGTGATAAAAATTATACTTTGACAAAATCAAAAAGTGAGGGGCTCTGTTATGCCCTGGCACGGGGACACAGGCTTTGGGCAAATTGCTCAGCCTCTGGGCCTCACATACCTCATCTGTCTGCCATGAAGCGAAGGTACCTAACTCCCAGGACTGAGGGCTGGAGCGGGAAGACGGATGTGAAAGTACTATGCACATTATTCACAGGATGCAAAAGTCAGAATTTATTGCTGTGATTTAGGCTTCTCCAGTGCTAGCAGGTCCTGGGATTCTGGGGGCAGCAGTCCCCAAGGCTTGGGACATAGGTCAGGGCAAAAGGCAACGAGGGGCAGACCCGACACTATGCTCCATGCTGATGCTGCATACTATACTTCTAATGAGGCTAGGACTTCCCATGGGCCTCAGGTCTTGGAGGATGGAAACAACTGGGGACACACAGGTCATGGAGAAGTTGAAGGACTAGGGTATGCAGGTGACCAGAAATCAGGCCAGGAACATACTAAAGGAGGGACGAGAATCCTCATCCAACACCAGGTTCCGAAGTGGTCTAGCCCTTACAGCCTGGGTTCTATCAGGACCTCAAGATTGGATTCTCTAGGTGGGGAAGCACCCAGGTCAGTTGACAGCACAACAGGATCTCGGCCCCTGCTATCTGCACATTTGTGTGGTTTCACGCACAGAATGATGCCAGTCAGGGGTCCAACGAGCAACGCAGGCAGCCAAGGTCAGCAAGAGCCAACCCTGCACAGAGGTGGGTACAGAGGCAACAGAGTGGGGGGTGGCAGGGAGGAAAGGCATTCCAGGCCCCTAGAATGGCAGGAGCAGAGGCTTGGAAGAGGGAATTAACCCGCAGAATGCGGAGGAGGGACGCCACTGAGGAAGAGGAAGCAGTGAGACCTGGCCAGGAGTGGGCTCCCACGCAAGTGATCTAAAGTCATGGAAGTTAATAATCCACTGCCCACAGGGTGACGGCAAAAACGGGAGCGGGCGAGGGGTTTGCAACTGAGTTCTTTCCCGCCGCCAGCATCCTGTGAGGGGGTGTGGGGAGCCCTCTCTCTCTCACAGGTTCAGCTGTTATGGTCCCTGCAAGCCCTGCCAGCTTCGCCCGCTCCCCAAATGCGTCCGTCCACAGCTGTTCTGCCTTAAAGGCTGGGCTCACCGAGCCTCTTCCCATCTGTTCCAGCCTCCCTCCCCCCCTTCCCTCTGAACCTTCCTATAGCAGCTAATTACCCCACCTGCCTTCTTCACGCACTTGGGAGACTCTCTTCCTTCCTGGACTTAAATATTTTTCCTCTTCCCTATGTTCCCTTTGCCCTGATTTCTTCCATACTTTTATTCCACTGTGAGTTTTTCGTTCTGCGTGTTGCCCTTAGCCCTCAGCGGATCAAGACTAAGTGTGTATCAACCTTTGTTGGTCTTGGGCCAGACTCTAGGCTTCGTGGACCTCTCTAGCACCTACACCTACATTAGGCCTTGCACTGTACCTGGCACACAGTAGGTGCCTAATTCTTGCCAACTGACTGGCAGTTTGATTAACATCGCTTATCTCACTCCTAGCCATGCTCAATTATTGGCCCACTCACACACAAGCCTGGGTTAGTGAAATCCCACTCCCGTGGCCCATTCCGCCGGCATTGTGACCCACCACCTCTCCGCAGAGCCCACGTAATTCGAGGGTGCAGACCCCGGTGTCCTCGTTACTCTCTGAATTTCTCCACACACGTTCCTATCACGTGTCCCACCACCTTCCTAGCACAAGGCCCAAGACCTGCAGGTCTCAACCAGGGGGACAGAAGTTCCGAGCAGCTCCGAAGGGCCAGCCTTATGGACTCAGCCGTGGCTCAGGGAAGACTCCGGGTTATCCCCTCCTAAAGGGCAGCCGGGGTCACAGTTCTGGTGTCGTGGAGGCCACAGGCCCCGCGGCGCCAGGAGGCAGCCTCAGGAGGCAGGTCTGCAGGGAGCCCGGCCGCGGGAAGCCGGCCTTCTCCCTGAGCAGCCTCCAGGTGCCCCCCTCAATGGCGTAGAGCAGAGTAAACATGCGGTTGACCGTGTAGACGGTGTCGCCGCGCACCACTGCCGTGAAGAGCGCCCCCTTGCTGTTCACGAACTGGCCGGGCAGCGCCGTCCACTGGCCGGTGGCCAGGTTGAGGCAGTCGATGGCGCAGTGCAGGAAGTCGTCGGAAGGTCCGTTGCGCACCACGTAGAGGCTGTCGCGGTGGGCCACCATGCAGTGGCCGTAGCTCTGCGGGCGCCGCAGCTCGGCCACCGGCAGCCAGGCGTCGGCCCGCTCGGCGTACTCCAGCACGGCCGTGGTGTCTGCCGGCCGCCACAGGCACACGAAGAGGCGGCCGCGCGCCTGGGCGCACGGGACGCCGGCCGCCGGCTGCGGCAGGTCCGCCGCGAAGCTCCAGCGGCCGGCGGCCGGGTCGTAGCGCTCCACGGAGCTCACGGGCGTCCTCTGGAACTCGCCGCCGATGGCGTAGAGGCGGCCGTCGAAGCCGGCCAGCGCCGTGTCGTAGCGCGGCTGGTGCGGGCTGGGGAACCGGCGCCACGTGCCGCCGTCGGGGTCGTAGCAGAAGCCCAGCTGCACCACCTCCTTGCTGGCGCCGCGCACGCCGCCCACGATGTACAGCTTGTTGCCCAGCGTGGCCACGCCCGCCAGCAGCGTGCTCGCCTCCAGGGGCAGCGCGGCCAGCGTGCGCCACGCGTCCTCCTCCTCGTCCAGGTAGCACAGCGTGCGCGACGCGTCCTCCAGGAAGCCGGGCGCCGGCGTGTGCGTGCTCACCGCCACGTAGCTGCTGGGCCGCAGCGCAGCCACGTAGGCGCGGGCCTCGGGCAGCGCCAGCTCGGCCGCCAGCTCGCGCGCGCCGTCGCGGATGAAGAGCGCGGCGCTGCGGAACACGTCGTGCAGGCCGAAGGCGGCGGCCGCGTCGCACAGCAGCGCGCAGTTGTCCGACGTGAGGCTGTGCTCCAGGAAGCGCGCCAGCGCCGGCGCCTGCAGGAAGGCGGCGCACTCCACGGCCTGCAGCAGCTCGTCGGCGGCCGCCAGCGCGGGCCGCTCGCCGCGCAGCACCTGCAGCGTGGTGCGGAAGCCGCCGGCGCTCAGCGCGCCCAGGCGCAGCTCGGCGGCGCGCGTCTCCCGCATGCCCGAGCGGAAGAGGCCGCGGAAGAAGCCGCAGTGCTCCACCAGCAGCGCCCGGTCGGCCTGGAACAGCTGGCCGCCCACCCACACCTGCACCGGCGGGGCCTCGGGGGCCCGGGGCATGGCGAGCCGGAGGTGGGGGGGCGCCGGCAGGCCTGGATTCCGCGGCCACCGCCTCTGGGGCTCCCCCGGGGCGGAAGAAACTTCCCGACGGCTATAAATATCTCCCTGTCTAAAGATAGTGCGGCTCATGTGATGCGGTGGCCGGCAGGCTGCATGGCCCTGAGCCCGTGGGCATCGGGAGACCTGCAGGGGCACTCGCTTCCTTGTGGGCAAGAGTGACAGCAGCGACCCTGCCGCGTGCGGGCACTGTGAGGGCTGCCTACAAAGACACCCCCCCCCCACCCCGTTTAACCTGCACTAAAGCAGCTGTGTGCTCTTGTCCGAGTACTCTAACTCTGACCTGGTAACCTGGGCTCTCAGAATGTGACCGGCGATAGGCACCTATCTCATGGTACTGGGCCGATGGCCATAAAGTGTTTGAAATGAGGCTCCCGAGAATTTACCTGACTTGTCCAAGGTCATTCAGCTGGGAAGAAGCAAGGACGATATTCATACGTAGTCCACCTCGTTGGTTGGGGGCTGAGGGGGTGGATCTTAGGCACTGGAGGGAGAGGCAGAGGTAGAGCAAGATGGAATGGACCAGGCTGGGGACTGGAACAGGTTCTAAAGATTTAATTTACTTCGGAGAGAGAGAGCACGGGCTAGCGAGTGAGCGCAGGGGGGAGTGGCAGCTCAAGCAGACTGGTGCTGAGGCCGGAGCCCAATGGGGGACAATCTCATAACCCTGAGATCATGACCTGCAGGAGCTGAAATCAAGAGTCTGCACCTAACCAACCGAACCAGCCTGGGGGCCCCATGGAGCAGGTTCCAATTTACCTGAACCTCTGCCCCTGACGCTGAGCTAATTCAATCTCCCTTTCAGCCTTGGTTTCCTTCTCTCTAAAAATGGGAGCGTAGAAGGTGAGCATCCAATAAACCTCTGAATGTGGAAGTACTCCTTCAGTTGGTTTTTGGAATGGAAAGCTGATGTCTACTCTTCACCCGTCCATCCATTGCTGTGTAGCTCTGGGCTTTGGGGAAAAGTAAGTAGGGCTGCTGAGGGGATCGTATATATCTATAGATGGGAAGGGGAAGGGCCTCCTGAAATAATAATAGTTAACGTGCACTATGTGTCAGGCACTTTTGTAGACACTTTGACTCCTGTAATCCTTGCAATAACCCTATGAGTAGACACTGTCATTTTCCTTCATTTAATAGTTACCCATGTATTGCTTTAAAAAATAGTACGAGTTTCTATTTCATGGATGAAGAGACTACGGAAGGCACCAAGAGTTTGGTCATATGCCCAAGGTCACATGGCCAGAGAGTGGCAGAGCTAGGACTGGCTTGCAGCCAGTCTGACTATAGAGCATGTGCCCCTAACCACTGTGCCCTGCTGCCTGCCTGTGCTACAAATCCTGGGTATTCACCTCTTGCCAGGAGTTCACAGTTGACAGGAACTTTAGGCTCATAGGGTTTGACTTGACAGTGAAGGACCAAAAGGGGAATTGCCCAGTGTCATGTAGCTTGGGGCAGACAACCCGAGGCCTCCTGCTGCCCATCCCTGGGCATTTTCCCCACTGCAAAGAACTTTCCTGGGTGACCAGCTAAGACTTTGGGGTTGAAAATATCAGGTGGAGGAGAGCTTAGTGATTATTTTCTCCGGGGACCTTATGCTACAGGTGGGGAAACTGAGGCCCAGACCTGGATAGGATGGTATCTGCCATTCAGGACGTGTTCAACTACAGGCTTTCTCCAAGAGGATGGAGTGGCTTATGATGACACAGCCACAGTTGGGAGGGGGCAGAGGAACTTCTATCACTCCTAGGACACACACATATGCACAGATTCTCACGTATGAATCTGCAGACCCAACACAAATGTGCCTCTTCTGCCAGGAACTCCCACCCAGTTCACTCCATCAAAGCAGGTCTGGGATATGGGGACCACTTGTGTGAGCCTGGGAAGCCAAAGGCCTGGAGGAGGCAGCCAGAAATATCCGGGACACTCTGCCCCAGGGACTAGACAGGAAGAGTAGGAGGGGATAGGGAGAGTGGGCAGGAGTCCTCACAAATACTCTCCCAGGCCCTCTGCCAGCCTCTCCTTTCCTGAGGCCAGATACTGGTTGAAAGCATGACTGTCCCCCTCTTGGAGGAAAGTGGACCCTGTGGTGCCCAGTCCTGATTCTGTCCGTGCTGGTGGCCCCAGGGGTAGAAGAGAAGGTGTCTGACTGTTCCCATTTCATAGATGATGAAAGGGAGGCCCACAGATGGCATGGGCTTTTCCTTGGTATGCACAAAGATGTGGAACTAGATGGAACCCCGTCTGCTGCCCAGGCCTCAGTCCAGTACTAGCCTTTCTCTTAGGGTAGGGAAAAAGCTGCCTCCTGCCAGGCCCCAGCTAAGGAACAGGGTTGGGGAAGGGCGAAGGGCTGACCCTCAAGGGGACACAGTTGCCTCTCAGATGGTCTGTCTCAGGCACCTGGTGACGGGCAGACACAACAGATTGAACCTCTGCTGGGCCCTCTCCTGAGAGGAGTGGAAGGAGAGCAATTCTTCTGGCCAAAGCTGGCTCCCAGTGTCAGTTTTTCACAAGTCCAGCCCTGGCTTCAGTGGGTTGGGATGCTGTGCACACACTCAGCTCCAACCCTCAGTAGCTAGGCATTGGGGCAGGGGTCACCCAAGGTTGAGGTTCATGGTTCTAAGGCTGGGCTGAGGACAGGCCCTTTGGCCTTGCTCCCAATGCCCCAGTGGGGTGTCGTCTGCAGCTGGTGAGAGTTTCCTCTACCCAGACAGTGAGTGTTCCCTCTGGGACTTGGAGAGGATGAGGGACTATCCTGGCTGTGGCAGCCCACGGAGTTCCCAGGCTCTGTCCGACCTCACACCAACCTCCCTCCACTTTGCACCCCCATACTGTGTGAGGTTCAGGGTGGGGGCAAGGAAAGGGGAGCTGTGTCTGTGTCAGAATCTGAGCCTTTCTAGAGCTCACACCGAGCTTTGTTCATCTTTCCATCCACAGTGATTGGCGTACAGTAAGGGGTCTGTTAAGTAGACTCCTGGGCCCTAACCTAAGTGAGAGTCCCTAATGTGATGGAAGAGACACAACCCTTGTGTCCCAAAAGAGCCCGCAGTCTAATAAAGGACACATAGCCCTGAGATGCCCCCAAGCCTGATGGCGGACCCCTGGCCTTGCCACCCATGGCACTACACAGGGTAGTGAGGAGCTTGCCTGGGCCTGAGGAAGAGCACTGGACTAGGAGTCAAGATTCCCGCTGGGCTCTAATGCTGGTACTACCACTAACTCGCAAAAGCTACCCAACCTCTCCAGGCCTTAGTTCTTCATCTGTAAAGTGGAACTTTCATCTGACTTCTAAGGTTCTGTTTAGCTTTGACACCTGAATTTATCATTGAGCAGCCACAGAAATATTTGTCATATTGTGCCTCCAGGGAATGCAGACATAATCACAAAGGGGTCCCAATAGCTTAGCTTTGTGTGGAGTGGGTCCTGGGGTGTTGGTGGCAAGAGTAGGACCTGGCATCTGGAAATCTTCAGAGGACCTACCTGTTTAGACCTATACATGCACCACTTATATCACTTCAGAGACATCTATTGAACACCTGCAAGTTCACTGCTGGACGGACCAGGTGCCACATCCTCTTCATTTTGAGGGCCCCATATAAGAGCCTTGAAGATTGGGGATAGGGGATAAGGATTGTGCTACTTGCCCTTACAGAAAAACCTCTCCCTTGCCCCTGAGTGTCCAAACTTCTGGCTGCTAAACAATTGTGGCTTCTTTGTAGACAGGTGAGAAATGTGTGCTATTCTTGCCCAGGGGGAGTGGGCAAACAAAGAAACGATCTTTTGTTCCAACCTCTGGGTGGGACACTTTCATGTCATCTCATCTAACCCTTAATACTATCCCTGTTTTAATTCTATCCCTGCTTATTCTGTGGTTTGAGAGAAAGTGGCTGATTCCAAAGGCCTGGTCCACAGTGGGTGCTTCTGGGTGGACAAGCAGCCCAGACAAGGAGACTGAGGATGGAGAGAGGGACTGGGTACAGTTGTGAGGTTGGCACTATTTTCCTCCCAGGCTTCCCAGGCCTCATAGGACAGGTAGGCTTTGGGCAATTAGCAATCAAGGCTGAGGACCTGAGTACCAGCTGGCAACTAGTTCAAATAATCTCTAACCTAGATGAGAGTTAAGGGTCATCCCATCTCATCCTGCAGGTCATGAAGGAGTCTCCTTACAACACCTCCTTGAAGTGGTCACCCCCTTGATTGCCTTGAGGGTTGGGAAGCTCACTTCCTCTAAAGACAGTCCCTTCTAACTAGGGACACCTCAGATGGTTCACATGAAGGTAGAACCCGCCTCCTTGCAATGCCTACCTACTGGTCAGTCTTAAAGTTTTAAGGCTCACACAAGCAGGGCCATAACAGAGCCCAAGTTTACACCTAGTTGGGCCTACAGGGGTCCACAGCTTACCCCTCTCTCCAGCAGTTCTCTGATGAAATTGGTTCTCTCCCCATAAGCCCCATTCAGAACCAGCCTGTCCTCACAAGACTGGGGCCAGTCCAGGGAGGTGGCTAAAAACTTGGCTCCCAATTTTCTCCACCTACAACTCAAAGGAAAACCCTTGGGCATTAGTCCTAATAACACAGCTGGTTTACCATTATCTCCTACAAATACAATTAGGCTGAGTCAGTATTCATGTCCTACCCTGGAAAATAATTTTCCTTTCTGGTTGAGAAGTTATTACCATCAGGCTCTGACCCCAGACTCTGCCTACTGATCTGGATTTCCATGGTTTCTTTTTCATGTGGGTGGGTAGATTAACAGGGGCAAGGAGGGGAGTTATGGAGGTTGGAGGGAAAAGGGCTGCAGTGAGGGGTCTCTGAGACTCCCATGCCCTTCTCCACTCTAGCCTGGAGTATTTCAAAAGAGAGGCTCCACGGGTTCTAGAAAGTACTAAACCTTATGCTGTCACTCTCTGTTAGACCTGAATCACATCATGGGATTTGGGATTTATTTTCTCCTCCTCTAGTTCTATAGATGGGGGCACCAATGCTCAAAGAAGTCAGGTGACTTGCCCAAGGTCACTTTGTGAAAGAGCTGGCACTAGATCCTAAGCGTCTGGATTTCCCATGTGGGCCCTTTGCTCTGTATCCATCATGACCAGATTTACCCTGGGTCCCAAAAGAAATGACAGGTGACCCCTACCAGGTTCATCCACCAATCCTAGAATCATCGTAGGCAAGAGAGTGCCAGGTTTTATAATAAAGAAAACGCTCCATTTATACACTAGACCACAAACACCTGCAAGTCATTAGCTCCCATTAGGGAGAAAACAGTGATCCGGGGTGGGTGGTTTCTTAAAGCCGAACCCATACTGACCATGAAATGCTGGTCAGGAGGTCTCCCCCTCCCCTGCGCAGGGCTCCGCTTGGGCACTGCAGTGCTGCCTGCGAGTTCCCATAGTGAAGGGCCCAGTTGTGTGCCAAGCTGAGCTGGCTGCGGCTGTGACCTAGAGAAAGGCCCGGGGTTGAACCCAGCAGGCTTCCCGGAGGAGGAGGCGGGGGCTGCGGGTAGCACAAAGGAAGGAGCGGATTCTCGAGCAGGTGGGAAGAGACCTCCTTCCGCTCCAGCCTCTACCCCGGGGCTGCCTCTCTCCCGCCCCCCACCCCCGTCCTTCCCTGCGGGGTCCCGGCGCCCGGGGCGGGGCCAGCGCGGAGCTGCCTCCCCGCGTGGGGAGCGGCCGAGGCGTCCCGCGGGGGCTCCCGCAGCCCTTACAAGGAGCGCGGCTGCTCGGGCGGCCCCGCCCCCCCCCGGCTCCTCCTCCCGCCGGGCTCCGCCGCCCGGGACGCAGCCCGCCTGGCGCTCGACGCCGGCCCGGGCGGGACTCCGACGGCCCGAGCCGGCCCTGCGCTCCGGGCCCCGACGGGCGGGCGCGCTGCGCGGGGCCCTCCGACCGGGGACCGTGTCCCCCAGCAGCGTCGCCATGTCCTCGGTGTTCGGGAAAGCGCGCGCGGGCAGCGGGCCGCAGAGCGCGCCGCTCGAGGTCAACCTGGCCATCCTGGGGCGCCGCGGGGCCGGCAAGTCCGGTGAGTTGCGGGGCCCGGAGACGCGCGGGGTGCGCCCCGGACCGCTGGAGGCAGGCCCCGCGTGACTGCGGGCTTCCTGCGCCCGGGGGCCGCGTCGACGCCCGGAGGCTCCTTGCCTCAGTTTCTCTCTGGCTTGGCTCTCTCTGCTTTGCCCTCACCTCCCCGGCCTCTCGTCCATCTTGGGTTCCTGGCCCGTCTTTCCCGGTGTCTGTGACACTAGCTACCGCCCCCCTCTGCCTCTGTGTCTCCCCGTCCTCTGCTGGCCTCTCCCCTCCCCCTGTGTCTCTGTGTCTCCCCGTCCTCCGATGGTCTCTCCCCTCCCCCTGTGTCTCTGTGTCTCCCCGTCCTCCGCTGGCCTCTCCCCTCCCCCTGTGTCTCTGTGTCTCCCCGTCCTCTGCTGGTCTCTCCCCTCCCCCTGTGTCTCTGTGTCTCCCCGTCCTCTGCTGGCCTCTCCCCTCCCCCTGTGTCTCTGTGTCTCCCCGTCCTCCGATGGTCTCTCCCCTCCCCCTGTGTCTCTCAGTGTCTCCCAGTCCCCTACTGGTCTCTCCCTTGCTGTTGACCGCCTTGCATCTCCTCTCCTTGGGGCCCCAGTCAGCACTGGTGCCTGGCACCAAAGGGACCTGTTAGGCGCTGATCGGAAGCCCAGGCCCCTATGAGCTTGTAGGCTGGGGATGAAGGCATGTGGTAGAGGTCAGTGGCTATTGGGATTCTCCAGGAAGGGGCTCACCCCAATTCCCTGGAATGGAACAAAGTGTAGTTCCTATCATATGTATTTGTTTCAAGTCAGACCCCTCTCTTGACTTTCTCAAAGCACATTGGACTGTGATCCCAGGTGCCTGGGACTTATTCTTGATGAATCAACATCTTGGGTTGCCACTGACATCATTTCTGCCAACAACAAACTGCCTTAACCATTCCTAGCAGCTCTCATCCAGGTGGAGCCCAGGTGGGTTAGGGGAGAATGTGTCACCATAGACAGAGACCCAGAAAAAGGGTCTATACTCCCCCTCCCACCGCCACTCACAGTCCCAGGCAGCTGAAGGTAGGAGGGCAGAGGGGGCTCCTCACTGGCTCTTTTACAGTCACGGCCATTAGTGGATTGGCCAACATGGGCTGTTAGCAGTATTCTTTGAGACTTGATGGGATCCTCCTCTCCACTTGTGAGACCAGCCCCCTGACTCAGAGAGGGGACTCTGAATCATGTTTTCCTACAGAAAAGATTTTGTTACAGAAAAGATTTGCCCTCTTCCCTTTGAAAGTCAAATTGTGTCTGTAGCTCTGTCACTGGTACAGTTTAGCCAGTGACTACATGAATGAAGGAATTTAAATTTTAAAGTATGTATTCCCTGGGTATTAGTTTGCAGAATGACACTGTTAGGAATCCTGGGAAAGAATTTTAAGGGTTTTCTTTAAAATATCACATTACTTTTAAAGAGTCCAGCATGACAGTTGGTTGGCCCTAGGCTTTATGTGGCTAAATTCTGAACAGAATCAGAATCCTATTAATGAATTCCACCGGGGAGAACTTCATTTTAGGTTTTACATTCTTTGGGACACTCATGATGAGTGTGGAGGCCCAAGCCTGGAGCCAAGACTTGAGATGAAGGGGATGAAGGACTGGAGTGTGTTTACTTGGGATGTGAGTGTTCATGCTCCTCCCGGGGATCACAGACTAGTCAACTCAGCTCTTACTCTTTGGCTTATACCCAAAACCAGAATAGATGTGCCCCACATTTCAGAATTTTCACAACTTGACCAGGGGGATGTCTCCCTTCCAGTTTGAGCTTCACCAGACTGTCCCTAAGGTAACTGGTTGTATAGGTCCTGGACCCCTTAGTTCGAGTCTTTATAAACACCCGCCTAGGCTTGCCTCTCACAGCTTTTCTTGCCATAAAAAAAAAAAAAAAAAAAAGAAAGAAATCCAGGATGCAACTGGAGGAAATATGGTTCCCCACATTTCTGGTTTCTGCTGAGCTTCTCAAACCAACTTCTCAGCTCTCAGACTCATCCCCCCAGAGAGCTGAGCTTAGTGTCAGCCAGGAGTCACAGAGGCTAGATGGGGCCTCCCTAAAATGAGAGAGGCAACCTCCAGGGGCCAGCAGCCAGACACAGCAGCGGAAGACTCAGCCACTTCTTTCTGCTTCCTGCAGCTCTCACCGTGAAGTTTCTGACCAGGAGGTTTATCAGCGAATATGACCCCAACTTGGGTAAGGAACCACTCCTCCTCATTCCTCCTACTGTGTCCCCCTTGAATCCTCCAGAGCACATGCCTACACTGTGGTGGGCTCACCAGACCTGGCCAGGATCCATTATCTGAGGGCAGAGGGGAGGAGCCACTAGGATGAGTCAGCCCATGGGACAAAATGGTTTAAGTGCCAGAAATATATCCTTCCACAGCCTACCCCTGACAACTTGGAGGTTGGGTTAATTAAGAGAACCGAGACAGGCTGATTTGCCCTAGATTATGAGGTATGGTGAGACTTAAAAAAAAAAAAAAAATCAAACACAGCAGAATGTCTACAACCATTAAATGTTATTCTTCAAAATGATCACTCAATGTACTTTTCCAGAAAAGCTGGACAAAACATTTGAGAAGTTCTCTAGTGGTACTGGCTTCTGGCCCATTCTGAACCACATGAGAAAACTCATCTTGTTTTATAGCCATATCATGACATATTGGAAGAAAGGATGCTCTGTTATTAGAGCTCGGTTTGAACCCTAGCTCTGCCACTTTCTGGCTGTGCAACCTTCAAACAATAACCTAACTTCTCTGAGCTTCCATTTCCTCATCTGTTACATGGGCATAAAGATACCTATCTCAGAAAATTACTGAGAGGATTAAAGAAATAACACACGTAAAAGATTTATCCTAGTATCTGATCCACAGTAGACACTCAATGCATATTCACTTTTCCTTCCTCTTTCTTTTTTTTTTTTCAAGATTTTATTTATTTATTTATTAGAGAGAGAGAAACAGAGAATGGGAAGGGGGAAGAGCAGAGGGAGAAACAGATACCCCGCTGAGCGCAGAGCCTGACTTGGGTCTCGATCCCAGGACTCCAAAATCATGACCAGAGCCAAAAATCAAGAGTCAGAGGCCCAACCAACTGAGCCATCCAGGCGCCCCTCCTTCTTCTTTCCTTAAAGTTTATATCTGTAACATTTGTTTATTGTAAACTGTTTACTGAGAAAAATAGTGTTGTCTGGATACACTTAGCCTTATGAAAATGAGTGGTGCAGTCTTGGACTATTTTTCTCATTCATTAAGACTTAAAGCATTTGTGGGACCCTGAGGGCCCTCCCAGAAACCCAGGGCTATGGGGCACGGACTGGAAACCTCTGCCACAGGTCTCAGATGGAACGTACTGTGACACCTGGAAGAAAGAGCCCCTGAGCCCATTGGTGCCCTAAGTTCAGGTTGGAATATTGAATCCCAGTGTCGGAACAGGAAGGGACCTCAGGGCTATTTAGTCTATTGATTTCTAGAATTTTTTTCCCTAAGTACCAGAAGCCCTTCTTTCCAGGTGATCTTAAATAGAATCCCAGGGTGTCAAACAGAGAAAGAGGTGGAGGTCCCCTGGTTAAGTCAAGAGTACAGGGCAGCCAGCTCACTGCCAGTCCCTAAGGGGTTTGTTTCTCAAAGCCTGGTTGGACCACCTGCACTCAGACCCAACCTCTTGGTGCCTCAGAAGAAGGAAGAGGCCCAAGGAGCTGAGGCTTCCAGGCCAGAGTCACACAGCAGGTCTGGGGGACCCCATTTGACTAGCAGAGTCCATTGCCCATAGGAGTGGGACACAGGATGTAATTGTGCTGGCCAGGCTCCCGTTGAGAGGGGCGAGGCCAGAACATGAAATCAGGTGGAGTGGGGCAGTGAAGACAGGGAGGAAGTAGGAAGTCAAAGCATACAAGCAGGGCTGTCTGGAAAGGGAAAATGATTATTTCCAAGGATGGTCCCTCAAAAGCCAGATGCTGCCTAGCCTGGATGGGGAATACTGATACTAAAAAATATTAGCTGTTTATCTGAAATTCAAATTTAACTGGTCATCCTGTATTTGCTCTGGCAGCCTACTTGCAAGTGTCCTCCTCCCTGTCCCCAATCCTTACCCTTCTTGAAGGTTCTTGCCAGAAGAGCCTAGTATAGTGGTTTGGGCTTCCTGATTGAGTCATTTTGGAGTTCTGACCTGAGAGTGGAACGTAAGATCACACTGTCCAGTGGGGGGCAGGGGGGCACCGGCAGCAGCTCCACAGTGGTCCGTCACCCCAGCCTAAGAACCTGAAGCTGGAGAGATGACCAGACGCTCTCCTTCAGCCTTCTGGGAGGCCAGTGGCGCTCCTTGGGAGTTCTGCTCCACCATCTAAAAATTCCAGCCACTGTCCAGTGGCTGGCCACAGCTATAGTGGGGACTCTGGGACCAGAGCCTTTCTTTCTGTGGAGAGTGGTCTGAGCATCCAAGGGGGAAGGTTAGCCACTGGGACATGTGAAACCACTCCTTTTCAGAGGCCTTCCTTGAACCGAAAGTGAGCTTCTTGAGCGCGGAGACCTGTGTTACTCATTCCCATTTCCAGCATGGAGTATGGTACTAGGCACAACATAGATGCTCTTCAACATGAGATTGAATTTGGGTTTTGGGATTAGCCTTTAAAGAAGAGTTCCAACTATTATCCCCATTTTACAGGTAAAGACATTGAGGCAGAGAGGGCTCAGTGAATTGCCTTGGAGAACCTCAGGCACATAGGAAGATGGGTACCACTCCAGCAGCTTTCCCCTAAGGCAGCCTATGCTCTAGAGGGCCTGGAATCAGAGATCTGTGTGGCACTGGGCTCTCTGAGCCTCAGTTTCCCTATCTGGAAGATGGGGCCAATAGCCTGTGCTCTGAGTAAGGGTTGTGGCCAGGAAAGCTGGTAGGAGCTGAGGGAGTGCTTATGGAAAGGCTGTGCCTGTGCTGAATGCTCCGGGAAGACGTAGGGGTCCCCAGAAGAGCATCCTCTCACAGAGGAGCTGGGGGCTCCTTGCCTGGCTTGCCCAGGGCAGAATGACAGCTTCTCACCTCTTTTTCCCTCATCCTGCTCTGGAAAGAACATGGGCACCGTTTCTGATGCATCATCCTACACACACTCTGATCAGAGCACCTTTAGCACCTTTAGAAAATTATTGTTGCATAAACAAGGGGAAAATAGTTTGAGAAAGAGGAATCTTCTCTCAGCATAAAAGTCCTCAGAATAAGGGCAGTTGGGTGGCTCAGTGGTTGAGCATCTACTTTTGGCTCAGGTTGTGATCCCAGGGTCCTGAGATCAAGTCCCGCATCAGGCTCCCCACAGGAAGCCTGCTTCTTCCTCCTCAGCCTATGTCTCTGCCTCTGTGTGTATCTCTCTTTCATGAATAAATAAAATCTTAAAAAAAAAAAGTCCTCAGAATATTAGGGAGAACTAGGAGTTATGAAACCCATGTGGTTAAGTACCCCAGAATGCCCTAGAGAGCAGGACTTGGGGATGAGAAGATAGGACATGACTGTGACTTGGAAAGGACCTCCCACCTCCAGTCACCTCACTTGCCAAGGGAGAGGAAGCAGGATAAAATGATCTCCAAGGCTTCTCCCAGCTTGCCCAGGCATGTGCCACATCTGGACTGGGAGCTTCTGCTCTTCCCCTGTACTCTGCCCAGACAGAGCTCGAGGATCAGCTGGTCCTCTCGGGAGGAGCCCAGCCTAGAAGACCCAAGGCCAGATTCCTTCCACTGATGGGGTGCTGTGTGGCAGTGGGCAAGTTCCCTCCTCTGGGCTTCATCTCCCTACAATGCAGAGAACAGTAACCTTGAAAGGCTGTTTGCTGTGAGGAACCACAGGAGGCCAATGTTGGACTAATATTTTTCCTTGGACTGGGAAGGACACAATGCCTGTTTGGGGGTAGGGGTGGGGGGTATGGAGCAACTAAGAGGGGTGCACTAGACAACTTTGGCAGGAAAGTAAAAATCTGAACAAGATGTAGGCATCTAGGGGCAGCTCTTCTTGCACCAAATATAGTTAAACATTTGGGGCATATTTTCCATTAGATTTTTTTTTTTTTGTCTTTGAATAAGAGCAGTTATTTATCCAAGTCCCCAAACAGGCTGGGGATGGGAGCTGTCTGTGATTCCTGCTGGCTGCTAGTGGACCTGGCATGTGTCCAGGCCTGGCTTGACTGCCAGTGGCTCTCAGAGAGAAGTGGTTGTGAATTCAGCCAGGGTTGGGGAGTGGAGGAAGACAGAGAGGGCCCTAGTTCTGCCCAAACAGGTCTTCTTAGGGGTTACTTGGGGGCACAGAGGCACCCAGGGAAAGATGATGGCCAAGTATATTCATACACATGGGCCAGTGGCATAGGGGAAGGTTGGAGGTAGGGAGAATGATTACCAATATGACAATGAGGTCCTCTTTGCATGCCTGGCCTCATGCTGCTTTCTCAGGTTTGAAGTCATGAGAACAACAAAAAAAGGTAAAAACCCAGGAAATCCAAATAAGGTCAGTAGTTTAGTTCATAGTGTGGTACTAAAGTCAATTTTCTGCTTTTGATCACTGTACTATGATTATGTAAGGTGTTAACATTGTGGGGAGCAGAGGGAAGGGCACACAGGAACTCTCTGTACTATTTTGCAATTTCTACATGAGTCTAAAATTATTTCAAAAGAAAAAGAAAAAAACCACCTAGGAATGTGAACCTGCCCTGTAAGCTTTGGAGCACCACAATCCCCACTGTCCTTTACCACGCACTTAGGGTGGGCCAGGCCCCATGCCTGGAGGCTCATCCAGTCCTCACACAGCCCTGTGAGGGTGCGGGGACAAGCATTTAGCACAGTGCCTGGTACAGGGTAAAATCTAGAAAACTTTTAGCTAATGTTATCACGTTATCCCCACTTTACTTTTTTAAAAAAGATTTTATTTGAAAGAGAGCAAGCAGGGGGAGGAGCAGAGGGGGAGGGAGAAGCAAACTCCAAGCTGAGAGTGGAGCCCGACATGGGACTCGATCCCAGGACCCCAAGATCATGACCTGAGCCGAAATCATGAGTCAGAGGTTCGACCAACTGAGCCACACAGGCACCCATGTTGTCCCCATTGTAAAGTTAGGAAACAACCTCAAAAGAGCTGCAGCGACTTGGCCAAGTCACAGAGCTAACAGGTAGCTGAAGTTGGGTGTGATTCCACATGTCCAACCTAAAATATTCAACTACCCTAGACTCCTTTGCTATTATTTTGATAAGGATTATTTCTAAACCTTCTTGGGAGTTCTGAATAGAGTCACACACACGTACACACACACCATGCCATATGCTGTGCGTTTTTCTTTTCCCATCCTTTCTCCCACTGGGAGCGGGAGTTTTATCCTTGGGGGCTTTCCCGTGGGCCAGGTACTATGGTCAGAGGGAAGAAGGTGGAGAAGTTTGGGAGGGATGCGCTGGCATTGCAAATGCAGAGGCCTCTGCTGCTAACCAAGCCTGTGGGCCACACACTCTATCCTGTAGACTTGGTGGGTGGACCCAGAATACAGTCCCATCCCCTGTGGCATGTTCTGTGAATGACGTCTTATGCTCTGAGCCCTGACAGAGCAGCATCTCCTTGGTGGGAGGTTCTGTCCGTGTTCTCCATTTGGGTGAGAGCTAAGGCCTTTCCAGTTGTCCCAACTCAGCCAGCCCCAGAATAGATACCCCCAGGGTCTAGCACAGGGAGGCTGGGACTCAGACCCAGCCTAGCACTGAGTGGCCTGCCTGGCCTCTGACCTGGCTGCCCATCTGTTGCAGAGGACACCTACAGCTCCGAGGAGACAGTGGACCACCAGCCTGTCCACCTGAGGGTCATGGATACTGCAGACCCGGTAACATTACCCCATTACCCTTGGAGAGCTGAGAGTCAGTGCAGCCTCCCGAGAAGTCCTGATCCCAGGCTGGAGGCCTCAGATGGGAATTTGTAAACTTTTTAAGCTCTAGTTTATGATGTGCCCCTGAATGAGGCGCTGACCTCTCCGGGCCTGAACCTTTACTCTTGCCAAGTGAGAAGGGATGGGATGGGGCCTGGGAGACCTGATGGTTGCTGGTGTCAGCTCTGAGATCATGTCAGCTCTGGGGCTTGATGCTCATGCACATGTGGAGACAGGGCACACACGTTTATGAGGAGGCCCCTCCTCAGCCCAGCTCTCCCCAGTATACACATTCCCCTGATGTTCTCACCACCCCCTACGAGGACTGGATACCAATTATTCTCAGAAGCCAAAGGGCACCATCAACCTGACCCCACACCAGCAGTGCCCAGCGACAGCCAGGTCTCTGTAGCAGCCATACCAGAGTGTTGGCTCTGTGCCCCAGAGGCCAAGGTCTCCAAGCCTCTGGCTGGGTGCTGGGAGTGAGGCTCCTGAGACAATGTCTCCTTTCACACCAAGCCAAATCCACACTCAAGTGTCCCTTTGCAAAGGGCTTTGCTAGGGAACAATATACAAAGACCCAGGGAGTGGGGTGGTGGGATGGAGCAGCTCAGAGGACGACCTTTCCCTGCACCAAGGCTTCTCTCCTTTGCCCCAGGACACCCCCAGGAACTGTGAGCGCTACCTGAACTGGGCCCACGCCTTCCTGGTGGTGTACAGCATGGACAGCCGCCAGAGTGTCGAGGACAGCAGCAGCTACCTGGAGCTGCTTGCTTTGCATGCCAAGGAGACACAGCGCAGCTCCCCTGCCCTGCTGCTGGGCAACAAGCTGGACATGGCCCAGTACAGGTGAGTGCAGTTTGTCCTCATCCCTGGAGCTCAATTTCCTCATTTGGAAAGGCTGCGTGTCATCATCAGGGATTATTGGTCTGATAAGGAAAGTAATCCCCTCAAATTTAGGTTAAAGGGTACAGGGTGCTCGAAATTTAGGTTAAAGGGTACAGGGTGCTCGTGCTTCCAGACAGGCAAGGGCAGAAAGGGAAGAGCTTCTGGCCCACACAGGGATTGGAGCCTAAAAGTCAGAAGAGAAACCACTCCTTCCATCCTCATGGGGCTTTGTGGTCTCTCTTGGCCTCACCCTTCCTTGCGTTGATAGGACCTTCCATCCTTACTCCTCATAGCTGGCTGGTTATTATTTGGTGCCCAATTTCGGTTCTGAGAAGGAAGGCTGTGATTGGCAACTTGAGCAGGTGTCTGTTCAGGACCAACCAGCTTTCGCCTCACCCAAGCATGGCCTTTCGCTCATTCCCAGTTGGCTGTGCTGAGGGCAGCTTCTCTTAGAATGGATTGGACTTGAATCAGAGGTCACAGACTAGGCCAGAGGACAGATTATCAGCAGACACTGCAGCATTTTGCTTGGCGAGCACAGTGTTTTAAAAGACCCAGAATTGGAATGCTTTGAGGAGGGGCATGCTCTCTCCAGCTGACCACAGGCCTTACCACTCCTGCTGGCTTTCCTCCACTCTGCATACATTCGAATTGCTTGCTTGGCCCCTGAAAGCACGATGCTTCCACTTGATGAGTAATCCCACTGCCCTTCTCCAGCACTGGCATTTATCCTGTGTGGCCAGGCCACCTTCAAAATATAGCACCTTCCACCCATCTTCCACCTATCCCTCCCTGTTCATGGCAGTCACTCCTGCTTCCCCAGGCCCCAATGGCCCATTGACTAGTATCAGCCAGGAGGGGACCTTTGGTGCAGAACAAATCAGATGGGCAGTGGGAAAGGGAGGAGCATCTCATGAAGAGGGGACACTGTAGGAGCCTTCAAAGGCCACCAAGCCCTCAGACGAAGACAAATTCCATCTCAGAGAATAAGGGAATGAAGGAATTTGTATCATATTGAAACCAAAAGATGGTTTTTGTTTTTGTTGTTTTTTTAAAAAAAGATTTTATTTATTCACGAGAGACACAGAGAGGCAGAGACATAGGCAGAGGGAGAGGCAGGCTCCCTGTGGGGAGCCCGATGTGGGACTTGATCCCAGGACTCCAGGGTCACAACCCAAGCCAAAGGCAGAAGCTTAACCATTGAGCCACCCAGGTGCCCCCAGAAGGTGGGTTTAGAGGAATCAGAGCCCACAATGCCTGGAAAAGGGGTCAGAAGACTGGATTGTGGTAAATCTATCCTCAGTGTGAGGGGAAAAAACCAGACCATTCTTTTGATCCCAATCTTTGCCAAAAAGATTGTGTAAAAATGGTTTGGGAACAAGTAACAAAGATTATGGGGCTCAGACGGAGCAGCTTCAATTCCCTAAGGAAAGTCATGGCATTTACGTTCATTTCCTTCTCTGATCCAGCCTGGTAGTGGGTCAGGATTTGATGGGCAGTCAGTCTTGTAGCTGAGCATCAGCGTGTCGTCTCCCATGACAGTCTTGGAACTAAACGGGAGAAGGTGGGTTAGAACAGTGGTTCCTGAACCGTTGATAAAATTGTCACCAGGCTGCAAAAAAATAAGAGAGGGTAATGCTACATGCCTGTGTCACCCATCTACATACATGTCTGCATGCATGGGGTGCTGGTTTCTGAAAATTCAAGATTCAAGCCCCCAAATGAGAAGTCTTTAAACTCAAGTTCATCATAAAAGCAAATAATACCAAGTATTCCTTCAAAGAGGGTTCCTCAGGAAGCAGTGAGCTTACAGACAGGACACCAGCCCTGGGTGGGGAGTCTAGATGCTTTGCCCTTGGACTTTTTTGTCACAATCACTCTGTCTAATATTCCCCCTGGGCAGCTAGCCCACTCACAGTCCCCCCTGCTCTCGCCAAATTAACCTCTTCCCACCAACACCAACTGTCTCATGGGTTATGCCACTGAATGGCGGGTGGGGCAATCGGCAGGGCCCACCCCTTCCTTCTTCTGGACATCTGACCTACCCAAGAGCCAGTCTTTTTTCCTTTCACCTTGATTTCAGGTCAGAAGCTGCTAGGATCCCTCCAGTTAAATATTTGATCCCACTGCCATGAAAGAGGATGTAGGATGAAGCTGACAATGGGTGCTGTCCCCTCTCCCCTTTTCACCCTTACTGTCCCTTGCCCCTCCCCTGGACAAACTGGCAAAACTCTGCCTGAGCCCTGAGACCTCTGCCAACCACAGGCATCCTGAGGCCTCTGTGGCCTCACACCCTTCAGTCCAGGCCTTTTTCTAGAGCTGATCCAACAGGCCAGGGCTGAGGGTGGCTCACTTCCTGACCAAGAATCCATGCTGGCCTAACCTAGAGAGAGGCAGGGCTGGAGATGATCACCTTCTTCTGGCCACAAGCAGGGTCTAGCCAGTAAGTTTCTCCCTTGCCCACGCTTTGTTCCTGAATTCTGGCTTTGGAGACATCAGCCACTGTTTATTGAGTACTGGCCCTGCGCCGGGTACTATACTAGGCACACAGTACAAATGGTCTTTCTTGATTCTTTTTAACAACCCTGAGAGGCAGATGTTCATCCCATTGTACTGATGAGATGACTCCAGGTCACAAAGCCAGTGAGTGGGGAGATGAGCGTAGGCCCTGGCCCACCCAACTTGGACGCAGGCTCCTGACCCTGCCTCTCCCTGCTTTCCCACCAGGCAGGTCACCAAGGCCGAGGGCGCGGCCTTGGCGGGCAAGTTCGGGTGCCTGTTTTTCGAGGTCTCCGCCTGCCTGGACTTTGAGCACGTGCAGCATGTCTTCCACGAGGCGGTGCGGGAGGCACGGCGGGAGCTGGAGAAGAGTTCTCTGCCCCGGCCCCTCTTCATCTGCGAGGAGAGGGCCCTGCCCCACCAGGCTCCACTCACCGCCCGGCATGGTCTGGCCAGCTGTACCTTCAACACACTTTCCACCGTCAGTCTGAAGGAAATGCCTGCCGTGGCCCAGGCCAAGTTGGTCACGGTGAAGTCATCCCGGGCCCAGAGCAAGCGCAAGGCACCCACCCTGACTCTGTTGAAGGGCTTCAAGATCTTCTGAGGGCCCCGCCTAAGTCTGAGGATCCCAGACTCAGCAGCTGGGTGGGGCTGCAGGACAGGGGCTGGCCTCTCCCAGTGGCCTTCCCTCAAACAGAACGATAGCCCTTGCCCTCTGGTGAGCAGCTGACCCCTTTCTGGCACCAAACCCAGTTCACAGTGTGAGCCAGAAGGACAGGCAGGAATGCTGCTCTTGCTCACTCCAGGCCTTGGTTTCCATGGTAACCACCGCATTCCCTGACCCTGAAGGGAAATAGCTACTGAGACAACCCAGAGACCTTGGGTCAGCCTGAAGTGGAAGGAAATTGTGGTGTCCGTCGTGGTGCCATCACCCCTCCCTGCTCTAGCGACAGCCAGGCCTAATGTGGCCTCTAGTGGACAGCTCTGCATGGTCCAGCTCTAGGAAGGGTAGGCGGCGAGTGGTCCACAGGAGGCGCACCCTGAGGTCCTAGCACCACCTGGTGGACAAGAAGGGCAGAGCGGCTACGGGTCATGTGGGGGCTTGAGCCTGGCCCTCCTGTTGTCCTCTGACTTCCCAGCAGCCCCAGGCAATAAATCCCACAGTTTACCCAAATCAAATCTGGTTTAAATAATCCTATGGGACAGGCTGTGAGAAGTAAAATTCCCAGAAGGGCCATTTCATGTGCTTTGGCTTTCAATGAGGATTGGGGGCTCTGGGTCGTCCAGAGTAGGGAGCCTCCAGTGTTTTGTTTCACCAGGAGACAGGGCCCCCTTATTTTCCCATCTTAAATTACAGATGCTCTACAGAGCCTCAGATCCAGCCTCCTGAAGTTTAATGATCAAAACTGCAGAACAAAATCATTCTCTCTAGTGGCCATCACCCAGGACTCCAGGGAACCTGCAACTGGCAGTATCAAGCACCCAGTGGGCAGTTAGCCTGCCCCAGGCTCATAGGTAGAAACACAGTATGCCAGCTGGGAGCCTGGTCTAGCAGGACCCAGTACCTTCAACAATGGCTCTGAGTGTTCTAAGTCCACTTTTGAAAGATAGAACCTAAGGCATTTTGAGTTCATAAAGCAATTTTTTACATAAATTATTTGGGGCCGCCCCCACCAATGGGATTCCATTGTTAGCACAGGGAGTTTCATAGTCTTCTAATGCTGTTTACCTCGGGGGCCCCTGGCCCAAAGGAAGTCTCTTAGGATCGTCAGCAGATAAGCAGGTAAAGGAGAGGGCTCAGGTAGGAGGAAGGGGTGGAAGGGGATTCTGAGCCCAGAACCCTGCTCTTGGCAATCCCAGGAGGTGGAGTTAAGAACAACAGCTCTACCCCAGCCTTCAGCCACATTCTGTAGATGGAGAAGCTGAGGTCAGAGTGAGGCTGTGAACCCCTCAAGACCGCATGAGGAGTCCTAGCCGGGCTTCCTGATCCACAGGCCGGTTCTGGATTTTGTGCTTTTGCTCCAAGCCGCTTGTGTCAGACCACTGCCATTTGAACAAATTATGCAATTCCAAATGCCTGCTTCCAGAAGCATTTTAATAAAAAGTGGTTCCCCCCCCCAACAGATTATTAGTTTGATTGCAGTTCATTTATCTTATCTGACAGCATGGGGCAGTGCTCTGAACTCTTACTAGGTCTCTGATTCTTGTAGCTCTGGGAAAACCAGTGACACATCTTTCTCTTTTAATTTAATTTCCACCTGGACTAAATTTTCCTTTTCTGAGAGCAAAGTCTGTCTTAGGATGTTCAGGTTATTGTCATCTCTGGTTTCAGCCTCAGCCAAGTCTTGGTCTTCTGGAGTTTGTTTTTCTGGTTTGTTTCTCCCCCGGATCTTTTGATTTCTGAAAAAGAGAAAACACGGTTGAAGCTGGGTTCCCTGAGCTGGAGTAATGAGTGGTTGGGGCAATACTGGGTCTCCCAAGTGGATTAGTGGATTGGAGGGGAAAATCCAGGAGGCAGTTTTGGGAACTGTTAGGGGAGAAAGCGGAGATAGTTTGGTGTGCTTTTGGCAGAGAAACAGCTTATACTCACCCAGGCATCATCTCATCAAATCCTCATAGCCACCATGAGCTCAACTATTATCACCATACGCTCCCCTTACAGGTAAAATGGGGTTCAAAGAAGCACATATCTTGGACATGCATTTAAGTCTCCTGACATTTTCTCTATCCCAGGCCTGTCCTCCTGCTTAGTGCAGGTTCTTGTTACCCCCTCCCCACCTTCATCCACCTCATCCCCAGACAGAGGACTTCAGGAAGTTCCTAACTAGTCTTCCTGCTTCTAGGTACTTGCTTTTCCAAACCAGCCCCCATACCCACACCAGTCTTTTTTTTTTTTTTTTAAGATTTTATTTATTTATTCATGAGAGACACAGAGAGAGAGAGAGGCAGAGACACAGGCAGAGGGAGAAGCAGGCTCCATGCAGGGAGCCTGATGTGGGACTTGATTCCAGGACTCCAGGATCACACCCTGGGCCGAAGGCAGGTGCTAAACCACTGAGCCGCCCACGGATCCCCACTGGTCATGTTTTTAAAACTCTGGTGCACACATATCACACCTCAGCTCAAACACTATTAGTAGCTCCCCACTGCCCATGTCCTTAACCTGGCATTCAAGACCTAGCCTTCCTTCCAGTAACTCCCCCAAATGTCCTCCCTTCGAAGGTGGTTTTATGCAAGGTACTCCTAGGCTTCGTGGCCATAGTGGAGGGACCCAGCTGTGGGACCAGGAGACTGCCCAGAGACTCTGCTGGGGCTGTAGAGGGAGCTGCTCAGTGTCTGCTGCTCCCATGGACAGCCACTTCATCCCTGAGTTAACCTTCTAAGGGCCATGCTTCCTGACAGGGTCAGAAAGGCAAGGTCACCTTTTTAGAAGCTACACCCCTGTGGCTCCTTTTATGTCCTACATACAGACTAACTTTGCTAAAACAAATCTTCATGTCCCTGTGCAAAGCCATTCTCTGGCTCCCCAATGCCCATGAGCTAGAACCTGAATTCCTTGGGATGGAATTCTGGGTCCTGCCTGCCTCTTGTCCTTTCTCCGCCCCCACTCCATGTCACACTCCACAGCCATATGGCCCGGCCCTCATTTTCCAGCATCTCAAGCTTGGTGGCTGTTGTCCCTCAGTCTAGAAGCCTTCCCTGGTCCACTCTCCCTCTCCCTCTTGCCCTGAAGGCCCCAGATCCCACCACTGTGCTCCCACACACTCTGTCCCACACAGAGTATCTGTCACTCTGAACTATACTTGTCTCCCCACCAAACTGTAAATTCTATAAGGCTGCATTTTGCTGTCCCAAAAGATGGCTAGCCAGCACCTCTAGGTGACCACTCCCTAGATTTCCCTTGGGAGGGCAGATCCCCCACCCCCCAGGGATCACCCCCAAACCAAACCAGCTCACCTTTTTGCCCGAATGCTCCTTCCCAGGAGGATGAAGCTGATCATGCCCACTACGCCCACCAGGGCAAGCATGGAGTAATTCCAAGGAGATGCTGGGGAAGGACACAAGGAACAGAGACTTGAGGAAAGGCTGGGTCCCCCTCAGGCCCATGCACAGTTGGGGCTTGGGCTCAGACTCAGCTCATGGCATCAGCTCTTGGCCCCTGCTGTGGGCCAAGTGTGGTAGAGACTAATGAAGATGAGCCCCTGCCCTGCAGGAGCTCTGGTGTTGGGGAGAGGGGAGGGAGGGACAATTTCTGCTCTGCAGAAGCCCTTGTCTAATGAGGGACAGCACTACAGTTGGATAATAGTGTGGCCATGGGAAGAGAGGGGGAGGAAGGGGTGGCAGTGAAACCGTGTCCAACAACTGCCAACGGAGAGTACATCAAGTGACTATTTTGAATTTAGGTAATAAGCTCTGTCCACCCTGAACCAAAATGAGGCAGGATCCAGCTTCAGAGCTATTGCATTTCCTGTTCCCCCTGCCAGGAATGCTCTTCCCCCACATAATCTGTGGCTCATCATTTCACCTCCTGCAGACCCTTACTCAAATGTCAGCTTCCTAGTGAGGCCTTCCTTGACCATAGTATCTTCCCTTCCACTCCCTTACTATGCTTAATTTTCCTCCTTACAGCTCATCACCAATGTGCTATACATTTTAGTTGCTTGTCTTGTTTATTTTCTCTTGTGTTAGAATGTGTGCTCCATGAGGGCAGACACTTCTGTGCTTCATTCACTACCGTAACCCCAATGCTGAGAACAGTGCCTGGTGCACAGAAGGAACTTATTAAATATTTGTTAATGATCCAGTAAATGAGAATACGAATGACCATGCCCCGAGAAGTGGAGGGTACAGTTAGGCCAGACCCTTCTGGGAATGAAGATCCCTCAGCCTCAGTACCTGCCTTGGGGGAAATGTGCAGCCTGCCATAAAGGAGACCCAGATTCCACTCCTTGTGTCGAGGAACAGACCCCACCACCCCTACCACCAGCCCTCCACAACTTACCATCTTCTACCCGAAAAACCCAAAGCATTTCTTCCAGCAGTTCCTGAGGCACCACGGTACCAGCTGGGGCTTGGGTGACTCCGTCACTGTGGTCCATGCCCCTGCTCCTAGTTGGGTTATGTTTTGGAAAAGGAAATCCTTAGGTCTCTTGGCTCTCCAGCTGCCTTCCTGGCCCTTGAGCAAGAAGCCCTGAAGACACCTGGAAACAAAGCAGAGAGCATGACGGGATAGCCCACTCCAGTTTGACCCTCTTACTGCCCAAATCCTTCTCTCCTCCGGTGCACAACTGGGTGTCAGGCCAGGTGGAGTCTGGAGAGGCAGACACCAGAGAAGTAGGAGTCACTCAAATCTTTAGTAAGACTCATTACACATGGAGAGGGACATTGACCTGGAGGGAGAACTCTGGGACCCTTGCAGGGGACATCTGTTCTTGCCTGCCCAGCATCCCCATCAAGCTTCTGCAGCCCAATGTGCTCCGTCACCCTGGTTCCTTAGAGAATTGTCCCACTTTCCTCCATTGATTTTCATGTGATGATAGTGAATCATAGGCCCCCGTGTCCCCACCTAGGCCGGCCCATCAGTGTCTCTCCTGGAGACTGGCATACCTGTGAGCTGGAGCTGACAATAGAAAAATGCCAGAGAGAGGTAGCTGCCAGCACCTGCTACCAAGTGAGGCGCAGCGGAAGAGCCTGAACTCCTGCTCCCTGGATAAATCCTTCCTTAATTTGAGCCTGTTTTCTTTCCTCCAGAACAAAGCAGGTTCAGCTAACTGTGATTACCAAAGCTCCATCCATCCCCAAACTGTCACAAATCTCGACGTATTCTTGTACTGCCTGTACTATTACTACCTAATACAAAAATGTTCACAGTCCACATTCAAAGGAAAAGAAATAGGTACAATTAACTTTGACAACGTATTTTCTTTAACCCCACGCATACCAGATATTATCATTTTAATGTAATCAATATAAAAATGGTTGAGATATTTTACCTTTTTGGTACTGTTTGAAATTGGTGTGTAAATTTTACACTTACTGCATATCTCAATTCTGACTAGGCACATTTCAAGTGCTCAGTGGCCTCATGAGGCTACTTTATGACACAGCCAGGTCTGTTCCCAGGCCGAGACCAGGCCATGGTGCTGATTCTCCCAACTGCTCTGGGCTCCCAGCTTGATGACAGCAAGCCGTCGGAAGTGAACTTTGGGCTATGAGAAGCTGGCCCCTTATCTGGCTCTGCCTCTGGTTAATTTGTCTAGGCAAATCTTTGGGTCCTCTGAAGAACAAAAAAGGAAATAATAAAAAAAAAAATAGAGGCAGAAATCAAGGGGAGAAATGGACATGATGAACAAAACCAAAAGCTGGTTTAAAAAATATATTAGTAAATAAATCTCTGGCAAGATTGACCCGGAAAAAGAAGATGCAAATAAAATATAGGACCAAAAAAAAAAAAAAAAAAGACCAGAGATTTCGAAATATAAAAATGTATTTTGAACTATATGCTAAGAGACTTGACAAACTAGATGAAATGGATGAATTTCTAGAAAAACAGAAAATATCAAAATTATTCAAGGAAGATACTTGAAAACTTCTAAATGATAAAGAAATTGAGGGGCATCTGGGTGGCTCAGTCTCATAAGTATCTGCCTTCAGCTCAGGTCATGATCTTGGGGTCCTACATAGGACTCTCTGCTCAGCGAGGAGCCTGCCTCTCCCCCTTCCTCTGCCACTCCCCCTACTTGTGCTCTCTCTCCTTATGTCAGGTAAATAAATAGAATCTTTAGGAAAAAAATCTTATTAAGAAAAAAGAAATTAAAATGATAAGCCAAGTCCTCCTCTCCAAAAAATAAAACCTAGGCCTACATGGCTTTAATCATGAGTTTTAATAAACTTTTAATAAGCAATTGATTCTTATTTTACAGAAGTCCCTCAAAATAGACAGCACTAACTGGATTGCTCTTCTAACACTGGTTTCAAAACTAGATGAGGGCCATGCAAGAAGAGAAGATAATAGGCCCATTCACTTATGAAAGTAGACACAAAAATCCTAAATAAAGTAGTTACTCAAATTCAACAATGTATTTAAAAAAGCATTACCAAGGAACTTAAACACGAGGAATGGAAGGACAGTTTGACATCAGAAACTATATCAGTATAACTTACTACATTAATAGGCTAAGGGGGAAAAAAACCATATGATTGATATGTATGATAAAAACTCATAGGGCAGCCCCGGGTGGCTCAGCGGTTTAGCGCTGCCTTCAGCCGAGGGCCTGATCCTGGAGACCCGGGCTCCCTGCATGGGGCCTGCTTCTCCCTCTGCCTGTGTCTCTGTCTCTCTCTCTCTCTCTGTGTGTGTGTCTCTCATGAATAAATAAATAAAATCTTAAAAAACTCATAGCAAACTTGAAGTAGAAGGAAAACCTCTTCAGTTTGGTCTAGGCAACATAAAAATCCTACAGAAAACCTTATAGTTAATGGAGAAGCTTTAAATGCGTTCCCTTTAAGATAAATGGCAAGGCAACAATTTGCTGGCTGAATTTGACCATTATAATAAGTCCTAGAGGTCCCAGTAAGGAAAGAAGAAGAAGTAAGTGTAAATTAGCAAATGGGATTATATAAAACTCAAAAGCTTCCATACAATGAAAGAAAAAATCAACAAAATAAAAAAGCCTATAGAATGGTGAAAATTTTTGCAAACCGTATAAGGGGTTAACATCCAAAATATATAAAGAACTCATACAACATAATAAAAACAACAAAACAATCTGATTTAAAAATTGGCAGGACAAAATAGACATTTTTCCAAAGAGGACATCAAAATGGCCAACAGGCACATGAAAGGATGCTCAATATCACGCATCAGAAGGGAAATGTGAATCAGAAGCACAGTGAGATACCACCTTATACCCATTGGAATGGCTGTCATCAAGAAGACAAGAGACAACAGGTGCTGGGAGGATGTGGCGAAAAGGAAACTGGCATATACTGTTGGTGGAAATGTATAATGGTTCAAACAATATGGGAAACAACATGGAGTTTCCTCAAAAAATTAAATCTAGATCTATCATATGATCCAGCAATTTGACCACTGGGTAAATATATGCAAAGGAAAATAAAACATATTTTGAAGAAGTATATGCACTCCCATGTTTTTCCAGCGTTGTTCACAATAGGCAGGATACGAGGGCAGCCTGGGTGCCCACTGACAGACCAATGGATGAAAAAGATGTGTTGTACATACACAGTGGAATATTATTCAGCCATGAGAAAGGAGGATATCCTGGCATTTATGACCAGATGGATGGACCTGGAGTACATTATACTAAATAAGATAAATCAGACAAAGAAAGACAATTGCATGATTCTGCTTTTATGTGGGATCTTAAAAAAAAAGTCAGATTTGTAAGAACAATGGAGTGAATGGTGGTTGTCAGGAAATGGGAGTTGGGAAGATAAGCTTTATATTGTTTAAAGGTACAAATTTGCAACTAATAGCAAATAAGCCATAGTCATCTAATGCATAATATAATGAAAATAGACAATATCATACTGTAATTATGTAATGTGATAACCATAGCTACAAGACAATCATATTCCAATATAGAAATGTATCAAAGTAACATATTGTACACCTTAAATTTACACAATATTTTATGTAATATATATTCAATTAAATGAAGTGTGAGATTTGATAAGAAAGAGTTGAGACTTGTAACTCTCAGATGACAAGATCATCTACCTAGAAAGATATACAATTAGAACTAACAGAAGCATTTACTGATTCTACATTTATACATTTGTTGCTGTATACAAGGTCAATAGCATTTCTCACATTAGTAGTGAAACTGGAAAATTAAATAAAAATAGGATATCATTCAAGATCGCATCAAAGCCATAAATCATCTAGATAAACTTATCCAAGCATATGAAAGACCTCTACAGAGAAAAAAAAATAGGTGGTCTGAATAAATGGAAAGACATCTATGTTTTTGGATAGGATATATACTATGAACATGTCAATTATCTCCAAATTAATAATCCCATACAGTCACAATCAAAATTCTATTAGATTTTTTGAGGACCTTGATGAGCTTATTCTAATGTTTACATAGAAAAAGTAAACACACAAAAGTAGCTAGTAAATCTTAAAAAAAAAAAAAAAAAAAAAAAGACTAAGAGGAGGAACTGGTCCCAGTAGAGGTTGAGAGACAGTGATTAAAAAGGTGGTTTTGACACAAGACCAAATCACTATACCAAGGAATCAGAACAGAGATTTCATAGAGACCCATGTTCACATGGAAACTGGATACACAATAAAGGTAGCTCTAATAACCAGTAGGGAAAGGAGGAATTGTTTAGCAGACTGTGTCAGGGAAACTAGCTCACTGTATGAAGAAAAGGAAGACTGGATGATGCACATCTAACAAATAGCAAACCAAAACAGACTCCAAAATTAAAGACCTAAATATAAGAGGAAAACATAAAGTTAATAGAAGTGGAGTAGGACTTCTTAAACAAAACCATAAAAACTCAAATCATTCAATTAAAAAACTGACGAATTTGATTATATAAAAAAGATTATCCATTCAATGAAGAATACCATCAATCAAGTAACAAACACATTTCTGGTTGGGATAAGATACTTACAATGCTCAAAATCAAGAAAAGACTGATATCTAGAGTATTCAAAGAATTCTTGCAAATTAACAAGAAAAAAAAGACAGGAACCCTAAAAAAAAGGTAAAGGATGTAAACAAGCGATTCACGAAATAGGAAACCCTTCATAGGCTAGTAAGCATATGAAGAAAGGATCAATTTCTTTGGAAATCAAAAGAATGAAAATTAAAACAAAAATGAAATAATACTTGGCATCTATTAGATGGACTTGGTTTGAAAGGTAGTTAAGGCTGGGACTTGCTGGGGCTCTGGGGCTATAGCCCCAGGCATTAACAGAGGGAGTGTAGACAGGCAGCCATCCTAAGAGCAAATCAGCCAAAGTAAGTATACACCCCCCACGACACAGCAATCCTGCTCCTGAGTGTGTGTGTATATATATATATCCCCCCAAAAATTATCCTCGATCATAAGGGAGCATGCCATAGCATTTATGAAAATTCAAAATATGCACGTAATACATATTTTACAAAAACATATTTTAAAGAAAGATACACATTACGCACATTAGGATACTTATCTCTGGGGGAAGAGGAAAAAGGGAGCAGGAATGAAAATGAGAGTAACTTAAGAAATGAAACAGGAGAGGGGTTTTGAACAGACCAATCATGAAAACATGGTGGCACTACTAACAATGACAAACGCAGAGAGAACAGGAGGGTCCCCAAGGCAATCGCAAGTGCCCCTACTCTGACATTGTCTTCTGTAGTAGCCTCTGGATGCTCAGCCAGGAACATCCCAAAACAGCTGGATGGCAAACAGCCAAACAGAAAAGCAAAGTACTAATAAAAGGATTGACATCAGAGTTTTTTTCCAACTCTAAATACTCTGAGAAAACTGAAGAAGCGTCAGACTTTGAGGGAAAATATTTTGACACAAATATAACACTGAGCTAAGTTTTTTGTATATGAATGATCATTTGTGTGTCAAGATAGAGATGGAAGTTCAGGGAAAAAGAAAGATCTTTTTTATGCTTTCTGGGACTTGGATGCATACTACCTACTTACTCATTACTTACTGAATATATGTCGACTAATGGAAGGACAAAGTTACAGGAATGGCTAATCTACGTGATTTGCTATTCCAGCTCCAACTGTCTGTCCAGAGCACTTGCTAAAAGGGGTTGTGATTTTCTGTTCAGTCTCAGACGCAGGAGTGTCTGGATTAATTAGTAACATTGGCCATAGACTTATGTCACATATGCAGACCCCCCCAGATCCATAGAGAAAAGAGTGTGAAGGTCAAGATCCTCAACACTCACTCCCCCCCGGGGAAGTAGGATGGGGTCTAAACATGTGAGACGTTCACTTTGAACATTTCTGTATTACATACGTTTCTCATGAGTATACATTATCTTCATGAAAACAATACATGTAATTATATTTTAATGTATGTATATTTTAAATATATATTTGATGTATTTGTGTGTATTTTTAATGCTCATATATATTATATTTACCTTTTGAGACAACAGTTCCAATAGGGGTTGTTTAATGAATAGAACTACTAAGATGTCAATTCTTCCCAGCTTGATCTATAGATCCAGGGTAATACCAATCAAAAATCCCAGCAAGTTATTTTATGGATATGGACAAACTGGCTCTAGAGTTTATACAGATGGACAGGGGCAAAAGACCCAGAATAGTCAACAATATTGAAGAAGAGGAGCAAAGTCAGAGGACCGATGCTACCCAACTACAAGACCTACTCTAAAGCTACAGTGAGGGGATCCCTGGGTGGCTCAGAGGTTTGGCGCCTGCCTTTGGCCCAGGACGTGATCCTGGAGTCTCTGGATCAAGTCCCGTGTCGGGCTCCTGGCATGGAGCCTGCTTCTCCTTCTGCCTATATCTCTGCCCCTCTCTCTCTCTCTCTTTGTCTATCATGAATAAATAAATAAAATCTTAAAAAAAAAATAAAGCTACAGTGAGCAGGACAGAGTGGTATTGGAACTAATCAGAAAAGTGTACAAATTTGCATGTGGCTGATGTCCACAGCAGAAGGTGTGTTTTATTTTTATTTATATTTTTTTTATTTTTTATTTATTTATGGTAGTCGCACAGAGAGAGAGAGAGGCAGAGACACAGGCAGAGGGAGAAGCAGGCTCCATGCACGGGGAGCCCAATGTGGGACTCGATCCCGGGTCTCCAGGATTGTGCCCTGGGCCAAAGGCAGGTGCCAAACCGCTGCGCCACCCAGGGATCCCCAGAAGGTGTGTTTTAAATTGTATAATATTGTTACAATCAACATACACCAACAAACAAAAAGACAAAATGATAGCATGACTTGAACTGAGCGTCAGCCCTCCCTGGTTATGTTAGATGCCACTGGAACAAAGGACACATTTCCTTCAGAGCACCTAATCAGTTTCCTTCTACAGTGAGCATCATATTAATATACCTGCTATTGAAAAATTATTAACCAAACTTCACGATTCATTTGGCTTTGATTTTTCCATTATTGTCCTTTTCCTATTCCAGGGTCCCATCCAGGATATCACATTGCATTTAGCTGTCATGTCTCCTTAGGCCGCTTTGGGAGAGTCCTGCGTTTTATACAGGGCTTCACCATCCATCTGCCGCTAGGCTGGCATTCCTGCCAAAGATCCTGAGCCGCCCATCCCCATGGGAGGTTGAAGACACTCACCCTGGATCCCGCTTCTGGGTCGTGCCTTGATCTGCTGTTAGGAGCAGCACTAGTTTCTGGGTCCTTCTCTCACAGGAGTGCCAAGGGTCTCTGTACCTGAGCACCCCACACAGCTGTCCCCTGTGGGGCCGTGCTCCAGAGCCTGTGTCAGTGGAGCCCATCTGGTAGCTCTGGCACACGCCCTTGGCACACGCCCAGGCCTGGAACCTCCTCCGTCACTCCAGGGTGAATGACCTCTTGAGTGAGTGGCCTCAGATGACAAACTGGCTCCATGTGACTTTCAGGATCTGAAAGAACCAGGAGCTCCATGCTTTCCTTATATGTTGGCCTCAAGTAAAGAAAAAACATCTAGATCCTCTCACCAGCCTAGAGAGTGGGCTGGGGAGGACCCCCGGTCTAGGAGGTCCATTGTTGTGGGGGAATATGTGGTCTGTCCACCCCAGGCCTCTGTTTCCTGCTATGATCAATATTTAACCATGGCACAAGGAGCCAAGCCTGGCCTTTTATAGCCTGTGCTTTCTCACAGTGAAGTTCATGGCCTTGTGTAAATTCTCTACAAGGAGCTGTAAAATAAGACCTTTTGAGGGCCAAGGGTGGGGGAAGGCAAAGCAAGGGAGGCTGTGAGTGACCCGGAGAGGAGGAGTTCCACAGGCTAGGTTGAATAGGATCATGTGGGGGAAGGACTTGGTGGAGAAGCAGAGCAAGGCCAGATCTGTTCAATTCTTTCATTTTTTAAATAAGATTTTATTTATTTATGAGAGACATACAGAGAGAGGCAGAGACACAGGCAGAGGGAGAAGCAGGCTCCCTGCGAGGAGCCTGATGCGGGACCCGATCCCAGGACCCCAGGATCACGCCCTGAGCCAAAGGCAAATGCTCAACCACTGAGCCACCCAGGTGCCCAGATCCGTGCAATTCTGATTGTCGGTGGGCTCTTCTGGACTTTTCCACCCACTGGCTCCTTGCATCTCCAGCAACCTTTGGAGTTGGGTCAGCAAGGAGTTCCCATTTCGCAAATGAGCAAACAGGTCAAGTGAAGCCAAGTAAGAGGTCCAAGTTCCTTTACGAGTTAATACTGATTAACAGTGTGGATGGCAGCATGGTGCAGAGGAAAGGAGACCCCACAGTGAACCTCAGTCTGAGGTTCTCCAGCCCAACGTCATTTTGTAACTCATTCATTCACTCAATAAATAGTACCCAAGCACCTATTGTATGGATGCCTGGCAAACATGCAGGCAAGGATACTGCTCTCTTGGAGCTCACACTCTAGGAGGGGGATACAAGCAACAAAAGAGTCAGCAAAAACATAAGATAATTGCAGCTAGTGACAATTCTTGTGAATAATTTAAACAAAATGATATACAGAGAGATGGGGCAGGGGAAATGTGACTACTGTATTACTATACCAAAACCCAAAAGATCTGGGATAGGGGGTGCAAAGGCACCGAAGATTTAATGATCTTAATGAGTTTGAGAAAAAAGAGGGAGGGAGCAAAGGAGCTAGTGATTAAGGAAAGTGCCAGGAGATAAAGTTGGAGGAAAGACAGAAGCAGATTATGCAAGGCCTTATAAAACAGGATGAGTTAGGATGTAATGAGAAATCACTAAGCAGGAAGTGATGTGGTCTGACTGATATTTATCTAAGATCACTTGGCCTGCTGGGGTGAAGAACGGATTGTAAAAGAGCAAGAAAGGAGCTGGGAGACTTGCATTCATCCAGCCAAGAGACAGTGGTAGTTTGGGTCAGGATTGTGGGGATGAGGGATGCCTGGGTGGCTCAGTGGTTGAGCGTCTGCCTTTGGCTCAGGGTGTGATCCCAGATTCCTAGGATCGAGTCCCACATTGGGCTCCTTGCACAGAGTCTGCTTCTCCTCCCTCTGCCTGTGTCTTTGCCTCTCTTTCTGTGTCTCTCATGAATAAATAAATAAAATCTTAAAAAAGGATTGTGGGGATGATAAGAAGTGGTCTGATCCAGGGTGCATTTTGGGGAGAAAGGCAGCTGAGAGTTTTCATGAGAGAGGAGCTCAACACTAATTCTCTTAAACATCAAAGGAATTCAAAAGGAATTTATTGGCTCCTATAACTGGGAAGAGCAGGGTGGAGCTGACCTTTGGGATAGCTGGAACCAAGAGCCTGAAGATCCTTAGCTCTTTCTCCTGCTCTCTCCTTGCTTCTTTCTGGATATCAGGATCATTCCCGAAGTCTAGCCATCTCCAGGAACTTGGACCAGGCTGCAGGAAATCCAGGCTCACATCTTTATAGCTGAAAGGAAAGGGGTCCCTTTCCTCAGTTTGGCAATTCCTGAGAAAGGACTCCATTTGTCCTGGCCTGGATCATGTACCCATGTTTTGGGATCAGTTATCATGACCAGAAAGTGAGGTACCATGGATGGCTCAAATCTCATGCCCATGGGAGAACCACAACTGTGAGCTGGATAGCCACTTCAGTGTGGGTGCCTGAAGTGACTCCTTGACCCCAATCCTCCCAGATCTTCTCTGTCCGCCTTTGAGGAATGTCATGAGGCCCTCAGAGGGCCCTGTGTCCCCTTTCAGAGGAGCCTGCCTCAGCCCAAGTAATGAGAGAAGTAGTATGATACTTCTGAATCATTTTTCTTTTTTTGCAAATTTTGTAAACTTTTTTTTTTTTTACTGAAGTAGAACATACATATAGAAAAAAAAAGAACATGCATATAGAAAAGTACATGAATATTAAGCTATGGCTTAGAGAATTTTCACATGAATACACCCATGTGTGAAACCCTCACCATCCAGATCAAGAAATAGAACATTGCCAGAACTCAGAGGTAGACTTACGTCCATCTCTGGGCACTATCCCCCCAACAAAGGCAACCACTATCCTGACTTTTTTTTTTTTTTTAAGATTTTATTTATTTATCCATAAGGGACACACACATACACACACACACACACACACACACACACACAGGCAGAGACACAGGCAGAGGGAGAAGCAGGCTCCATGCAGGGAGCCCAACATGGGACTCGATCCCGGGTCTCCAGGATTACACCCTGGGCTGAAGGCATCGCTAAAGCACTGAGCCACCCAGGCTGCCTGTGGTTCTTGTTTTTAGAAGACAAAGTTCAACCCATCTACTTCTTTCACCCCTGGTTATTGTTTTTAGAAGAAAAATTTCAACCCATCCACTTCTTTCCTCCGTCTGGAACACAAATCCAATGGTGAAAAGGACATCTGAGGCTAGAAGTCATTACATTACAACCCATGAGCCAAATCTGACCTGCAGCCTATTTTGTAAGTCAAGTTTTCTTGGAATATGGCCATGCTATTTGCTTGTGTAATGTCTATGGCTGCTTTCATACTACATTAGCAGAATCAAGCTGTTGGGACAATGATGGTATGGCCTACAAAGCCTAAATGTTTACCATTTGGCCCTTTTCAGAGAGAGCTCGTGACCCAGACAAGATAAAAGAATCTGGGTCCCTGAATGACCTTATGGAGGAGAGCAGCCTACCTGCCCTTGACTACCTGTCTACCTCTGGAGGGCTATATGTGAGAGAAGTAAACTTTGATATGATTGGGATCTCTTTGTTACAAAAATTTAGCCAGTACTGTAACTGATACATACATTAGTTGTGCCCCAAAACTGTTAAGTAGGGGAATACCGTAGCATCAGAAGAACTAAGTTCTAGTCCTGTTCATCCTCGCTGCAATCAGCCATGTGCCCTTAAGCCAGTCACCTGCACCTCTTTTTCTTATCTGATTATACATAAGCTTCAAAGAGAAGTAAAAAGGAAAGGTATTTTAGAAACTATTATCAGAAGGGGCCAATCATGTGTTGACAAAACCCAGGTCTTTTAAACTCAGGAGATTTTCCCCTGGGTCCAACTAGTTAGTTTTTCTGTTTAAAAAAAAAGAAAAGGTTAAAAACCCAACATGAAGGAGATCTCTTTTCCTAAGAACAATGGGTGGTGAAGTTAGGGAAATACCCCCTGGGCTGTCCAGGGTCTTGACTCCTCAGCTCAGGGCACTTTAATCTCAGCCCAGGAGTAAGGTGCTGGGTGGAGGTCTGGCCAGAACTCCAGGGTCTAAAGAGAAGCATCTTTCTGCTTCTCAGCCGCCTGCCTCTGCAATGCCTGCTGGGCTGACAGCCAGCAGAGGCTTCAAGGTGGTAGAGCCTGCTGCATGTGTACGTCCAGCTCAGGCTGTTCTGCTCCTTAGGGTGGGCCATCCATCATCAGCTGATGCCAGGAGGGGCGGACAAGCCCTTGGCTAGCCATCTGTTCTCACCTTCATTTTCACAAACATCACTTACAGTCAGAAGCCAACCTAATGATTCCGTTTCAAAAATAATTCTGGCAATTTCCTGATAGTAGCACATTCTCTTCTCAGTAGAGAAAAACTTCCTAAACACCGAAAAGAAATCTAAAAATGATGATGTAAGGAAATGACAACACAGGGGAGCAGAGACAGACGGACAAAGATATTTACTGCAACACTGTTTAAGATGATTTAGAAAAATCTAACTGGCCAAGAACCGGGTAGGGGTTAAATTATGGTACCAATGGAACCAGGTATTTTTTTTTCCTACGGGCCAATTTTTATATTAAACCCAGAGGAGAGGACTCCCGGGTGGCTCAGCAGTTTAGCACCTACCTTTGGCCCAGGACATGATCCTGGAGTCCCGGGATCGAGTCCCACATCCGGCTCCCTGCATGGAGCCTGCTTCTCCCTCTGCCTCTCTCTGTCTCTCATGAATAAATAAATAAAATCTTAAAAAAAAAAAAAAAAAAACCCAGAGGAAAGAAATGTAGAGTAGAATTAGTGTGGGCATTTTTGGAAAAGGTAGGGCAATTAAGTCCAAAATTAATGATGCTTAAGCACTGACTTGATGCCTCCATCTGTAAGAGAGTGGTTGAAAAGAGAGACAGGTATCCGAAGGGAAGCAATCTTTATCCTGAACTAAAATGATCTCAGGGAGCAAATCCTTTTTCAACAGACCTATATCTTGCCAGAAGCATTTTAGGAACTTTGCAAAGTATTGGAAGTTGGAGGAAGAGACTGGTGTGTAGCAATGGAACGAAGTATGTACTTTCTCCAAGCAAGGACACTGGGCAGTCACCACTTTAAACTTAGCTACAGCATTTGATACTTTCTATATCGTTGACCCTCTTTATAATCCTCATTTCTATGTCTTTGACCCTTTGCACCTGGTTACAGTATAACCGATTATCTTCTGACTAAATCAAAGTCCAAGAGTAAAATCAAATCAGAGTCTCTCGGCCTTTCATTTTATGAGACATGGGAAGTTTAATCATTCCCATACACAGCAATCTGAATAGCTTCATTTGAAAATGAATTGCTAAATAACGTGAGGGGTGTGTCCCTGACCACTTGGAAAGGAAGCATTGTGTATTAATCTGTCTGAATTTTGTTGTTATCACCTTTGGCAAACCAGTAAGCATTCTTTGGGGGGGAACTCCGCAGCATACAGCTGACCAGCATTAAAGAAAACATTTCTGATAATTTAGTTAGGACCATTTAGTTTTATTACAATCTTGCTATAAGGGAAAACGCCTCTGGTAGTCCTAGTTTAAAAATTCACTTTTGGGGCAGGCCCGGGTGGCTCAGCGGTTTAGCACGGCCTTCAGCCCAGGGTGTGATCCTGGGGATTGAGTCCCACGTTGGGCTCCCTGCATGGAGCCTGCTTCTCCCTCTGCCTGTGTCTCTGCCTCTCTCTCTCTCTCTCTGCCTCTCATGAATAAATAAAATAAAATCTTTAAAAAAAATTTCACTTTTGGTGAATGGTTAGATAATCATTGTCAGACTAGATTTTTTTAAAAAGAAGACTGTTGATTAAAGGGTCACTAAGACTCTTGACTGGTGTCAGTTGGGTGGGTGGGTGACTAGTTTTCTAGAACAAATCTTGTCTTAAATTTAGCAGAAAATTGTCTACACATTTTGATGAGGAATCATAATTTCTTTCCAGAAGGAAGTTGTGAAATTATTTAAAAAGAAGAAAAGTTCTGTCCTTGATTAATTAGGTTTGGGACAATTTTTCTTTTGAAGCCTCTCCTTTTGGCTCAGATTATTTTAAAAGATCTGTCAAAAAAATTGGCTGTCTCTTTATGTTAATTAAATGTCATGCCTGGTTGATCACTTTTTACATTTTTTTTTTTTTTAAATGGAGGCAAGTAGGGATGCCTAGGTGGCTCAGTGTTTGAGCATCTACCTTTGTCTCAGGGCATGATCCAGGGGTCCTGGTATCAAGTCCCGCATGGGGCTCTCCGCAGGAAGCTTGCTCCTCCCTCTGCCTATGTCTCTGCCTCTCTCTCTGTGTCTCTCATGAATAAATAAAATAAAAATCTTTTTTAAAAACGGAGGCAAGTAGACATACAAAACATACATAATCATCATTGTCAGAAGTATTCATATCCACATTAATATTATTCCTTTTAACAAGCTTCCTATATTTGGGAAGAGTTTCCAAAGGAATATTGTATGGTGATTCAGTCTGGTGGTAACAATTTCATGCAGCTTATGAATCTGAATCATGTAAGTGTTATTCTATGTGTCATGTTTTAATTCAGAGTTCTAAAAAGAGGCATCTATAAATGTGCAAAGACCTTGCTGAACAGTAAGCAAAATTAGAGCCACAAAATTAGAGGCAGAAAGTTAACTTTTCCCTGTAAATTGTATAAAGCCCCAGGGGTAAGTTTCCATTCTTTCCATGGTGCCAGATATGCTTTCTACTGACCTTATCAGCACGTTTGCTCTGAGGCCAGAAACCACCTCACCAGATTTGGTCAATCTCCCTGAAGGTTGTCAATGTTTCTGGCCTGCCTGGAAGTGGCAGCCTTTTCTACCTGGAAGGTTATGATCCGTAAGCCATTTCCTTGGAGGGCTTTATAGTATCATTTCCATAAAAGAAATAAGGAATCTCTTGTCATTTTGTTTATTTGCTTATAGCTGTTTGCAGACTATGTATTTCCAAAAGTTCCCTGGAAGTTAATGGGTTCTTTTAATAGTCTACATTTTGGAAGTTACAGGAAAAAGCTTCTGTCATTTATGCAGAAGAAAAATAAAATTGTATTTCACTACCTCAGATGACTTATAGACTGTACACACACGATCAGACATGTGATCAGTGTATAAAGTGGAGTTATATTAATATCCTATTATATATATGCTTCCCAATTATTTAACTAATTTTAATATCTCATTATATATTTTTTAAATAAATGTACTAAATAATGTTAGGTACAACATTATTCAAAGCTTTAAAAAATTTTTAAGATTTTATTTATTTATTCATGAGAATACACAGAGAGGAGAGAGAGAGGCAGAGACACAGGCAGAGGGAGAAGCAGGCTCCATGCAGGGAGCCTGATGTGGGACTCGATCCTGGGACTCCAGGATCACGCCCTGGGCTGTAGGTGGCGCTAAACCGCTAAGCCACCGGGGCTGCCCAAAGCTTTAAAAATTTTAAAAAGATTTTATTTATTTATTTGAGAGACAGGGAGACAAAGCTTGAGCAGAGGGGGAGGAGACGAAAGAGAGGAAGAAGCAGACATCCCGCTGAGAAGGGAGCCTGATGTGGTGCTCGATCTCAGGACTCTGGGATCATGACCTGAGCTAAAGGCAGATGCTTAACCAACTGAGCCACCCAGATGCCCCTAAATTTTGGTTTAAAAAATAAAATTAGACTTGTGAAGTCTCTTAAGATACTTTTTACTACAATAATTAAAAAAAATTTTTTTTTTACTACAATAATTTTATTCTTGTAACTTGACTGTGAGGAAAGAAGTACATTTTGGAGGATCCCTGGGCGGCTCAGTGGTTTAGCGCCTGCCTTCGGCCCACGGCGTGATCCTGGAGTCCCAGGATTGAGTCCCACATCGGGCTCCCTGCATGGAGCCTGCTTCTCCCTCTGCCTGTGTCTCTGCCTGCATCTCTGCCTCTCTCTCTCTCTGTGTCTCTCATGAGTAAATAAATTAAAAAATCTTAAAAAAAAAAAAAGAAGTACACTTTGTATGGATAAGAGTAAATAAAAATATAACTTTTAAACAAGTTTATTGGGATATAATTTACATAGCACACAATTCACTCATTTAAAGTGTACGTCAGTAGCTTTTAGTATGTTCTTAGAGTTGTGCAACCATCATCACAATCAGTTTCAAAGTGCATCAATCCCAAAAGGAACTTTGTGCTAATTGGCAGGCACCCCTCATTTCTTTTTTTTGTAAAGATTTATTTATTTGAGAGAGACAGCGAGCAAATGAGGGAGGGAGGGGGGGAGAATCTCAAGCAAACTCCCCAGTGAGCATAAAGCCGAACGTAGGGCTCAATCCCAGGACCCTGGGGTCATGACCTGAGCCGAAATCACTGGTCACTTAACTGACTCACTCAAGCACCCCAAGAATCCCTCATTTCTACCAACATCCACCCTTGCCCTATTTTCTGCCTCTATAGATTTGCCTATTCTGGACATTTCATATAGGTGGAATCATACATTTATTTGGTCTTTTAGTGACTGGTTATAAAAAGTATTGTGCAATCTCCCAAGTACTTGTACTGTTTCCATGCTACTCCTTTTAATTTCTTAATTTTTTGTCAGACAACCAAATATCATTTATTAATTAAATTAATATGTCTAAACACTTAAAGTTAGTTATCTTAGAATTATTACTCAAATTGACATTCAATATTAAATTAATCACTGTTGGTATTAAATACACAGGCTAAATTTTACTCAGGTAATGCAAGCAATGTAATTCTGTGGTTCCATATGGTTTACAACATTGCATGAAGTTTACATACTACACTAGTTATTATAATTAAATTTGGTTGAGGCCTCATGCTTATATCTACATAATCTTATATTTTTTGTATAAGTAATGATTTCAACGGCCTGTAAGACAAGTATAAAGAATTCGGAAATTTCAATTAATTGGGCTTATCAGAATATAAATCCAAGCCTTACATGAGCTAAAATGTTATGTTGGCATTTTACTTACTTTGTAATAAAATCAGACAGTCTTTTTTTAAAATGGAGTATACACGGCACCTGAATGGCTTAGTCTGTTGAGTATCCCTCTCTTGGTTTCAGCTGGGGTTGTGATCTCAGGGTCATGAGATTGAGCCCCCACATTATTATCTTATCATCTTCCTTGCAGAGCTAGGAAAATGTACTTTATAAAAAGAAATACTCCTTTGTTAACATTGTACAGCTTTTTTCCCAGGGGGAAACTAAAGATTTTAAGATTTGATCTCTTTACATCTGTTTTGATATTTCACTTGGTTTTACTATTTATCAGCAGCAAGGGAAATCTTCCTTATCTTAAGGCTGCTTCTCATTCTTGTACTACCACATCCAGCTTCCTTCCCTTCCTGGGACTCTAACGTCCATTAGATGACGTTTGATCTCTCCAGAATCTCTCCTCAAGGTCACCCAGTCCTGTGGGCACAACCTGCCTCTTAAGCTCTCACTTAGGATGGTAAGACACCTGGGTTCCTACTGAGAGACAACCTACTACATAGAACAGCCTTCTTACTATTTGTGCCATCACCTGTACCCGGTACAGGATGGGTTAGGTGGGGAGGCATCCTGTCCCGGTCTGTCCCCAGTGAGTGGACTTGTAGCCCAGTCCTGCTTTACCGAGCAGCTGGACAGCTTACGGAGGGACATCTACTGAGACCACATAGGGTAGAAACAACACTGACAGCGAATCCAAGTGGAAAGTGCTGGAGCTTGGGAATGGGCCATCACTTTCAACGACAGGAAATATTGGTGAGCAGCACCTCCTGGCGGACTTCTGATGCAACTACAGGCAGGAGATGGTATTACATGAAACTGCTTCCCAAAAGACCTTTCACAGTGCTGCTCGAGGCCGCCCCATAGTTCGGTTCCTGACCCTGGCTGGCACCAGCCTATGCTACCATACCCTCTCCTGACACATGTGGCATTGTCTCCCAGATTATGTTCGGAAATTCTTGTGGATTCAGGCATTGGCCATTTTACCAATTAGAGCTCTGACCACTCTCCTCCCTGTGCTCCTGCTCCATCTTTCCCAGGGCTCTTGCTGCTCCTCCTTTTTGACTCTCAGCCCAAAAGGGCTAATCACACACACAGAAGTTGACTCTCTGGCAGGCCTCTGCACTCCTCAGAAATCATACACACAGGGCACCTGGGTGGCTCAATAGGTTAAGCGTCTGCCTTCAGATCAGATCAGGATCCTGGGGTCCTGGAATCCAGTCCTACATCTGGTCCCTGCTCAGTGGGGAATCTGCTTCTCCCTTCTCTCTGCTCCTGCTCACTCTTGTTCTCGCTCTCAAACAAATAAATAAATTCTTACAAAAAAAAAAAAAAGAAAGAAAGAAAAGAAAAGAAAAGAAAAGAAATTATACACACATATTCAGGATTAAGGTGAGATGATGGAGAACAGGAAGAGGGGATGCTTCCTTTTTCCTCTCATGCCAGATCAGCTTTCTCACCCTCCAGATATTAAGGTCAATTTTACATTCAAGATTTCCACCAAACATCTCCACTTGATTCTCAACATTTCAATCTTTAAGCATTCAAAGCTGAAACATCGTCACAGCACCAAGCAGGCTTCCTCTCTGTCAGTGATCCTACTCTTGCCTTGTCACCTGGACTCAGAACCTGGAGAAATTTCATTGATTCATCATACATATATACTTCATTCATCAGTAGAGAGAAATTTCTGGAAACCAGAGCACCAGGGTAATATTACAGCCCAGTCCCTTGGATGTACTTTCTGGACATCTTAACTTATTACTTAAAACTGCTTGCCATAAGGGGCTGGAATCTTCATCTTCTCTGTGTGCTTTATAGTAGTTCCAGCAATGGATTTTCCTGGGCTTGGAAGTATACTCCCCCATATATTCCTAACTTACTACCATGAGTAGTAAGTCTATTTAACACACAGGTGAATTTGTCAATGTGTGTGCAAAATCAGACAACTTCCTTCTGTAATTCTAAACTGTGTGGAAGCAGCGGTTCCCACAGAGCACAGGCTTCTGGGAGGATATCTGAACTTGGCATTGAAGAATGGATACCAGGGCAGTCCGGGTGGCTCAGCGGTTTTAGCGCTGCCTTCGTCCCAGGGCATGGTCCTGGAGACCCAGGATCGGGTCCCACGTCGGGGTCTCTGCATGGGGCCTGCTTCTCCCTCTGTCTGTGTCTCTGCCTCTCTCTCTCTCTCTCTCTCTCTCTGTGTGTGTCTCTATGAATAAATAAAAATAAAAGTCTGAAAAAAGAGTGGATATCATTTAGAGAAATGATATGAGGAGGGCAGCCTAGAAAGAGCAACAGGCAGGAGCACCTGAGGGACAATAGATTCTGGTTTCAGCTCAGGTCATGATCTCTGGGTGGTGGAATTAAGCCCTGCGTCAGGCTCCATGCTTAGCATAGAATCTGCTTGAGATTCTCTCTTTCTCTCCCTCTTCGCTGCCCCTCCCCCTCTCCATGCTTGTGTGCTCTCTTGCTCTCTCTCTAAAATAAAAATAAATCTTAGGGGGAAAAAAGAACAGCAAGCAAAGGCACAGAAGCAGGAATGTGCAGAACTCATAATTTGGGAAAAAGGACTGACCCAGGGTCACTGGGTCTAACACTGTGTGATGGGGAAATGCAGTAAGAGTAAGACTAGAAAGGAGATCTAGTCTCCACTCTATAGCCATACACAAGATGTGTAACCATATGTGAGAAGGTCACTATGTAGGCCTCTGGAATATAGAACCTAAGCACTAAAGTTCCTTACAGGTCTTCTGGGGAATGCTTCCCCTGCTTTTTTCCCCCTGAAAACCTCCCCTATGGTATCCCTCTGTGGGGGAGGGAACCCACAGTATAGGGGCAAGAGTGGGGCCTTAGATTCATCAGAATGACTGTGAGCAAGTAACTGAGCCTCAGTTTCCTCAGGTGCAAGATGGAGGCTTTGACTTACCTAGTACATAGAATCGCCATGAAAACCAAATGGTAAGGACCACAGACTTCGGAGCAACATGGACTAGCTGTTAGGACCTTAAGTAGGTAATTCCCTTCACTTCCCTGAGCCTCAGATTCTTTTCAATAAAATGGTTGTGATAATATCTATCTTGTATGCTCGATATGAGGAGTAACTGAAATAATGGATATAAAATGCTTAGCCAAAGCGTGGTCTACAGTAAATATATACTTTACTAATTTATTTCATTGTCTGAAAACACATGATTTGCTCCCAAAAGAGTTCTTTTGAGGAGATTGGCTAAATCATGCAAACAAATGCAATAAAAATCATGGGGAGGGGGATCCCTGGGTGGCTCAGCGGTTTAGCGCCTGCCTTCAGCCCAGGGCGTGATCCTGGGGTGCCGGGATCAAGTCCCACATTGGGCTCCCTGCATGGAGCCTACTTGTGTCTCTGCCTTTGTGTGTGTGTGTGTGTGTCATGAATAAAGTAATAAAATCTTTTTAAAAAATTATTTAAGGGACGCCTGGGTGACTCAGCGGTTGAGCATCTGCCTTCCACCCAGGACGTGATCCTGTACTCCCAGGATCGAGTCCCACGTCGGGCTCCCTGCATGGAGCCTGCTTCTCCCTCTGTCTCTGCCTCTCCCTGTGTCTCTCATGAATAAATAAATAAAATATTTTTTAAAAATTATTTTAAAAAAATCATAATCATGGGGAGGCTCGAGCCTGCAGATTCCTGGAGGAGCTCCAACACAGGCGGGTGCCGCCTCCAACCACGCAGGCCCCGCCCCCAAGCGCGAGCAGGCCCCGCCCACCAGCTCTCCTCGGCCCCGCCCCTCCGGCCGAGCGCGCGCGCCCCCTCCCACCTCGATGCGCCTGCGCAGGACGGGGCGCCCGCGGAGGCGATGAGGGTGCTGGTGCGGCGCGGCTGGGGGCCCCGGCCGGTGGGGGGCGGTCCAGGCGCAAGGCCGAGCCCTCAGTGGCGAGCGCTGGCCGGGCTCGGCGCGTCCCCCGGCGGGGAGGACGGCCGGGGCGTCCGCGTCCGAGAGAAGCCTCCCTGGCGGGTGCTCTTCTTCGGCACCGACCGGTTCGCCCGCGAGGCGCTGCGGGCGCTGCACGCCGCCAGGTACGGGGGCCGGGGCGTGGGGGGCCCGGCTGCCGAGGCCCCGCAGCCGAGCCCCGCGGCGGCCGCGAGGGTTTGCGCCGCTAGCCCGGGAGCGCGGCGGCGCCGGAAGGGTCTGGGCCCGCGTCTCTGCGGCTCCCGGAAGGTGCCCGCGCCTGCCCGGTGGCTCCGGTCTGCGCTCCTGCTCCGCGCTCTCCGTTGTCCCACCCGCTTCGCAGACGTCGCCTCTGTCCTCTGCCACCACCTCCTTGCCGCATCCGTGTGTCAGGAAACTCGAGCTCGGAGAGGTTGAGTGATTGCCCGAGGTCATCACAGGCCTCCGTTCATCTACTCTGTACCCTCCAGTCCCAACACATGGTTGTGGGCTTCTTTGGGCATTTGCACACCCACGTCTCCCTTCACCGCTTCCTATCTCCTCCCTGTATACCGTGGGACCCAGTTTTCTGGGGCTGAAATAAGGGCACAGTCCAAAAACAACTGTTTCCAGCTATTGAATAAATGTAGAAGTCAGAACTCTTAAGTATACATTTGGTATTTCTAAAAATTAACAAATGTTGGTTTACTGGGGGGGGGGGGGGGGGGCGGCGGATTGAGATCCAACCTGTTCTGAAAGTCCATGCTATGTGATGGCCCTACCCAACTGTACAGCTCTGCCTTCTTTCCCCCAACCTCCATTTATTATTTCTGCGCTCTTTTTTCCTGACGCGCCCCCAACACTCATTTCTGTCATCTCCATCAAGTCTTTCCTACAGATTGTTCACAGCAGCCCCTCCTATGGACAACCCCATCATTCCCCCCATAACATATTCCTCCCTCCATCACTCTGTTCTCCGCACACACCCTGAAACACTCCCTTCACACATGTTCCTTTTGCACGCCCTCTGTGATGTACCTCTCCACGTGCTGCTTTCCCCAGATTGCCTCCCGAATCTCACTGCATGTGTTGACCTTTCTGTTGATGCTTTGCTTGGCAGCTCCATTACCCCTGTGCTTTGTCTTTAGGGCCCTCCTATATACTCCTTTTCTCATAACTCCTCAACACTAGATGCAATACCTGGTAAATAAACTAACACCGTGCAGCCCGGGTGGCTCAACAGCTTAGCGCCGCCTTCGGCCCAGGGCGTGACCCTGGAGACCCCGGATCGAGTCCCACGTCGGGCTCCCTGCGTGGAGCCTGCTTCTCCCTCTGCCTGTGTCTCTGCCTCTGTTACTGTGTGTGTCTCTCATGAATACATAAATTATATATATATATATTTTTTTTTTTAAGATTTTATTTATGTATTCATGAGAGACACACACAGAGAGAGAGATGCATAGACACAGGCAGAGGGAGAAGCAGGCTCCACGCAGGGAGCCCGACGTGGGACTCGATCCCGGGTCTCCAGGATCACACTCTGGGCCGCAAGCGGCACTAAACCGCTGCGCCACCAGGGCTGCCCCAAATAAAATATTTTTTAAGAATAAATAAACTAACACCCTCTGAGCACTGGAGGACAACACAGCAGATAAAAAGAAAGAGTACACATGTATTACTATGTAATGATGCCCATGGGACATGCGCGTGCGCGCGCACACACACACACACACACACACACACACACACACATTTTAAAGTGTTTATTGGTTCAGCCCCACCTCGGGCTCCCTGCTCAGTGGATAGCCTGCTTCTTCCTCTCCCTCTGCCCCTCCCTCCTGCTTTTTTGCATGCCTGTGCCCTCTCTCTCTCTCTAAAAATCTTTAAAAATAAATTAAAAAATAAAAGTATTTATTATTTGGCTAACGCATGGTTGTGGTACAAAATTCAAAAGGTTCAGGAGCACCTGGGTGGCTAAGTCAGTTAAGTGTCTGCCTTCAGCTCAGGTCCTGGGATGGAGCCCCACCTCTGACTTCCTGCTCAGTGGGGAATCTGCTTCTCTCTCTGCTATTCCCCCTGCTTGTGCTGTCAGGTAAATAAATGAAATCTTTAAAAAAAAAAATTCAAAAGGTTCAAAGGATATTATAGTGAAAAGTCAGTTCTTTCCACCTCTATCTCCTATATCCAGTTCTTCTCTTCAGAGACAGCCACTGTTCTCTTATTCTAGAAATGTTTGCTGGATATACAAGCAAATGTATTCTTAACCACCACCCCCCCCCGCCGCTTTTTTTAAAAGATTTTATTTATTTATTCATGAGAGACAGAGAGAGAGGCAGAGACATAGGTAGAGGAAGAAGCAGGCTCCATGCAGGGAGCCCGTTGTGGGACTCGATCCTGGGACCCCAGGATCATGCCCTGAGCCAAAGGCAGGCGCTAAACCGCTGAGCCACCCAGGGATCACCATAACCCACTTTATAAAAAGACTCACCACATAATAGTAATAGTGTTCTAAAAAAAAAACAACAAAACAAAATGCAGAGTATTTTGCATATAAAATTCTAATTGTGTAAAGTATCTGCACCGTATAGTTTCTGTATGCACAGGAAATTTCTAGAACCATGCTATCCAAACAGTAGCCACTAGCCACATGTGGCTCTTTAAATTACAAATAACTAAAATTAAGTACCAAATAAAAACTCAGTCTCTCAGTTGTGCTAGTTTTAATCACTTACCCTTAATTGTTTCATGAATTTAATCATAAAAGTACTGTGGGGGATCCCTGGGTGGCGTAGCGGTTTAGCGCCTGCCTTTGGCCCAGGGCGTGATCCTGAAGACCCGGGATCGAATCCCACGTCAGGCTCCCGGTGCATGGAGCCTGCTTCTCCCTCTGCCTATGTCTCTGCCTCTCTCTCTCTCTCTCTCTCTCTCTCTCTCTGTGTGTGTGACTATCATAAATAAATTTAAAAAAATAAAAAAATAAAATAAAAGTACTGTGGTAGTATGTGAAGTAGTTTAACTTTGAGTCATTGTCTTAAAATTCACATTTTCTTCCAATCTTTCCAACTTAGGGAAAATAAAGAGGAAGAGTTAATTGAAAATTTGGAGGTGGTCACAGTGCCCTCTCCATCACCAAAAGGACTGCCAGTGAAGCAATATGCTGTCCAGTCTCAGCTTCCAGTGTATGAGTGGCCAGATGTGGGATCTGGAGAGTACGACGTTGGAGTGGTAGCTTCATTTGGCCGACTTTTGAGTGAGGCTCTTATTCTTAAATTTCCCTAGTAAGTGTTTTTTGTTTTTTTTTTTTAAGGGAATACAGTATAGAAGCCTTGGTCTTTATATATGGGCCTGGTGTCTAAAGTATAATGACTTGAATTCTAATTCTGATTTCTTTACTATTTTCTCTTAAAACATCTTGTTAGTGCATTAATTGTTGAAATGTATGATGCTCTTGATCTGTGGGTTCTCACCCACCCTCATTTAAATTCCATATATATGCTGACAATTCCCAGATCTCTCCCTGAACTCCAGGCCACCAATACCCACTGCCTCCTCCACAGTTCTCCTTGGGTGTCTGAGAGGCACCTTACACTTAAGGTGTCCTAAATTGCATTCCTGAACTTTTGCCCAAAACCTGCTCCTCCCCAAATCTTCATCTCAGTAAATGGCAACTCTACCCTTCTAGTTGTTCAGACTCAAAACCTTTCAGTCGCTCGTGAGTCCTTCCCTCACCACACATCCCATCCATCAGGAAATCCCATTGGCTCTGCCTTTGAATTCTATCTAGAATCTGACTGGCTCTTTCAACACTTTCACTGCTACCACTCTGACCTGTTGTACTCCAGTAAGCTCCACCTGTTGTCTGCTGTCCTTGGCCTTCTTGGTCTTCTACCAACCCAGCAGCCAAAATGATCCTTTTAAAACAGAAGTTGGATCACATCACTCTGCTCAAAATTCTCTGATGTTTCTCCATCTCATTCAGAAGACCTGAAAGTCCTTATATGGGCCTGTAGGGACCTGCCTGCCTTCTGGGTAGGTTTGGTTCCATCTTAACTGTGGCCTCATCTTCTAGTGTTATTCCTCAGATTCACTCCACTCCAGCCACACTGGCCTCTCTGCTGTTCCTTGAACTTGCTGAACATTTGCTTTCTTCAAGATATTTATTGTTCCCTCTGCCTGGAATATGTCTGCATGGCTTAGTCCATTACCTCCTAACATCTTTGTTCAAGTGTTGTCTTCTTACTGGTAAATTTTGTGACCCCTATGAAACTTGTAGCCTCCCACCCAGTACTCCTACCCCTGCTCTGGTTTATTTTTCTCCACAGCCCTTAGAACCATCTGCCAAACTTTTTACACATTTTTGTATTGGCTTATCTCCCGCTCTTGGCATGTAAGCTCCCTGTGTGTATAATTTTTTTCTCTTTTGGTTCAGTGTTGCTTGTAACGCCATCACTTAGAACAGTGCCAGCACATGGACTGTGCTCAGTGAATATTTGTTGATGAATGAGACTGGTCTGAGCAATGGAACTTTGAATATAAGACTCTCACACTTCGAGATGCCTGGGTGGCTCAGCAGTTGAGCGTCTGCCTCCGGCTCAGGGCATGATCCTGGAGTCCGGGATCAAGTCCCACTTCGGGCTCCCTGCATGGAGCCTGCTTCTCCCTCTGCCTATGTCTCTGCCTCTGTGTGTGTGTGTATCTCATGAATAAATAAATAAAATCTTTAAAAAAATAAAAAAACAAACTCCCACTTGCATATTCCTATAATGGAGACATCAAACTAATCAGCTTACTTAGTAAATGATTTAAATTGCTCGTCTATGAGCAATAGATGTGTTGGGATAAACAGCAAAGGTGACTAGATAGGAAGATTCAAGAAACTTGTTTTAGTGACTCTATAGGCAAACAAAATGAAACAGGGTAACTGGAAGAAACTATAAATATTCACATTGTCCATAGATGCACAGTAGGGTTTGAGTGCTTTTTCTCCTACAGTATAAAAGGTATTTTTTGCTTTTATTTAAAAAAAATCCCAGGGACACCTGGCTGGCTAAGTTGGTGGAGCATGTGACTCTTGATCTTGGGGTTGTAGATTCACGAGCCCTATGTTGAGTATAGACTTTATTTAAAAAATAAAATCTTTGGGATGCTTGGGTGGCTCAGCGGTTGAGCATCTGCCTTTGGCTCAGGGCGTGATCCTGGAGTCCTGGGATCAAGTCCCAGGTCGGGCTCCCTGCATGGAGCCTGCTTCTCCCTCTGCCTGTGTCTCTGCCTCTCTCTCTGTGTCTTTCATGAATAAATAAAATCTTTAAAAATAATAATAATAAATAAAATAAAAAATAAAATCTTTAAAAACTCCCAGATATCACAGACTGCAGTGGAATATCTTTGGGACAATGAATAGTTGTTCTGTTTTTAATTGAGTTTCATTGGTCTCTTATGGTAAGAGAGTAAACTTCATCTCTGACTCCCTTCACAGGTGGCATAAAACTAGATTCAACTTTGATTTTCAAACTTTCTGGGGAAGTGTAATGATAAAAAGTTGCATATTTGTTTAGGTAGCAGGAACTAAGTGGTAAAGCCCACTTGCACCACTAATTTCTGCCTTCTCTGACTCAGTGGCATGTTGAATGTCCATCCCAGTTGCCTCCCGAGGTGGCGTGGTCCAGCCCCTATAATCCATACTGTGCTTCATGGAGACACAATTACTGGAGTGACGATTATGCAAATTAGACCTAAAAGGTAGAAGACATTTTCTTTTCTTGAGACTTTATGGTTTTGAATGTTGATTTCAGTCTGTTTGGAGGGGACGTGGAAGTGGGTGAATGGATAGTGCTCACTAATTCCTCTAACTCCAGAGTGCCTTCCCTTTGTGTCTTTTCCTATTTTCTGACATACACTGTATGTGGTTTTGTATTATTGCAGTTATCCCAGTCCTTGTGAAATGTTTAACTTGTTAATTGAAGTAAATTATATTATTAACAACTGGACTTCCATAAAAAAGCATTGTGTAAATGAAAGATGGATTTTTGTATATGAGTTGTAATGAATCTTGGTTTTGCTGGTCTTGGTTTCTTTGGTCAAAAAATTTTTGCAACCTGAATTAGGACTACATTGTATGCCAATGTGTAATATAACTGTCTTAAGCATTTCATTTTTTTTATCCTACTAAAGTCTAAAACAGAATTATATTAAGCCCCTATCTGTTATCACCTAATGTCCCCACAGAAAATAATTCATTGGTTCACAAGAACAACTGCATGGGATTTGCTTTAACTTAATTCAGAAAACGAGAGGGCCAGATGAAATGAGTTGCAAAACTTTGATAATTCTAAACTCTGGGGATCCAAGAAGACTATTCACTCCTGTTTTTTGTGGATGTTTGCAATTTTTCATAGTAAGCATTTTATTAAAGCTCAGAGGTTGAAAATAGAATTAACAACTGCAAAGTTGAATATTTAAAATAGGGCATATTTCTAATAAAAGCTCATAGCAGTATTTACAGAGCTTGATGCAAATTGTAAGACTGGGAAAACAAACTTGTACCTACTCATAACCAGGCACAACTCTTGTCCTTTGAGAAAGGAAATCTAGAAAGAAATCGTTATGCATTTCTTTTTTTTTTTTTTTTTTTTTAATTTTTTTTTTAAATTTTTATTTACTTATGATAGTCACAGAGAGAGAGAGACAGAGAGAGGCAGAGACACAGGCAGAGGGAGAAGCAGGCTCCATGCACCGGAAGCCCGACATGGGATTCGATCCCGGGTCTCCAGGATCGCATCCTGGGCCAAAGGCAGGCGCTAAACTGCTGCGCCACCCAGGGTTCCCCGTTATGCATTTCTTAATAGTACTTCCTAGGAAAAGAAATTTTTTGCTCTACGCCTTTATTGTATAAATAGAAACTTTTAAAATACTATTTATTACTAAAGGAGCTATTTACAACTGCAATTAAATTTCTGCTATACAACTTCATACTTTTTTCTTTTAGGAAAAGATAGATATAAAATCTGAGTACAGGCCAGATTGTGCTTTCTCTTCTTTCAAACTGACATTTCTCTTTTGCTTATAGATAATAGCCAGAGTTAAACCATCCTTGTGGTATGTAAACACTCATGTAGACAAACATATTGATCTTAAGAAATAATAATGTTGGGGATCCCTAGGTGGCTCAGCAGTTTAGCGCCTGCCTTTGGCCCAGGGCGCGATCCTGGAGTCCCGGGATCGAGTCCCACGTCAGACTCCTAGCATGGAGCCTGCTTCTCCCTCCTCCTGTCTCTCTCTCTCTCTCTCTCACTCTATGTCTATCATAAATAAATAAATAAATAAATAAATAAATAAATAAATAAATCTTTAAAAAAAAAGAAAGAAAGAATAATGTTATTTGCTTTTGATTTTTGTCAGGTTTGATGTCGGCCCAATTATCAAACAGGAAACGGTTCCTGTGCCACCTAAGAGCACCGCCAAGGAACTGGAGGCAATGCTGTCAAGACTGGGTGCTGACATGGTAGGGTCCTCTAATATCTCACTGGTTTGTACTCATTCACTAGGTCTCCTAACTTTTTATGATGCAAAGAATGCTTTCCTGATACATAATTTTCATCTTTTTTTTTTCTTAAGTGATTTTTATCCTTGCTTCCTACAATTGAGGTTGGCATTTCTCATGTGAGTCTTTGGGAAAAGCACAGAGTGGGTACTTCATAAAGATTCTCCTGAAGCACATGAGCTTCTGTGGCCCCACCATGTTCCCGTGAGACCTTTAGACACTTCTTTCAGGGTTCACCCTCCCAACTCCTAGACTCACCTGGTGCCCCTGTCAGACTCACCAACTGCCATTCCCTCAGAGACCCAGCACTCCTCCCACCTCTGTGCCTGCATGGTGGTCATAATCTCCATACGCACTGGAGTTCTGCTGATCCCTTTGCTGTGAATGAACTCTGGCTTTGCATAGCTCAGATCTGCATGCAGTAGATCTGAGTGAATGCTAAACAACCAAATCAGTGATTTTCATATGAACTGGTTAATATTCTGTAGAGGACAGTTTTTCCCTAACTATCTAGATGGTGCTTCCTAATCTAGGCACTCACCTCAGAAATGGTATTGTAATAGTGGCTCTCGTTTTTTGAACACTGGCTCGTGTGCCAGGGCTATTCTGGATCCTCTGTAGATTTTTTTTTTTTTTTTTTTTTACCTTCCCAATTAACCTTTGAGGTAGCTGTTACTGTCACCTGTTTTACAGATGATGACTGTGAAGGCCACACAAGTCAAATAACTTCTCCACAATGACACATGAGTAGGTAGTGGAATTGAGATTTGAACCCAAAACAGTGTGTCTCCAGAATTCATTCTCCTTCTTTGGGGCTCCACTGCCTTCACCTCCTATGGGGTTAGAGTGTGGATTCCTGAGCCCATGCTGTCCTGACACCAACAGCTTACATAGCCAGCAAAGCTCAGCATTCTCTGGAAGCACATCATCGCTCTGTCCTCTGCAGACAGCAACATTGAAACTCCATTGAGTAGACCTGTATTGTCACAGCTCAATCCAGTTTACCACCCTACCCTGCCACACAGCTCCTTCAAAACTTTCTCTAATGTCATGGTACTGAATCATAATGTATTTCTACTTTTGTTTTTTTCATCTTGAATATGTTGCTCTCCTTTTTTTTAAAGCTAATTTCAGTTTTGAAAAATTTGCCTGAGAGTTTGAGCAATGGAAGGCAACAACCAACTGAGGGAGTGACACATGGTAAGTGAAGACTGCAGAGATCCCTACCTCCTTCACCAGGTTTTGTCTGTCATGATAGCACCTGAGTGCTCTGACTTCACTGGCACATCACCCTTAATTTTGACTCAAGATTGCCCACTTATATGTCCTTTTCCAAAGAATGGCTGGTATGGTCTCCCATTCCCTCTTAGCATGTAGTCTCTTGAAGGATTGGAAATGTTTTTCCTGGGATGCCTGGGTGGCTCAGTGGTTGGGCATCTGCCTTTGGCTTGGGGTGTGATCCTGGGGTTCTAGAATTAAGTCCCTCGTCAGGCTCCCTGCATGGAACCTGCTTCTCCTCCTTCTGTCTGTGTCTCTGCCTCTCTGTCTCATGAATAAGTAAATAAATAAAGAATCTTAACTTTAAAAAAAGGAAATGTTTTCCCTATCTTTATATTGAAAAGTACCAAACAAAGAGAGAAGTTAAAAGATAATGAATACCAGGGTGTTGGGGTGGCTCAGTGGGTTAAGCATCCAGCTCTTGTATTTGGCTTAGGTCATGATCTCAGGGTCGTGAGATCAAACCCCACATTGGGCTCTGTGCTCAGTGGGGAGTCTGCTTGAGACTCTCTCTTCCTCTCCCTTTGCCCCTCCTATTCTCTAAAATAAATAAATCTTTAATTTCTTTAAAAATAAGTTCTCTTCTTTATTTTTAAGATTTTATTCGTTTGAGACAGAGAGTGATAGAGGCAGAGAGAGAGAGGGAGAAGCAGACTCCCTGCTTAGCAGAGACTATCCTCCCTCCTGCCACATTGTGGGGCTCGATCCCAGGACCTGGGGATCATGACCTGAGCTGAAAGCAGACACTCAACTGTCTGAGCCATCCAGGCACCCCAATAAATCTTTAAATGGTGTATACCTATTTAACCTAGACTCAACAATTATTAGTATTTGGTCATATATTCTTTCTCTGCATATGGATGTTTACTTAGTATATATTTTTAAATTTCTGCTTAATCCTTCAGAGGTATGTATCATAACCTTTACCTCCTAAGTATTTCAGCGTGCATGTCTTAAGAGAAATGAATAATTCCCTAATAGCATTTAATATCCAGTACATAAATGTTCCCAATTGTCTAAAAACTTATTCTTTAGCTGTATAGTTTTTCAAACTAGTATCTAATTGTAATCAGTTGGTATGCCTCTTTAAGCTAGAGTAATTCCTCCATTATTTTCCCCCGCTCCACGTCATTGACTTTTCTTTTCTTTAAAGATTCTATTTATTCATTCATGAGAGACATAAAGAGAGAGGCAGGCAGAGACATAGGCAGAGGGAGAAGCAGGCTCCATGCAGGGAGCCTGATGTGGGACTCGATCCCAGGACTGTGGGATCACGCCCTGAGCCGAAGGCAGACACTCAACCGCTGAGCCACCCAGGCATCCCTGTCATTGACTTTTTGAAGAGACCAGGCCAGTTGTCTGTTTCCTTCCAGTGTTATTTAACTTGTTTTTTTTTTTTTTTTTTAGCCTTCATACTTCTTGTGAACTGGAAGTTCTAAGAGTTTGATTAGACTCAGGCTTGAAGTTTCTGGAAAGAGTATTTCATAGATGGTATTGTGTTCCAGTGGTATTTGTTTTTAATTTTAAGGATTGCTTTTTTATTTTTATTTATGATTTATTTCTCAAACATGTAAAACCATTTACATGATTCAAAAGTCAAAACTGTCTACAAGGATAAACTCAGAGAAGTGTCACCTCTCTCTGCTCTAGTTTTTGGATGTCACATCAGTGAGCCAAATATCAGGTTGCAGCAAGGCTGGTGAAGTTCAGATAGGTCACTTGGTTGAGTCCAGTGTAAAGATTCGCTTTTCCCTTTGCAGTTGGCAAGTAATCTGTGGGATAATACTTTGGCACCATGCAAATATCCTGTTCTCTAACAAGCTTTCACGTAATGATTTTGGCATGGGTTGATGCTTCTTCCCTGAATGGATTATTTCACTTGGGATTACAAAATGGTCATTTTCCAATTCCTTTTGCTTTTAATATCTGACTTTATTCTGTAAAGAAGAGCTTTTCCTCATTAATTAACAATGAATCTTACTTAGTTCATCCTAAATGGCAAGATCAATGCTTAATTCCTTTTCTACTAATTTTTAGAGGAAGAAGTTGGTACCATAATCATCTTCAATTATGGTGGCAAATGAGTTCTTAAAATTATGATTGGACTAGTGGATTTTTTTTTTAAGATTTTATCTATTTATTCATGAGAGATACACAGAGAGAGGCGGAGACACAGACAGAGGGAGAAGCAGGCTCCCTGCAGGGAGCCTCATGTGGGACTTGATCCCAGGACCAGGATCAGGCTCTGAGCCGAAGGCAAACGCTCAGCTACTGAGCCACCCAGTCGCTCCCAGTTAATTACATTTATAAGGCTTTGTGCTCTTCAAGTCATCCTAAATTTGGCCAGTGGGAGCCCCTTAAAGCTGGGTCCTGCATCCTTTCGACAGCCTCAACTAGTTTTTCAGTGCTTCCTTGCTTTCTTTTATAAGATGTCCCAGGCTCACTTCATGAATTCTCTGTCCCATGTTGGAATCAGCCATCTCTCCCTTGATCATTTTAGTTGGGGGAGTGGTATTTAGAAAATCACCTGGTACAACAGTGTGTTTCAAGATAAGGTGTCAGTGGACAAGGTGAGGCATTAAATTTTTTAAATAATATTTGAGTTCATACAGTTACTGATTCCATTTTTTATATATTTATTTAAGGTTTGTTTTATTTATTTATTTATTTATTTATTTATTTATTTATTTATTTATTTATTTATTTATTTGAGAGAGCAGGGAGGGGCAGAGGGAAATGGACAAGCAGACTCTGCTGAGCATGGAGCCTGAGTCTGGGCTCCATCTGACGACTTAGATCATGACCTGAGCCAAAATGGCAGATGCTCAACTGATAAAGCCACCCAGGCACCCCCGATTCAGATTTTGAATTTCAGGGTTTTTCTTTTATTTTTATTTATTTATTTTTTAAAGATTTTATTTATTTATTCATGAGAGACAGAGAGAGAGAGAGAGAGAGAGGCAGAGGGAGAAGCAGGCTCCATGCAGGGAGCCCGATGTAGGACTCAACCCTGGCTCTCCAGGATCACGCCCTAGGCCAAAGGTGGTGCTAAACTGCTGAGCCACCCAGGGATCCCAGCGTTTTCTTTTAAACTGAATTATCGGGGATCCCTGGGTGGCTCAGCGGTTTGGCACCTGCCTTTGGCCCAGGGCGCAATCCTGGAGCCCCGGGATCGAGTCCCACGTCAGGCTCCTGGCATGGAGCTTGCTTTTCCCTCTGCCTGTGTTTCTGCCTCTCTCTCTCTGTCTATCATGAATAAATAAATAAATTTAAAAATAAATAAATAAATAAACGGAATTATCTTTTCAAAAGTTAAACTGACCTATTTATTTAATTACTAGACGTAAAATAGTTTCAAAATTACACTACTAGTATTACTACAAACAGTAAAACTACTGAGTAATATTTCAGATTTCTCTGCAGGTTTTCTTTTTTTTTTAATATATCCTGCTAAGAGTGTGCAGTCAGAGTACTGTGTTCAAGACTTACTGGACCCCGAATAGCCAGGGGAATTTTAAAAAAGAAAACCATAGCTGGGGGCATCACAATGCCAGATTTCAGGTTGTACTACAAAGCTGTGGTCATCAAGACAGTGTGGTACTGGCACAAAAACAGACACATAGATCAATGGAACAGAATAGAGAATCCAGGGATCCCTGGGTGGCGCAGCGGTTTGGCGCCTGCCTTTGGCCCAGGGCGCGATCCTGGAGACCTGGGATCGAATCCCATGTCGGGCTCCCGGTGCATGGAGCCTGCTTCTCCTTCTGCCTGTGTCTCTGCCTCATTCTCTCTCTCTCTGTGACTATCACAAATAAATAAAAATTAAAAAAAAAATTAAAAAAAAAAAAAAAGAATAGAGAATCCAGAAGCGGACCCTCAACTTCATGATCAACTAATATTCAACAAAGCAGGAAAGACTATCCACCAGAAAAAAGACAGTCTCTTCAATAAATGGTGCTGGGAAAATTGGACATCCACATGCAGAAGAATGAAACTAGACCATTCTCTTACACCATACACAAAGATAAACTCAAAATAGATGAAAGATCTAAATGTGAGACAAGATTCCAACAAAATACTAGAGGAGAACACAGGCAACACCCTTTTTGAACTTGGCCACAGCAACTTCTTGCAAGATACATCCATAGGCAATAGAAACAAAAGCAAAAATGAATTATTGGGACTTCATCAAGATAAAAAGCTTTTGCACAGCCAAAGAAACTGTCAATAAAACTAAAAGACAACCTACAGAATGGGAGAGGATATTTGCAAATGACCTATTTGACCCTGACTAGATAAAGGGCTAGTATCCAAGATCTATAAAGAACTTATTCAACTCAACAGCAAAGAAACAAACAATCCAGTCATGAAATGGGAAAAAGACGTGAACAGAAATTTCACAGAGGAAGACATAGACATGGCCAAAAAGCACATGAGAAGATGCTCCGCATCACCGGGGAATACAAATCAAAACCACAATGAGATACTATCTCACACCAGTGAGAATGGTGAAAATTAAGACAGGAAACAACAAATGTTGGAGAGGATGTGGAGAAAGGGGAACCCTCTTGCACTGTTGGTGGGAATGTGAACTGGTGCAGCCACTCTGGAAAACTGTGTGGAGGTTCCTCAAAGAGTTAAAAATAGATCTGCCCTAAGACCCAGCAATTGCACTGTTGGGGATTTACCCCAAAGATACAGATGCAGTGAAACACTGGGACACCTGCACCCCGATGTTTATAGCAGCAATGTCCACAATAGGCAAAAAAAAAAAAAAAAAAAAAAATAGGCAAACTGTGGAAAGAGCCTTGGTGTCCATTGAAAGATGAATGGATAAAGAAGATGTGGTCTATGTATACAATGGACTATTACTCAGCCATTAGAAACGACAAATACCCACCATTTGCTTCCACGTGGATGGACCTGGAGGGTATGATGCTGAGTGAAATAAGTCAATCGAAAAAGGACAAATGTTATATGGTCTCATTCCTTTGGGGAATATAAAAATTAGTGAAAGGGAATAAAGGGAAAGGAGAGAAAATGAGTGAAAATATCAGTGAGGGTGACAATGAGACACCTAACCCTGGGAAATGAACAAGAGGTAGTGGAAGGGGAGGTAGGTGAGGGGTTGGGGTGACTAGGTGATGGGCACTGAGGGGGACACTTGGCGGGATGAGCACTGGGTGTTATGCGATATGTTGGCAAATTGAACTCCAATAAAAAATTATATATATATATATTTTTAATTTTTATTTATTTATGATAGTCACACAGAGAGAGAGAGAGGCAGAGACACAGGCAGAGGGAGAAGCAGGCTCCATGCACCGGAAGCCCGACGTGGGATTCGATCCCGGGTCTCCAGGATCGCGCCCTGGGCCAAAGGCAGGCGCTAAACCGCTGCGCCACCCAGGGATCCCATCCAATAAAAAATTAAAAAGAAAAAAAAAAGACTTACTGGAGGGATGGATGCCTGGGTGGCTCAGTGGCTGAGGTCTTCCCTTGCCTCGGGACATGATCCTGGAATTCCTGGATCAAGTCCTACATCGGGCTCCCTGCAAGGAGCCTGCTTCTCCCTCTGCCTATGTGTCTGCCTCCTCCTCTCTGTATCTCTCATGAATAAATAAATAAAATCTTTAAAAAAAAAAAAAAAGACTTACTGGAGATAATTTTTTTCCTTTTTTTTTTTTTTTTTGCTACCTAGTTTGATATATAATTAGGTTTGTTTGTTTCAGTTTGTTTTCAGCTTTCAGAGTTGCTTTTTTTCTCTTTATGATTAAATTTTATTTATTTTTTTTTTAAGATTTTGTTTATTCATGAGAGACACAGAGGGAGAGAGGCAGAGACACGGGCAGAGGGAGAAACAGGCTCCATGCAGGGAGCCCCATGTGGGACTTGATCCCTGATCTCCAGGATCAGGCCCTGGACTGAAGGCGGCGCTAAACCGCTGAGCCACCCGGACTGCCCAAATTTTATATTTTGAATCATATAAAACATCTATATGATTAAAATTTTTAACCTATTTGAAAAATTATACTCAGAGAAGTCTCACTTCCATCCGTAGCTCCTCCTCCCTGTTTCCCCTCCCTCTGTAATTTTAGGAGTATCTGATTTTAGCCTTCCAGTTGTTTACTTTTATCAAAACAAGCAAATACCACATACTTTTAAATTCATATTTTCTTTTTTCTTCCACAAAAGGTGGCATAAAATATATACTCTTTTGTACCTTTGTGTTTTTTGTTGCTTTTTGTTTTGTTTTGTTTTACTTTAACAGTGTACCCTGGAAATCCTTTCCTCTCCATAGAAGAGATTTTCCTCATTCCCTTTTTTTTTTTTCTCATTCCTTTTTATGGCAGCATAGTTCTCACTTGTGTGGATGTATCATAATTTATTCAACAGATCCCCAATTGATGGATGATGGACATTTTGGTTGTTTCCAAACTTCTATTTCAAATAATGCCATTATAAATAACTTGAAGCATATTTAGTTCTGAATCAAATAGACAAGCAATTACATCCTGGAGTAGTTTTAATTTACATTACTTCTATAAGTGACATTGAGGATCTTTTTATGTGTTTAAAGACTATTTGCATTTCTTTTTTCCAGGAAGGGACATTGTATCTTTTGCCATTTTTCTATCATATTTTTGGTCTTTTTCTTCTCAGTTTTTTGGAGTACTTTATATAATAGATATAAATAAGTCTGCATAATAAACATAAATGCCCTTAGATATATTAATATTATATTACATAGATATTTTAGATTAACATGTAATTATAAATTTTTTATTTCTTATAAATCTAAACTATCATGTTAAAAATTACAAATACCTTCAGGTTTTGTTTTTGTTATTGTTGTTTTTTAAGTAATCTCTACACTCAATGTGGGGCTCAAACTTATGACCCTGTGATTGAGAATCACATGCTCAGGGCACCTGGGTGGCTCAGTGGTTGAGCATCTACCTTTGGCTCAGGTCATGATCCTGTGGTCCTGGAATAGTCCTGCATTGAGCTCCCCACAGGGAGCCTGCTTCTCCCTCTGCCTATGTCTCTGCCTCTCTCTCTGTGTCTCTCATGAATAAATAAATAAAGTCTTAAAAAGAAAAGTCACATCCTCTACCAACTGAGCCAGCCAGGTACCCCTGTCATTTGTTTTTCAACTTGATTTATGACCTTTCTTTTTGTCTTAAAAAGTTTATTTTTATTAAATCTTATTTTTATGTAGTCATATTTATCATTCTTTAATTGTTTCTGGATTTTGAGTCATTGTTATAAGGGCTTTTTCTACTCCCAGATTATAAAGAAATGCATTCATTTTTTCTCTTAGTATTAGTATAACTGATTTATTTTTACTTCATCTTAAAATTTCAAACATATTCAAAAGTTGATAAAATAATACAAGTTCTCTTGCATCTATTATTCCACATCAATCAATAGTTATTAATTCATGGACATTGACTCTAATATTTTTTCTTGCTCTTGGTTTTATCTTGTAGCTCCTAAGATTTCTGCTGGTACCAGCTGTATAAAATGGGAGGAACAAACTTCAGAGCAAATATTCAGACTTTATCGTGCCATTGGAAATATAGTAAGTTGGAAATCAGATTGCAGTTTTACCTACTTGTGTATGTATGTGAAATTACTTTCAAAATGTTTTTATTTAGGAATGAATCTCAAACTAAACCAAAGAATACCGAAATTCATTGTTTTTTTTTTTTTTTTTAAAGATTTTATTTACTTATTCATGAGAGACACAGAGAGAGAGATAGGCAGAGGGAGAAGCAGGCTTCACGCAGGGAGCCCGACATGGGACTTGATCCTGGGTCTCCAGGCAAAGGGCCAAAGGGTCCAAAGGCAGCGCTAAACTGCTGAGCCACCCAGGCTGCCCTCATTCTATTTTTTAAACTTTTTTTTTTTTAATTTGGTAAAATACGGGCACTTGGGTGCACAGTCAGTTAAGCATCTGCCTTTGGCTCAGGTCATGATCCTGGGGTCCTGGGATCGAGCCCTGGGTCGGACTGTCTGCTCAGCAGGGAGCCTGTTTCTCCCTCTGCCTGCTGCTCCTCTTCCTGCTTGTGCTCACTCGCTCTTTCTGTCAAATGAAAATAATAATAATAACTTGGTAAAACATACATAAATTTACTATTTTTACAATTTTTAAGTGTATATATCAATAGCATTATGTACATTCATACCATTGTGCAACCATTACCATTATCCATCTCCAGAACTTTTTCATCATCCCAAACTGAAACTCTACCCACTGAACACTAATGTCCCCAACTCCTCCTTCACACAATCCCTGGTAACCACTATCCTACTTTGTCTCTTTGTTTATTCTAGGTACCTCATCTAAGAGGAATCATACAATATTTGTTCTTCTGTGTCTGGCTAATTTCACTTAGCATAATGTCCTTAAGGTTCATCTATGCTGTACCGTGTATCAGAATGTCATTCCTTTTTAAGTCTGAAAAATATTCCATTGTATGTATATACCACATTTTGTTTATTCATTCATCTGTCAATGGAGGTTTGGATTGCTTCCACCTTTTGGGTATTGTGAATAATGCTGCTGTGAACATTGGTGTACAAATATGTCCAAGTCCCTGCTTTCAGAAATTCTTTTGTATATGAAATTCATTTTTATTTTATTTATTTATTTTTTAAAGATATCATTTATTTATTCATGAGAGACACAGAGAGAGAGAGAGAGGCAGAAACACAGGCAGAGGGAGAAGCAGGCTCCATGCAGGGAGCCTGATGTGGGACTCAATCCCAGGACTCCAGGATCACGCCCTGGGCCAAAGGCAGGCACTAAACCACTGAGCCACCCAGGGATCCCCCTGAAATTCATTTTTAAAATATTCTTCAGACTTCAAGTTTTTATATGGGCCTTAGAATTCACAAAGCACTTTTGAATATATATTTTGCAGTTTCCCATAACCAAATTTTATTACCCTTCTCATAGATGAGAGGAATAAAAGTGAAGTATGAACTTCAGAGTGCTCCATCACTAATGAATCTGAATCTTCTAACTCCTAATCCAGTGCTTTTTCTAGTATATCTTTCTACCCATAGCCAATTTTTTTACAACTAAATTCTTTTTTTTAAGTCTTTTTACAAATTTGAGAGAGAGAGTGAGAGAACATGAACAGGGGAGGGGCAGAGGGAGAAGCAGAACCCCCGCTGAGTAGAGAGCCTGATATGGAGCTCAATCCTAGGACTCCAGGATCATGACCCAAACCAAAGGCAAACACCCAACTGACTGAGCCACCCAGGCACCCCTACAACTAACTTCTTAAATCCTCAATTTCTACAGATGGTATACAAAATGGAGTTGTAACTGTAACTTATTTATTAAATAGTTCTTTATGTATACTTATAGTTTTTATTAAAGACTTATTAAAATCCTTAGGGGACCTGGCTGGTTCAGTTGGTGGAGCATGTGACTCTTGATTTTAGGATTGTAAGTTCAAGCCCCACATTGAGATGTAGAGATTACTTAAAATCTTTTTTAAAAAGTTAAAAAAAAAAAAACTTCTTAAAAAACCTAAGTTAAATTATCAGTTCTTTGACAAATGTATTGGTTTTTTCCCCCTTCATTTTGATAGCTTCTTGTGTTGTTTGAACTCGGGAACTACCAAGTGTGGGGTTTTTAATAGACCACTTGTTATTAATATTGAGTAAGATGGAGACCTGCCACTAAATATCTCTAGGATGCCAAGTTCTTCACTGAGGATCACAATCTCATGTGTGGGTATTACCTGATTTTAAGTTGATGAAATTGAGGCTTAAAGTAGAGAATGGGTGGTTACTAAGTGTTGCTCAAGGTCACAATGCTTGTTAATCACAGGCAGGTTTGGAATCAGATCTGTCTGACTTCATACCCTGTACTTTTCCCACTGCAGCAGAATGGCATAGGAAAAGGAACATAGACTTTAGAACCAGGCAGTGCTGGGTTCCATCTTGTCTCTGTCACTTCCTAATTTGGTAGACTTGGGAAAATTACTTAGCCTCTGAGCTTTAGTTTGTTCATCTGAAAATTAGGGCTAACATAATGTATATAAAGCATCTAGTAAAAAAAAAAAATCTAGTATAGGATCTGACAAAGAGTAGGTACTCATTAAATGTTATCTACTATTCATATATTCAAGCATTCATTAAAATATTTTTTTGAAAGCCTATGATTTGTCAGGAATTGTACTAGGTACTAAAGATAAACATATGAGAAGACAGAAACAAATAAGCAAATAAATTAAAACAGAGTGTGATAAGTGCTTTGATAAAAATTAAAATAGGAAAATGTGATAGACTAACTGGAGGTTATTTTAGATTAGGTAGGTGGGGAAGGCATCTCTGAACTGACATTTAAGCTTAGATCTGAAAGACAATAAGGAGCTAGTTATGCCAAGATGAGGAAAATAGCATCCCTAGGCAGAGGGAGCAGCTAGTACAAAACCTAAAGTAGGCAACACAAGATAAAAGACTGCACAAGAAAAGAAAACCACAAATCAATATCCCTTAAGAATATAGCGGCAAAATCCTCAGCAGAATTAGAAAACTAAAACAAACCACGTATTAAAAAGGATTATTAAAAAAATAAAAATAAAAATAAAAAAGGATTATATACCATGACCAAGTAGGTTTATCTGAGGAATGTAAGGTTGCATCAACATAGAAAAATCAACCCATGTAATATACCATATTAACAGAATAAAGGGCAAATCCACAGTTTACTCAGTAGCTGCAGAAAAAGCACTTAACAAAATCCAACACCCTTTCATGATAAAAAATGTTCAACAAACTAAGACTAGAAGGGAATTTCATCAACCTGACAAAAACCCACAGCTAACATCATATTTAATGGTGAAAACTTTGAAAGCTTCCTGCTCCCCCGCCCCCCCCACCCTGAGGTCGAAGCAAGACAAAAATGTCCATTCTCACCACTTGTATTCAGCATTGTACTGGAAGTTCTAGCTAGGGGTATTAGGCAAGAAAAAAGAAATAATATGGAATCAGACTGCAAAGGAATAAATAAAACTCTATGTGCAGATGACATGATCTTACATATAGAAAACCATAAAGAATCCAAAAGAAACATTTTATTTTATTTATTTATTTTTTATTCATGACAGAGAGAGTGAGAGAGAGAGACAGGCTCCATGCAGGGAGCCTGATGTGGGACTCGATCCTGGGTCTCCAGGATCATACCCCGGGCTGAAGGTGGCACGCTAAACCTCTGGGCCACCAGGGCTGCCCCCAAAAGAAACTTTTAGAGCTAATAAAAGCAGTAAAGAAGACCTAAGTAAATGGAAAGATTTCATTGTTCATGGGTTGGAAGACTTAATATTGTTAGGATGGCACTGTTCCCCAAATTGATCCACAGATTCAACACAATTCCTATAAAAACCCCAGTTGATGTCTTTGCAGAAATTGACAACATGATCCTAAAATTCATATGGAATCCCAAGAGACCCAGAATAGCCAAAAAAATCTTGAAAAAGAAGAAGAAAATTAAAGAACTTACCCTTCCTAATTTCAAAAGTTGCTACAAAGCTACAATAATGAGGACAGTGGGATACTGACATAAGGATAGACCTATTTCTCAATGGAATAGAATTGAAAGCCCAGAAATAAGCCTTCGTGTTTATGATCAATTGATTTTTGATAAGGGTACCAACATAGTTTGATGGGGAAAGAATCGTCTTTTTAACACATGGTGCTCAGACAGCTGGATATCCACAATCAAAAGAAATGAATTTGGATTCCTACCTCACACCATGTACAAAAATGAACTCTAGATAGAGACCTAAATAGAAAAGCTAAAATGATAAGACTCTTGGAGGAAAACATAGGGATAAGTCTTTGTGACCTTGAATTAGGCAATAGTTTTTAGATATGTTGCCTACAGCCTAAGCAACCAAACTAAATATAGAGAAGTGAGACTTAAAAATTAAAAACTGTTGGCACTTCAAAGAAAACCATCAAGAATATGAAGAGATGAGGATGCCTGAGTGGCTCAGCAGTTGAATGTTTGCCTTTGGCTCAGGGCATGATCCAGGTCCAGGAATCAAGTCCCACATCAGGCTCTCTGCCTCTCTCTGTGTGTCTCTCATGAATAAATAAATAAAATCATAAAAGAAAAAGAATATGAAGAGACAGCCTATGGAGTAGAAGAAAATATTTGCAAATCATATATCTGATAACAGTCTTGTATCCAGAATATATAAGACCTCTTACAACTCTACAACAAAAAGGCAAATGTGATTAGAAAATGGGCAAGGCATCTAAATAGATATTTCTTCCAAGAAGATCTATAAATGGCCAATAAACACATGAAAAGACAATCATTTTCATTAGTCATTAGGAAAATGCAAATCAAAACTGTAGTTACCACTTCACACCCATTAGGATTGCTAACATTTAAAAAACAGACAATCACAAGTGTTGACAAGGATGTGGAAAAATTTGGAACCCTCATGTTGTTGGCAGGAATGCAAACTAGTACAGCTGCTATGGAAAATAGTTTGACAATTCCTCAGAAAGTTAAACACAGGGGTACCTGGTTGGTTCAGTTTAGAGTATAATACAACTCTTGATCTTGAGGTTGTGAGTTCAAGCCCCATGTTGGGTGTAGAGATTACTTAAATCTTTAAAAAGTTAAACATAGTTACATTACCATATAATGATCCTTATCTTCTCTAATTCACCTTTCCTCTCCACTGAGAAAAAGTTTGTGCTATAACAGAATGATAATTTAGGAGCCAGAAGGTGAAATTTGATTCCTAGAGCTGCCATTTACTAACCGAGAGCAAAACCTGTATCTTCTCTGGGTTTCTGCTTTTATACCTCTAAAAATGGGTTAATGACCATGTCCACAACTGCCAAGATCAAAGGAGATAAACCTTTTTAAGTCTGTGCAAATATATGATTTTGACAGTAATGATGGTAATACTGAAATGACTATATTTTTACCATCCCTTCCCTTTCTGCAACGCTGTGATGATAAGGTGAAGGTGAGCTTTACCCTCCTCAAGAATAAGAAGTATATATTCTGAACAAGAACCATATACCGAGGGGGATCCCTGGGTGGCTCAGCGGTTCCAGCGCCTGCCTTTGGCCCAAGGCGTGATCCTGGAGTCCCGGGATTGAGTCCCACATCGAGCTCCCTGCATGGAGCCTGCTTCTCCCTCTGCCTGTGTCTCTGTCTCTCTCTCTATGTCTATCATGAATAAATAACTAAAATCTTTAAAAAAAGATTAAAAAAAAAGAACCATATACCGAGTATATTTATAACTCTCAGTAAATATAAACCCTTCTTTAGTCAGCACGTTCCAAAAGTATTTTGAGTTCTTTGAAAGAAAGAAGTTATACATGTAAAAATTGTTTCATAACTTCTACTGGAAGCAGGTGAGAGAAAAATAAGCCAGCAAATTATAGAAGAGGATATTGTCCTAAAATATGTCATATGTAAGGTGATGAACACCTATGAACTTTTCTTCAAATGTATTTAAATTCTTTGATGTCATGTTCAAATCTTTGACCTAACTCTTCTGAAAATTAAATGTCCTCTTTAGGGGAGGCCATAAAGAGCATTGAACTGAGAATGAGGAAACCTAGATTCTGGTCCTAGGCTCTACCATTAACTAACTACCTGTGTCTAAACTTGGGAAAATAGCTGCATTTCTCTGGGCCTCACTTTCCTTATCTGTGAAATAAAGGTTTGAGCTATAATCTGAAAATAAATTTATTTACTTCAGAAATTTGAGAGAACTTATTTCCTGGTACATGTTAATTTTTATTAATCTGAAATCAAAATGTGATGGAAATGGCATTTCACACTGTGGGGAAAGGTGAAATGGATTGTCCAGTAAATAGGGTTGAGACAACTGGAACTGGTTAACCATTGGAGGGGAAAGCCCTCAAATCCTGCCGTTCAAAGTCAAATTCTAGATGGATCAAGCATTTAAATGTAAAAGAGTGAAACCACAAAGAACTAAGGGAAAAGTACAGTTGAATGATTTTATAATATTTAGCAATCTTAAAGTGTGGGATAGCCTTTTTTAAGCTTGACATGAACTACTGGAGTCATGAAAGAAAAAACTGGTTAATATTACTCCATTAAATTTTTTTTTAATTTAAAAATTTAAAAAAATTTAAAAATTATGCACAGAAAAAAATTGCTGTACCCAAGATTAAAGGGCCATACACTAAGAAAAATTGCCATTAATAGTAGCAAGAAATTGAAAATAATTGAAACATCCATTATAAAGGTATTGGTTGCATAAATTAGGATATAGTCAAAGTGAGAGTACTGTGCCACTAGATAAAGAGGGAAATAGATATGCATGCACTATGAAAGTTGCCCATGCTTCATCTTTAGGCAAAAGACTTCCTTTTAAGACAGTATATTCTAGGTTTTTATAACATTTGCAGAAAAAAATACAAGGATATACACATCAAATTGTTAACAGTGGTTACTTCTGGGGATGGGAGTACAGAATTTTTCTAAATTTTTAAAAACTTTTTAAAGTATCTCTACACTCAACATAGGACTTCAAGTTCAAGAGTCACAAGCTCCTCCAAGTGAGCCAGCCCAGCACCCCTAAATTTTTTTTAGCATAGTTGTTGTAAATGCTTGTATTTTTTAAAATGAACATAAAAATAAATTAGAAATATTAATAAAGATATAAACCTTGATTTTTAAAATAGTGTTTAAGATATTATAAATTTTGGAGACTGATGTAGAGGGTCACATATGTGTTCTGTTTCATAAGATTTAGAGACTGGGTTCCTAATTCTTCTGTAATTGGGGGAGAAGTTAGACCAAATTAATGCAAGATAGTAGTTAAAAAGAGTTTGGAGGTTGAGTGTATTGCATTATCATACCTTCTTTAATTTTATTTACAGATTCCATTGCAGACTCTCTGGATGGATAATACCATTAAACTTCTGGATTTGGTTGAAGTTAATAGTTCAATCCTCACTGGTACTAACTCTTGAATAGCTGATGTGGAAAATATCTTCACTGTTCGCCATTTGAAAATGTGTCTGTTTATCATAGGTCACGTTTAGTAAAAATAAGGATTTAGTTTGTGTCAGTTCAGTAATGATGATACTTTACATTCATTGTCTTACTTTTTTGGTTGTCCATTCACATGTATTTTTTCAGTCATCCTAAGAATGTGGAAGTAGGCAAAGCAGTGTTACTATCCCATGTTAAGCTCTGTGATTTTGTACACTAAGATTTTCAAGAAATGCAGAATGACTTGGTCAGTTTCATTCTGCTGAATATCATAATGAAAATCCCTGGGCAGCTCAGTGAGACTCCTAGGCCTGGGTGTAGCATTTTATGACAGTCCATTCTAAGGGCCCATCAGTGCCCTCCCAATATGGTGGACTAAAGGAGTGGGAGCCACAAAGGGAGCTGGTGCAGCTCAGAGGGAGTCGGAGTGCCCCAGGGATCTAAGAATTGGGATTTGTTGGGTCATGGATGGAAGGGTCAGCTTAGATCCTAAGCTTCCTATATACCTCACCACTGGTAGCTAGCTATTTCCCCCAAATGGTCAAAACTTCTAAATTCGACGTTTTTATGTTGATCTTTGGGAGACTGGGTAAAGGACTGGCAAGTTCCTATATGTATATAGAAAGCTTACTTTTGGGTTTGAGATACAGAGCACCATGGCTCCATCATAAGTTTGGATGTCAGGGTCAGGACATCAGCAGTTACACCCTCCAGTATTAGTACTACCTCCCGGGATGTTTTTTATTTGTAAACAGCATGAAGTTGCATAATTATTTATTCTCTCTCCTATCCTTCCCTACCCCACCAATTCTTTAGATCCAAAATTAACAGGACAACCTGTTATTCCAGGATCAGTCATATACCACAAACAGTCACAAATACTGCTGGTTCGTTGCAAGGTACATTTTCCTTTAATTTTAAATTATATTTGTTTTACTAAATTTATGGTTCATCATCTTTAGTTAAGACTTCACTCACCTGTTTATTCATCAGATTGAGCCAATGGACAGTTTAATTTTTCTTGAGAAATAGTAGAATCTCGGGCAGCCCCGGTGGCGCAGCAGTTTGGCGCCGCCTGCAGCCTGGGGTGTGATCCTGGAGACCAGGGATCGAGTCCCACATCGGGTTCCCTGCATGGAGCCTGCTTCTCCCTCTGCCTGTGTCTCTGCCTCTCTCTCTGTGTCTATGAATAAATAAATAAAATCTTAAAAAAAAAAAAAGAAATAGTAGAATCTCTAGGATAATTTTTGAAAGTGATGCAATTTTACCCAGGCATGATTACTGAAAGAAGATTCAGTAACTTTAGTGCTTTCTTAAAAGAAACTTGTATATTCTCAGTAGTTCAATTTAATTAACAAGTTCTTGTTAATAACTAACAAGTCTTGTCCAACTAGCAACTCATCCTGCTAATACAATGATCACAGAAGACAGCCATATCAGAGTACCTACCTGAACCACTATAGTACAGGTATCCTACTTGCATTTACAGTTTGATAGTGGTTAAAGAGATTTCTTAACCTATTTAAAATGACTTTAGAACCATTATTATTTTATGACAACGGCCTATAAAATGACCATGTTTCTTCATCTCCTGGTGTTTTCTGTCCTACCATGGTTATGTGCAATGTTTTGTGCTCCAGAGGCCATGTTTAAAGTATGTGATAGGGTGATCCGACCTACACAGACTGTGGATACAGAGCCCCCACATCAGCCTCTCTTCATCTTTCTTCAGTTTATTCCCAAACAGTGGAGGGTGCACATGTCTGCTGTCCTTGTCTGGGTCTGTCCTTGCAATGTCTATATTGCAAATCTGCAGTTTGCTCTCATAGAAGCAGCGGAGGTTGAGGTTGTCTGAACATGTGAGTTTAAGTTCCACCAGTTATGTCACCTCAGACAAATCACTCACTTCTCTGGGCATCAGTTTTCTCTTCTAACATTAGTTCCCACAAGGGATGATATTGGATCTGCCTACTTTTAGAGTAGTTATATTTCTGATGACCAATCCTAATAAGATATGTGGGCATATTCTGAACACTGTAAAGTACCATCCAATATGGCACTCGTCTTTATTCTGTCCCCTTTGTGTTTAAATTTGTTTTATTTATACAGATCTGTATATTTGTTATCACTTGGTAGTAAACTTAGAGCCAAAGAATCATATATGTTACTTGGTACAGTGCTGTCTGCAGCTAGGCATTTGGTAAAGATTTGTAGGTTTGTTTGTTTTCATGATAAAGGTTGTATAAGCTAAAATTGCCAGTTTTGCCATCACTGCCTGTTCACTGTTGTTTGCCCGTTAGGATGGCTGGATTGGTGTTCGATCAGTGATGCTCAAGAAAACACTAACAGCTACTGATTTCTACAATGGATATCTGCACTCCTGGTACCAGAAAGATTCCCAAGCTCAACCAAGCCAATGCAGATTTCAGACTCTCAGACTTCCAACAAAGAAGAAGCAGGGGAAAAAAATTGTTGCTATGCAACAGTGCATTAAGTAGTTAAGTAGATGGACAAGAACCTACTACATATTTGTAATTTATTAAAAGCCTTATTTACAAGGAATTACCTTGACTATCAAAGAAGATGACACTGTTGGAGGGAAAGAAGATTATTGTCAAAAAGATGAATTACCTCACTTCCCATTTTTTGTTTAACAGTAGTTAAAAACTTTTTTCTATTTGAATAACCAAAAAAGCTTTAAATAAAATTTGTATTTATAATGTGAAACTCAAGGAGGTTTTATCTTTCCCTAAAAGTAAATGCAACTAATTAATAACTAGTGTGTGTGTCTGTATACATACTGAATAGAGGTTCTTTTTTTTTTTTTTTTTAAGATTTTATTTTTTCATGAGAGACACAGAGAGGCAGAGACACAGGCAGAGGGAGGGGAAGGAGAAGCAGGCCCCATGAAAGGAGCCCAATGCAGGACTCAAACCCGGGATTCTGGGATCACACCCTGAGTTTCTTTTTAAAAAAGTGCATCTAGGGGATCCCTAGGTGGCTCAGTGGTTTGGCGCCTGCCTTTGGCCCAGGGTGTGATCCTGGAGTCCCGGAATCGAGTCCCACATTGGGCTTCCTGCATGGAGCCTGCTTCTCCCTCTGCCTGTGTCTCTGCCTCTGTGTGTGTGTGTGATGAATAAATAAATAAAATACTAATAAAATATTTTAAAAATAAAAAACTGGGATCCCTGGGTGGCTCAGCGGTACAGCGCCTGCCTTTGGCCCAGGGCGTGATCCTGGAGTCCCGGGATCGAGTCCCACATCAAGCTCCCTGCATGGGCCTGCTTCTCCCTCTGCCTGTGTCTCAGCCTCTCTCTCATGAATAAATAAATAAAATCTTAAAATAAATAAATTAAAAAATAAAAAAGTGCATCTATTTAAATTTTTTAGATCATATGTCCCCGTTGATTATGCTATCAATTTCAGCAGTGTTTAATTCTACATTTCTGATTTTCAACAAGCAATAAAATCAGTTCTTTAAATTTATCTACCATCTAGTTTTCATAAAATAGTAAACATACATAATATATAATCATCTCTGTCACATGAATCTGTACTATAAATTCATATTTCACATCTAGGTTTTCTTGAAGTAGGAATATGCTAACACTTTTCAACTTAATTATGCAATAAAGGTTATTGAGCATCTGGTCTGTGCAAACTCATCTGTCTCCAAGAGATTCAAGCACTTCTGGAGCAGGAAGGGGAGGTATAGTGGCCAGCTGTTGAATTTTTGAAAATCATTACATACCAGCTCTTCCTGCCTAGATTCTATCAGTAAAAATCTTTTCTCATTCACTAATTCATCCATTCCACATTTATTGATAGGGTGATCATATAATTGGCCATCTAAATTAGACACGTTCATGAGTAAAGGAAGCACTTACAATAATTCCTGGACAACAGGCATAAACCAGGACTCTCCCAGGCAAACCAGGTTGTACGGACATCTGTCCTATTTACTGAACATTTGCTGTGCTACCAGCCTTTGTGCTGCTTGCTGAAGAGTCAGAGATTAAATAATATTTGATACCTTCAATCTACTGGTGAGGCAAACATGTAAGCAAATATAATACTGTTGTGAATGCCATAATGGAGGCATAATGGAAGCATTAAATCTCCCTCAAGGGATTCGGGGGGAGGCTTTCTAAAGAAGGTAAAGCTGAATCTGGTTCTAAATCATGAGTTCACCATGCAGACTTAAGGCATTCTAGTGTGTATAGAGAGGCACAATGGCATAAAAAAACACTATCTCATGGGGGTGGGGTATGGAAGTGTGGTTCTTAACTGGATGATGGGAACATGAACAAGCTTTTTATTATCAATCTATTTTTATTATCAATCTTTTTAAAATTATTTTTTTTTAATTATTTTTAAAGGTTTTATTTATTCGTAAGAGACGGAGAGAGGGCAGAGACATAGGCAGAGGGAGAAGCAGGCTCCCTATGAGGAGCCGATGTGGGACTCATCCCAGGACCCTGGGACCACGCGCTGAGCTGAAGGCAGATGCTCAGCCACTGAGCCATCCAGGCGTCCCTATTATGATTCTTTAAACCATTAGTTTGCTATGCATTTTCTTCAATGTATGAGCTAGTTATACACTTACAGACATATATGCACCTGGCTGGGAAAAACTAACTGGATCACAGAAGAGAAACGAATGGCAAGTTAAACACGGGGGGAAAGAGCACAGTGTTTTGAAGAAACTGGAAGAACTGGCAGGAATGGAATAGGATGGATGGAGATGAGACTGGGAGAGCAAGACAGGAGGGCCACTTCACGGAGGGTTTGACCATGAGACTTTGGACCTTCACGGAGGGTTTGACCATGAGACTTTGGACCTTTGTCTGCCATGCAATAGGGAAGTGACAACCCGATTTGTATTTCAAAAAGGTGACTTTGGTAGTGGGGCAGAAGGTGGAATGGAGGTAAAATGTGTGGCAGGAAGATTTGGTGGGAAGTTAGAAATGTGAAAATCTGAACTATAGCTGCAGTTATGGGGAAGGGAGGAAAAGAATTTACCAGATTTTTGCTATAGAAGTGAGAATGTGGTTATTGTTCAGGTGTTGGATTCTGATGGAGAGTTTTGGCTCCACCACTGATTAGCTTTTTGATCTCCAGTAAGTCACTAACCTCACTGAACTTTAGTATCCTCATATGTGAAATGGGGCTGAAGAGAAAAAACGCTCCGAAAAGTCACTGAGAATTAGTGCCTGTGTGAAAGTGCTTTTTTGCTGTTGTTTTCCAGGTAATATGCATGGAGCACTTACTTTCCTCTGTAGGGGCTGCCGTCATGGTACGGAATTCAGAGAGAACGAGAATCAGTACCACCTCGGAGCTTGCAGCAGTGCAGTAGTGGTGACTAGAGGTAAGGAAATGCCCACTCAGACACTGCCACAGGGAGTGGAGAACCTCACTGAGGGCACCGCTTTCTCTGATCTCTTACAGTCTAGTGGTGAATGGTCTCAGGGCTGCCACCCCACGTTCTGGGCAGAGCCTCTCTTGTTTTGCTAATTACCATTGGCCTTCCTGGGTAGAATCTTTGGTGTCAGACTGCCTCTAGCCCTTGGCCAGACTGTGAGTCAAGACCTAGTCCAGTCCCAATGATTTTACCTGCACAAAACACATTGCCTAATGCCAAGCAGGGGGCTGTGGGTGAGGCTGTGTGAGCTGGAAAGGGAAGCGGGCTACCATGATTGGCATGGTTGGTATACCATGAAATACCTTTCATACCTATGAAATCTTGAGGCAAGAGGGCAAGACCTATCTCAGAGAGGGCAGTTTCCCATGCAGAGATCCTCGAGGCCATCCTGGGCCTAAAGGGCAAACACCAGGTTTAGAAATGCCATTTGCAGTTGGCAACTCATTTTGACAACGTAAACGGTACACATCCCAGCTAAGCCTCAGGAAGCTATATTTATAGTTTCAGGCCCTCTATAGAAGCCACAGTCGAGGGCAACCCAGGTGGGTCAGCGGTTTAGTGCCACCTTAAGCCCCAGGGCCTGATCCTGGAGACCTGGGATTGAGTCCCATGTCAGGCTCCCTGCATGGAGCTTGCTTCTCCCTGTGCCTGCGTCTCTGCCTCTCTCTCTCTCTCTCTCTCTTTCTTTCTATCTCTATCTCTATCTCTCATGAATAAATAAGTAAAATCTTAAAAACAAAAAACCACAGTCCAGTATGACTGAGCAATGTTTCTCAGCTAAGCCAGAGTCACCTGGAGTACTTGTTTAAAACGTAGATTACATACATGCATACATAATATGTAGGTTCCTTTTCTTTTTTTTCCTTAAGTAGGCTCCATCCCAGCACAGAGCCCAACATGGGGCTTGAACTCATGAACCTGAGATCATGATCTGAGCTGAGATCAAGAGTCAGATGCTTAACAGACTGAGTCACCCAGGTGCACCAAAATTTTAGATTCCTGAGCCCAACTGCAGACCTTCTATCAGTCTCTCAGGATGGGACTCTGCATTTAATCACACTCAACAAGTAATTTTTATGCTAGAGTAGTAACAGCTTTAACTAGTTTAAGAGGTGCACATGGAACTATGTTCTGACCCCTAGGTCCAGGATCCTCCCAGGAACACAGCCTATTCTGTGCTCTGGCTTACAGGATGGATCACAAAAACATTGCCTCCTTATGCAAGATGCTTCTATATTGGTTCTTGTCATTGCAGAAAAAAAAAAATCAGACTGAAAACAGAATTTAGTTACTTATTAAAAGTTGGGTGACCTAGGACAAGTTACTTAAATTCTTTAATGATTTCTTAATTTACAACAAGGGTGGGGATGCCTGCGTGGCTCAGAGGTTCAGCGTCTGCCTTTGGCTCAGGGCACTATCCTGGAGTTCTGGGATCGAATCCCACAGCGGGCTCCCTGCATGGAGCCTGCTTCTCCCTCTTTCTGCCTGTCTCTCTCTCTCTCTCTCTCTCTCTCTCTCTGTGTGTGTGTGTGTGTGTCTTTCATGAATAAATAAAATCTTAAAAAAAAAACAAGGGTAATAATAACTACCTTGCAGAATAGAAACACACATCGAATATGCCCGAGAAACTTCCTGGCACATAGTAGATACTCAGTAAGTGCTAGATATTATTGTCAGCAGAGTCTAATAATACTGCTGCAATGCCTTCTTTGAGCCTTGCAACAATATTTTCTCCTCTGGATGGCAGCAACAGCTTGCTGAGATGCCTTTAGACCAACAGGAAGAAAAGAATTTTAGAATAGGAAAGGTCCTATGATTTAGTAACTCATTCATTTAAGAGATGATGAAACAAGGACTTAGTAACAACTAGCTAGTGACAATACTAGGATTAGAACCTCAAGACCACAGTAAATTCTGTTAAGAATTTTACTCGTGGTTTGGTTTGGGTGACAAGAGTAGTTTATCTGAGCATAAAATCAAGTTCTTGATAATGGCTGCCAAGAGATGTTTATTATTTTATACTTTGTATTTAAGACAGCACAGTGTCTTTTCACCACTTTTCTTAATATTCATCAAACAATTTCAAAATGAAGATATAAGATTTTGAAAGGCAGAGACTTAGATTCAACAACCATGGCATGAGCCCTGGCCCTGCTACTGACCCTAAGTCTAGGCTGGTTAATCACCCTGTCTAAATATGTTTCCTTATCTATGAAATGAAAATTGTACCTACTTTGCAAGGGATGTCATGAGGAATATATATATGTAATGCACCCAGCACAGTGCCTGGAACATAGTAGGTTCTCAAAAGCATTATTTTTAGCTAACATTTACTGAGTGCTAGCCAGACTTTCAAGGACTTGACCTGAAGTATCTCATTTTATTGTTACAAATAACCTTGTTGGGACACCTGGGTGGCTCAGGGGTTGAGCATCTACCTTTGGCTCAGGTCATGATCCCAGAATCTTGGGATCAAGTCTCACACTGGGCACCCCCCACAGGGAGCCTGCTTCTCCTTCTGCCTATCTCTCTGCCTCTCTCTGTGTGTCTCTCATGAATAAATAAATAAAATCCTAAAAAAAGAAGATTTTCTCATTTCAGTTACTATTTAATCACTGTCCTTATTACCTCTAAGAATTCATAAAGTTTTCTAGAATCCTACAGATAGAAGCTGCTTTATTTTGTAGTATAATAGTGCCGTTCTTGTTTTCCAGGATTCTTTACTGCAGCTTTTCTTGCAGAAGATAGATTGTCACATTGTTATTTACAGAAGAAACATTAATGAAATGCTTAGTTGTCAGATGATTTTTTAAAATGTGTTACCTTTGCTTAGGCACTTTTATATTTAAAAAGTTAACAATGGACAAATATTAGCTTATCTAAGAAGGTAAAATATTATTCCTATAGAAAGGCATTTTTGTGTGCAGGCTGCTTTTTTTTTTTCTTTTTAAAGATTTTATGTATTTATTCATCAGAGACACATATACACGGAGAGGCAGACACACAGGGGGACCTGATGTGGGACTTGATGTGGGACTTGATCTGGGACTCTAGGATCACGCCCTGGGCCGAAGGCAGGCACTAAACTGCTGAGCCACCCAGGGATCCCCCACAGGCTGCTTTTTAAAAGTTTGATTGGAAGGGAGAGGCAATGTGGGGGGGGGGGGTTACCAGAAAAGAACAGCTTTGAAACAAGGCTATTGTAAAGATTCTGTGATATACCTGTCATAAACATATAGAATCTAAAATCTTAGACTTGTTAAGAATTTAGAGATAGGGACGCCTGGGTCGCTCAGTGGTTGAGCACCTGCCTTCAGCTCAGGGCATGATCTCAGTCCCGGGATCAAGTCCCACATAAGGCTCCCTGCATGGAGCCTGCTTCTCCCTCTGCCTGTGTCTCTGCTTCTCTCTGTGTGTCTCTCATGAATAAATAAATTAAATATTTTTTAATTTTTAAAAAATTTTTTAAATATTTATTTATTTATTTATGATAGAGAGAGAGAGAGAGAGAGAGAGAGGCAGAGACACAGGAGGAGGGAGAAGAAGGCTCCATGCTGGAAGCCTGACATGGGACTTGATCCCGGGACTCCAGGATCATGCCCTGGGCCAAAGGCAGGCGCTAAACCGCTGAGCCACCCAGGGATCCCCAATAAAATATTTTTTTAAAAAAAGAACTTAGAGATCATTTAGTCTAACCTTGGACTCATTTCACAGAGAAGGAAACCACACTAGAGAGAAGAAATGTCTTGCCCAAGAATAAAACTCCAGTTTCTTAACTCCTGGATAATAATGAATTATTAATTATAAATCACAGTAGGGGTACTTGGGAGGCTCATTCAGTTGAGCATCTGCCTTGATTCATCTCAGATCATGATCTCCAGATCCTGGGATCAAGCCCTAGTCAGACTCCCTGCTCAGCAAGTAGTCTGCTTCTCTCTCTCCTCTCCTTTCCCCCATCCTGCACACACATGTGCTCTCTCTCTCTCAAATAAATACAAATCTTAGAACAAGTTCAAATAAATAAATAACTGTATATACTTGTTTGATAGGACCTTAGTTCAATACGTAGGAAACTATAGAAATAGACACACCAGCATCTGTCTCGGGCAGTTCCAGAATCCCTACTCTGTGTCTGATCCCTATAATCCAGTGCGGCATGTATCCGACACAGACTGAGTCTGGCAGTAAGGAAACAGCCTTTATTTTCAGTCTTGGGTCTCAGCATAATTTGATATATAACGCTGTAGTCAAATGTATCCTGGGCAGCTTTAAAGGATAGTATTCCGAGAACTGGTATTACTGTGAAAAACTAAGTGTTTAGTTTCTCTTTCACTTTTTCACACATCTGTGGTTTGGGGGGCGGGTAAAATAGAGGCATTTCACTCTGGTGGGTCAAGTGGAAGAGGCATTCTAAGAGGAGTAAAGAGTATATATAAACACCTAGAGGTTTGAGACCTCATAGGGTATTTGGGGCCCTTTGAGAGAGCCAGACCTGCTCTTGCCTGTGGACCTTGGACTTTAGCTTGAATAGAGGAGGGTGCTACTAAAGGAGAAGCAGGGCTTAGACCATGAATAAAGTTGATTTTAATTTATTTTTAAATCATACAATAATATATGAACACATTCTTACATAAATTCAAATGCTAAATCTAAAGCCAAAGTTCTTCACCCCCCTTCCATCCTCCAGTTTCTCCTCAGAGGTAACTGTGCATAAGAGATATATCTAGGATTATTTTGCACGTGTGCTTTAAAACAAATATTATCCTATCAAAAGATCAATTTGAAGGATAGATCTTCAGTTTGGGCAATTCTGAGAACCAGATGGCCATCTGTTTACTTTGCCTGGAGTTCAGAGAGTATTTTGTGAACATTCTAGTTTTTAACTGAGGTTCTCACACAGGGATTGGTGCTGTGGGAACCATCTGGAAGACCCCAACCATGACAGCTGCAAACCCTCACAGCCATATCCCCCAGGTCTGCCTGCACCAGGGCCTGTCCTGGGTCAAAAGTTTGCTCCCTGCAGTTGTGCAATTACAGGACAGCTGGAATTCACAGAGATTAAATGTTCCTTGTTCAGATTAGGGAATGGATAATGTGCCTGCCATGTGTTATAGGACAACTGAAGATCCAAACATGACCAAGGGGTACTTTTCTCAGGGAAAGAAAACATTCATTATTTTGGGTTTAATCTTTTACATTGTAATAAAAGTTCACATGTAACAAAATCTACATAATGAGATGGCTTTTCATTATCAACAGTCAAATTAAAAATTATCATCAAACTAACAAAATAAGGACTTTTAATATATTTAGGCATATCCATAGCTTAAATCTCACTAGGGCTGTTACTAAAGTGAGGTCTAGGAGTGTGAGGAGTAAGGAATCCAGTGTTAGGAATATGTGTGGATAGATATATTTATTCTCTCATTAATTCATTGAAGGTACATTTAGTACCTACTATGAGCCAAATCATGTGCTAACACACTGGTTGGTTACTCTGTTCCTTTTGCCCTAAATTAAAGCTCACAGACCACCTCAGGAGACAAAAATAATGAGCATCCATAACAGTCTTTACACACAACCAGTGCTTTGGCAATTATTCCATTCATTAAACTATTCCAAAGTTTTGAGGGGAAAGCCACAGGTTAAAAATCTTCTGTAGAAACATGCCCTATACACCTACCTGGTGCTCATTATAAAAGACCACTTCCTATGAGAATTCTGAAAGAAGTGACGAGTTGGGGAACAGGAGGCTAACGTGTGATTGTGTTCTTGGGGGATGCATCTGCAATTTGTTGGAGTTCTAGACTGGGACCCAACATTCACAAGCAGGAAGTCAGAGATCATGACTAAGGATTCCAATTTACTGAGATTCTCCCCTGACCTTAATCCCATAAACAGTTGCTGTTTATGCCAAAAGCTTTAGCAGGGTATAAGCTTTCCCTAAAACAGATTAGGGAGAGCCACTTTCAACAGGACCTTGTTGCAGGATCACAGAAAGACTTCAAATAAGATTTACATGTTATCCAACCTTATTATACATTCTTTCAGCAAGCTGCCAATGTTTTACTGTAACCTCTACCAAATTTTGCTTAAGAAGAATGCTTATAGGGCAGCCCGGGGGTGGGGGTGGGGGGGCTCAGCGGTTTAGCGCCGCCTTCAGCCCAGGGAGTGACCCCGGGGGTCCTGGGATCGAGTCCCACGTTGGGCTCCCTGCATGGAGCCTGCATCTCCCTCTGCCTGTGTTTCTGCCTCTCTCTGTCTCTCATGGATGAATGAATAAATAAAGAAGAATGCTTATAAATATATTAACATTCCCTATTCCTTTAAGGGGAAAGTGATGCAGGAGCCGGAGGCCTGGTGGGAGCTGTTCTCAAAAATCCTCCAGAAAGCGCAAGTCTGCAAAGAGCAGTGAGAGCCTTACAGGGTAAGACCACGGAGGGCGTTGTGCCAAGATGGGAAAAAAAAAAAAAAAAAAAAATCTTGCCAAGCAAAGACAGTATACAAAGTGCTGTTCACCAAAACTTGTAACCCAGGGGGGTGGTCCCCCAAAGCTTCACGTGGCGGAGAGAAAACGGTCCGCACCTGCTTCCTCCAGGAGGGCGCGAACTGAAGGCAGAGGCAGGTCCCAGGTGTCAGGCGCCCCCGTCTGCCGCTCGCACAATCTCTCCCTCGGTGCCCGCAGCGAATGGGTGACCTAGGGCTGACCCAGGGGCAATTCGCACCTCCCCCCAGCGCCCACCGGCACCCCGGGGGCGGCCGCCAGGTCCCAAGCGGCAGGATGCGCAGAGAGCGCCGAGTCTCTCTCCCGGCTCCATCCCGCCCCGTCGTCATGGTGACCGCCGGAGCCACGCAGCCCCGCCCCTTCCTCAGGACGTGGCCCCGCCTCCCCCGAACCCGGAAGCGCGAGGCTCGCGCCCACTGCGCGGCCCGTTCGGGACCCAGGCTCGCCCGCCGCGCGCCCCGCCCCTCGGAGGCCCGCCCTCCGGCTCGCCCCCGCCGACCGCGGCGCCTGCCAGGACCGAGCGCTCCGGCTGCAGGCGGCGACCCGGGCCCGCGCCCCTGCGGGAGGGGAGAGCCGCCTTGGGGAGGAGGGACAGGGACGTATGTGGAGGAGGCCACGGCGGGTGAGAGGTGGGCGAGGCCCTGGGAAGCGGGTGTGGGTGCGCGATGTGTTGAGGCTTGCAGGTGGGTGTGTGTGTAGTGTGCGCGGCTGCCTCCGTGGGTGTGACTTTGTTCGTGTGGCCCTTAGTGGGCTGGTCCATGTGACTGTGCACGTGATCGTGCGTGTGTGTCTGTCTGTCTGAGGTCGAGGTGGAGTTCACGGGGTGGTCGGTGTACCTGTGACCCTGCCTTTTGGTGGGACTGGGAGAGGGTGGGGTCTGTTTGGATCATTGGGGTGGCGGTGGGGGGCGGGGGGAGGGCGCTTGACCAGAGCATACTGCTGTAATCCGGTCCTGGGGATATACTCCTGCAGTCCAGGAATATGTTTTTCCAACTTTTAAGAACTCTGAGCAGAAAGAAGCTAGTTATGTTAGAGAGTGCACCTCAGCCTGAAAGTGTCAAATGTCTTTGTCATCGCCAAGTGTGAGCCTTGTGAAGGGGGGCTGGGGTTGGAATGAGGAAAGTAGCAGGGCTAGAGTGTTTTGCTTTTCCTCTTCTGGCTTTCCTGGGGAGTTCTAAATTCTGCACTTATGCTGCTTCTTTGTCTCCTCGTACGATGTTGCAGCTCCTGTTAGCAGAAAGACTCCAGAGACTGAGGAGTAACTTAATAGCTGTGTGCAGATTTCCAAGAGCTTTTATCCCAAGACAGCACAAGATGAGGTGTCACAGAAGAAATGTCAAGTAGGCAGCTTTTCCTCCCATGAGATTTAGACGATAATGGAATAAGTTCCTGAAGAAGAGAGGGATAAATCTTCCCCCGAAGAGAGCTGAAAAAAGGATAGCTGTCTACTGGTGTGGTGAGTTATGGGGACTTGCATTTAAAAAGCCAATTGCATCTCCTGGAGACTCTCAGGGTTTAATACTTACTTCCGGCTGGTATTAATAATCACAGATTGTCCGTATGCAGAGCAACTACAGGTTGAGATAAAGGTTCCGAAAACCTCTGACTAGTTAAGCTGGTTATGTGACTTAAACATTTTTAGAGACAATTCCATTGATTGTAAACTGGCAGGTTCTGTTGAAACCCTGAGGGATAAGTGCATGTAATTCTAGGTGCACACTCATAATTGGCAATTTTATCGTCCAGTACCTCAAGGGCCAGAGAGAGGACTGGGTGTCCAGAACACTCCCTGAGGAGGGGTTTCTTTAGGCAAGATTAAGGCTAATTTCTGCAGCCCTTTTCCCACCAGCATGAACAGGTGCTTTTGTTTTTTGTGAAGAATTGAATCGTGAGAGATCAAATCAGCCTTGAGCTCATGATCCACATTCTTTCTTACTTAATACTGACCAGTTTGGTCACAATCTCAGTTAACCTTTTTTTGCTGTATACAGAAATGTTCTCCTTGTGACTTGGAAAAGTATACCCCTTTAGTGATTGAGAGCTAGGAGAACAAACTTCCTTTTCATACCACTCACAGCTGTTTTCCCTTTGCAGGAATGAGCTCTTTTTTTTTTTTTTTTTTTTTTTTTTTAACTTAGACGTCAGTTGGTCAGATGCAACATTTGGTATCTATCTTACCTTTGATGTGCTGCCAAACCAGCACAAGTGTTAAAATCACTTGCCCCTACAAAAATGTAGTCACAGTTGGGTGGAATCTCTCCATCAAGTGAGATTAGTTATAAAATGTTATAATACTGGGTTGGTTGTGAATAATACCGAGGACTGTGGTAAGGAACATCTTTCTACTTATTGCTGTGGGAAGAAGTGGATGACAGTGCATGTGAGTGCCTGCGTATGATTGGTATATGTATGATAGTTGGTTTGTACATTGCAGCCGATTCCAAAACTGAATAATTTATTCCAAGTTTGGCAAATCTAGAAGCTATCTGTCTATAAGTAGCTTAGGTGTTTTATGAACCTGCTGAGTAGATTCAAATGGCTTAGATTTTTTTTAACATGTTATTATTTGTTAAGAGAAAGTGGATATGCAAAGAATGATTTTCTTGATTCCAGTATGAACTATAACTACATCTGTGCACACTGATTTCAGCATAAGACTGGCTAAATGATATCGTTGGTACTTTTTAGAACAACTTATGATTTTAACGAACTTTTCTAAAATTACCATCCCAGCCTTGAGAGAACAGACCATTATTACAATGTCAAGGTTGTAAATCAAGTTTAATAATGGATGTCTACATTTACCATCTCCTTGGGGTTTAGTTTAGTAACCCCGCAAGGTTAGAGGTAACTGTTAAGACTGCTGAGTTCCCTGTACTCCTGAGATAGCAGATGTGAGGGGCCAAAAAAGGAAGAGTTTCATTGGGTTTAGAGTCCCCAGCTCTTGGCCAGTCCAGAGAAGCCCCCTGCTCCCGTGGAGTCAGCCCAGGAGTTAAGTCCTATGGTCTTGAACACATCCTACATCTGGTTAGGAAATCCAGACTTGCCCTGGGGGTACAGGACAGGACACACAGCAAGAATTTGAATCCTTCTAAACCAGTGGGTGGAAGTTCCTCATTTGGCAATAAGAATCTGCAATGGGAACTGTAATTTCAGGTTCCTATTAGGACATAACACAGATGCCTGAGCAAAGAGGGGCAGCCTTTCAATTGAAGATGCCTAGCCAGTCCAAAGCTCTGAGGCCTGGGTCAAAAGGGACTCTAGGATTTCCCGATGCAGTCTTCTTAGGACATAGTCATCCATTTAGCCAATGAATAATGCGTGTTCTGTGCCAAACACTATTGTAGGCTCTGGAGATAGAGTGGTGAAACAGAGATGAGAAAACACATCCAAAGAGGGTAGGTGACTTTTCCAAGGTCACAGAGCTATATAAAAGCTAGAAATCACTAATCTTACAACAAAAGACCACATATTTTTTCTAAAGACATATGTTTTATTCCTAATTATAGGAATAATTATTGCCTTCAAGCCTTTCCTGGTATTTTATCATAGATCTTTCAGAGGAGGTTATATCATTTTTATTCACACCAACAAGGTGAACAGCAAATTTTCCTGTATCTTACATTAGGAACTACATATGAAGTTCTGAAGTTATGTTCAACCAGAATTAGATTTATAGCATTTTGTGGAGTGATCAGGAGGCAGACTTAAATCACCTCCTTTCTCTAGCATGGACTGTTCCTTATAATTTTATCAGACCTCTTTGTTAAAGTGGATTTTTAAGGTACTGTCAACACATAGGTGAGGGCACTGCAGTTTGCAGTCGTTGAACTAGGACAGGCAGTCAGTGTCAGAAAAGACTCCCCTCCCTGCCTTTGGGCCTAGCTCTGCAATAGCCATAGGATCTCTGGTAAGTCATTGAAATTTTCTAGACTGGATTCCTCATCTGGAGGAACTAAGGGAGTTAAAATCATTATCTCTCAGGGCCCCTTCCTGCTTTATGACTATAGGATTTCACAAAATTGTTTTCTGACAAGGTAAAATAGCCCATTTCCTTGGTTTTACCATATAAAGTACTGTTGGTATAGCTAGAGCAGACTCTACATTTAGTTCTGATGTAAACATGAATTCTTGACATGAAACATCACATGCTTTTATTTCAGGGTTAACCTCCATTTCAGCTAATCATGGGAGAGATTAAAGTCTCTCCTGATTATAACTGGTTTAGAAGTACAGTTCCCCTTAAAAAGGTATGTATGATTTTACTACACCTCTTATTTGCAAAATCATGTATTGTTCTTGTGACTTAGATGTTATGCCTTAGTAGTGTTTGAGAGTAAAGGTTATTGCCAAGTATCCTGACTCTGGGTTGCAGAGCGTAAAGTTCACCTCTTTGTCAAGCGCTATCAGATTTTGAGACTCATTCAAGAGTAAAAGTGGGTGTATAACTATACTCATTATTTTATAATTGCTTTTATGTATTCAAGCAAGCAGAAATATGTGTACTCTGTTTGGTGGAAAGCTTGCAGTAACAACAACTATATAGTAGGTACAGTCAGATTCTATTATAAAGCCTTTTCCTATTCTTCAGATTTAAGAGTTACATTGGGTAACATTATAAATCCTATATTTGCAATGATAGTTGTCTTCAGGAAACCTTATTTGCCTGGGATGTCCAAAAACCCTAAGCATTTATCTTGAAGTTTGACTGTTGACTCTGAGCTCCTAATTAATCCCAAATGTTTGGGGATCACATTAACAAAAGCTAGTTAAGATGATCTGAAAATCATCTATATCTTGTTAAAATCATTTTGTCAGGGTAGACAGCTGTGGAAGTACGATACAGATTTGAATTAATAACATAGCTGCTCTCCATCTAGAAATTTGAGATACAGTTTTCTAAATATAAACAGGATATCTGCCGTATAACTGTCACTATAGTAATAGCACTATTTAATTCTTCTAACAGTTTTAACAAAGCATGGGTAGCTATGTGCCCATTTCACAGATGAGAAAACTGAAGTTCAGAGAGGTTAACTTGTTAAAGGTCACATAGCTTGGTAGAGTCTGGATCATAATCAAATTAGTCTGGCATCAAAGCCAGAAGTACTTGACTGGTAACCAAAGGGAGCCTCCCTTCCTTCTTGCTCCCTGGGAAACTACCGCCCATGCCAAAAGATGATTAGCTCCTGGGGTCCTCTACCTTGTCCCATTCCCTCAAGTAACTCATGTGAGCTCCTCTTGATGGACTCACTTTCTCAGCAAGCTGATCACCAGACCCAAAGCAACCCAAACTTCTTGAAATATTCTTAGAAGTAGTTATAGCAAGTAGCTTCATTGATGTACTTTTCTCCAGCTGTCAGTTCAGTCCATCTGTCCGTGATTGTGATAAGTTTGCTTGAAATTTCATGGTGCTAGATTTTAAATTATCAAAGAGATACTGTGTCTTCTAAAATTATCAGATAGAATTCTGACAAAATTGCCATTGAAAGAGCTCTGAGAACATTGAAGTGATAAACTTATTCCAAATGAATTATTAAAATCATTTCCTACAAAATTTTAGAGATCTGAATATCTTATCTCTGGGAATTTTATTACTACAAGATTGGGATTTACTGTGTGCACTGTCAAAGGCTGTTAAGAGAGTTTTACCACAATTATAGCAAAACAAACAACAGCAAAAAAAACAAAACCCAGAAAAACCGAAAAACAATGAAAAGCCAAACTGTGAGGAGCAAAATACAAAGTGCAAAAACATGAGTATGAGCTATTATTGTCATCATCTTTGACCCAGGGAAGTCCAAAAGGGAATTGTTAGGATCCACTGGACTTTACCTTGCCCTATTTGACTGCTCCCAGTGACACCTGTGATCCCAGTCAGTGTGCTGCTGTCTGCAATGACACCATGGACCCGCAGTATTTCCAGCTAGGAGCTCTCAGAAAACAGAATCTGGAGGCCTTGAATTTTTTAATGTAAAAGTAGGATAAATACTGATTCACATTGGCAAAAGTTCAGGCAGTTAATGTACTTTTCCAAATACCACCAAAAAGTCAAAGAAAACAAAAAGTAATCACACAGCGAATAATACTAACACTGAACACAAAATATCTGCCAAACTCAGCACTGAGCACTTGACTTGTCTCAGTTCATTTAAAGCTCATCCTTTTTCCTTGTTGTGTAAGGACCACTAATTAAGGAAGGTTTGTGATGACCTTCCTGCTCCCTACCCTTTTTTCCCAAGAAAGCCAGTTTTTTCCCTGTGCCCACTCCCCACTCCTGACTGGTTTGAAACATTCTTCCAGGACAGGGACACCTACAGCGGCAGCATCCTTCCTATCTTAGCAAAAATCTCTCCCTCAGAGGTGTTGCCTAGATCAGGTTCCAGAAGCATCTCCTGAGTGGTACCGTCTCTCCCTAGTTTGTCCTGAGAGCTTGGAGTCTTTTCTCCCTTCTGGACAGCGCTGGAGAATGACTCCGCAAATTGCCTCCTAGACACACACACACTCTCACACACACACACACACACACACACACACACACACAGCCAGAAGTATGGGAAAGAAATAAGATGCCATGAACAGTTTACTGTTTAATGATAAATAAAATAGGCTTCATATAATCATGGATGGGAAGGAAAATTGAAAACTGATTTAAAAAAAAAACTCTTTGGAAGAGTATGAAGCAATTCTGTGTATAATATGTTAGCACTGAGGAGGGCAAAAAGAGACCAAATGCAGTTTATTATATGTGCTAGTCTGGTGTGATCCCAGGATACCTTGTAACCACCAAGGCATTAAAGTTGTCAGAGAAATTATAGTAGACAGTAACAATATAAAACCAAATCCATAAAGTTTTCCATATCTTTTTCTTATAACTTTCCCTCTAGATTATCGTGGATGATGATGATAGTAAAATATGGTCACTGTACGATGCCGGCCCCAGAAATATCAGGTGTCCTCTGATATTTCTTCCCCCTGTCAGTGGAACTGCAGATGTATTTTTCCGGCAGATTTTGGCTTTGACTGGATGGGGTTACCGGGTTATAGCTGTAAGTATTGTGGATTCAGTATTACAGTTCAAGTCCACATTTCGTGGGGGTGGGGTTTTTTCTTTTTTATGTGTGTGCTTATGTTTCTGATTAATTATAATGCGTATGGTTTTTTTTTTTTTAATTGAAGGAAGCTACTGTTTTCCTGTTTTTTTGTTTGTGTTTTTTTTTTTTTTTTTTTTAAGATTTTATTTATTAGGGCAGCCCCAGTGGCTCAGCGGTTTAGTGCTGAAGCTGGGGTGTGATCCTGGAGACCTGGGATCGAGTCCCACATCAGGTTCCCTGCATGGAGCCTGCTTCTCCCTCTGCCTGTATCTCTGCCTCTCTGTCTCTCTCTCTGTCTCTCTCTCGTGAATAAGTAAGTAAAATCGTTAAAAAAAAAAAAACGATTTTATTTATTATGAGCTGGGGGAAGGGGCAGAGGGAGAAGCAGACTCCCTGCTGAGCAGAGAGCCGGATGTTGGATGTCAGACTCAATCCCAGGACTCCAAGATCATGACCTGAGCCAAAGGCAGAATTGCAACAGACTGAACCACCCAGGCGCCCCTGTTTTCCTTTTTTAAAAATGTGAACTGAAGCCTTTAGAATAAAGATGGTACCGTGCACTATGGCACAGCAAAGGGGTCTGCCCACGTTCAGGTGAGTGAAAGCTTGCTTCAGTGTAAGTTGAGACGAGGTTGATGAATTAGCTCAGACTCTCAGCATTTGGTTAAGTTTATTTCCAGTTGTTACCTTTTTACTACCTTTGGTCTAAATCTAGTTTCCCGTTGATCATTCTTGAATCTCTTCTGGGCGAACAGTGGAGGTGAGAGAAGGCACTGTATTTTGTGACTAGTTTTGTGGCAGTGCCTCGACTGTGTGACAGTGGAGGCTGGTCTCCTAACTCCCCAGGAAGGAGAGACTCTGGCTTTGAGCTGGCAGTTGTTTCTGGGAGCTGGAATAGTAACACAGAAACGGGCCTCCCTATGGGAGTTAAAAATGTTAATATACATTTTATTTACTGTCTGAAGGAGAGAAAATGCTGGCCAGATCTCTTCTCTTGGAATGTAACTGAAAATTCTGCTGGGTTTACCACCAACTAGGGCCGCACAAAACAAATCCTAGTTCTTCCTCCTGACAGCCCTTGTGGAGAAAACTAGTTATTATCAGCACCGCCTGCTGCCTTCCCCCAACGTCTTTTCTTCTCTGGCAAAATTCTCCACATTCTTTAATCATTCCTCATATGATGTGTTTTGAGTCTCTGCAAAATAATCCTCCCTTGTTCTGGGTTTTTGTAAATTCCTCTTGATGGACAGCATTGCAGGAGAGCAAGATGTCACCCTACCACAGTACCTTTCCTGGTGGCCACTCTTAATCAGCCAGGGACGGGCAAACTGAGGGGCCACAGGCATCTCTCCCACTTTAGAGACTGTCTGAAGTTGACCGTGTGTTTATTGCTCCAAACTGACAGGTCACGATCGCTTTGCCTTCTGGATGGATATTTCTTCTTGCCCTCAAGCTTCTTGATGTGGGATTTCCTTATTTCATAAGCTGGATAATGAATAAAGAAAAGGCCAGGGGCTCCTGGCTGGCTTAATTAGTGGAGCATGTGACTCTTGATCTTGGGGTTCTGGATTTGAGCCCCATGTTGGGTAGAGATTACTTAAAAATAAAATCTTTAAAAAGGGTGCACCTGGGTGCCTCAGTGATTGAGCATCTGCCTTTGGCTTGGGTCGTGATCCCAGGGTCCTGGGATGGAGTCCCACATCAGGAGCCTGCTTCTCCTCGGCCTATGTCTCTGCTCTCTCTGTGCTCTCATGAATAAATAAACAAAATCTTAAAAAAAAAAAAAAAGTTTAAAAAAATCTTAAAAATAAAATGGAAAAGGCCAATGGTGCCTTCAAAGTTACTTTGTCCTTATACACCTACCTCCATGAGATTTTAAAATTTATTAAATAATTGTTAGTATCTCACAGTTAAAAGGCACAGGCACTTTTCTCATTTAAATTTTTACTGATTTATTGATTTTTATTGATTTTAAATACAATTTAATTTGATCACATGCGGGATCCCTGGGTGGGGCAGCGGTTTGGCGCCTGCCTTTGGCCCAGGGCGCGATCCTGGAGACCCAGGATCGAATCCCACATCAGGCTCCCGGTGCATGGAGCCTGCTTCTCCCTCTGCCTGTGTCTCTGCCTCTCTCTCTCTCTCTCTCTGTGACTATCATAAATAAATAAAAATTAAAAAAAAAAAAAATTTGATCACATGCAGTTGTCAGAAATAAGACAGAGATATATCCCTTGTATACTTGGCCCAGTTTCTCCCAACAGTAACATTTTACAAAACTATAGTAGGGTGTCATAACCAGAGTATTGATATTAATACAATCCACTGATCTTATTCAGATTTCCAGTTTTACTTGTACTCAATTGTGTGTGTGTGTTAAGTTGTATACAATTTTATCACCTGTCTAGAACATAAATATCTTTAAATTAAAGGCTTCATAAAAATATCTTCTTGGGGAGCCTGAGTGGCTCCGTCATTAAGCCTCTGACTTTAGTTCAGGTCATGATCTCTGTGTCATGGGGTCGAGCTCCACATTCAGCGGGGAGTCTTCTGCCTCTCCCTCTGCCAGTCCCCCTGCTCCTGTGCACGCACAAATGTGTATTCTCTTTTTCTTTCTCAAATAAATAAAATCCTTTTTTTAAAAAAATCTTGTTTTCTATCATCTGACTCAAATTCTCAAATTCTCAAATTTTCTGCTAGGGAGCAGCAGGTCTCCATCCTTTCAGAATAGTGGAATCTTACGCACAAATAAAATGTTTAATAATAAAAGTAACATAATTACATCAAATCTAAAATTATGCTATAATATACATGGTGGTATCTATTCCAGCGATTTGTTAATGACAAAAAATTAATCTAAGTGCTTAAAACAACTAACCTGTCGGGACTTTTACTTATTATTATAGAGGGGAATTCTTAGGTGACAAGCTTGAGTCCCCTCAAAAGGAGTTAGTGGCTTATATTTCTTGTCCTCAGTATCCATAGGCTACTGAGGGACAGGCACCATACTTTTTTGGTCACAAATAAAAGTATAAGGGATCCCTGGGTGGCTCAGCGGTTGAGCGCCTGCCTTCAGCCCAGGGCTTGATCCTGGAGTCCCGGGATTGAGTCCCACATCGGGTTCCTTACATGGAGCCTGCTTCTCCCTCTGCCTGTGTCTCTGCCTCTCTCTCTCTCTCGTGAATAAATAAATAAAATCTTAAAAAAAAAAAACAAAAGTATAAGAAATCAGATAATAGAATGACTAAGTCAATTATAAAAGAGGAACAATTTTATTGAATACTCCCTTTGGGCCTTGCTGCCAAAAAGAGCGGGAATTCTCCATAGAATTTTATTTCAAGTTCTCCTGAACCGTAATTAGAATTAAGTTGAATTTAAGGGAAAACAGTATTTCTTTACTTTGAAGGGTTCTGGCGTATTCATCCTATGAGCCCCAGAGTTTCTCAGCTATTGGGAAAGGAAACAGATGTGAATTGAAATTGTTACTCATATCACTGGTGTGCTATTCTGTTTTAAATTGATCTCTTAGGTAAACTGTGAATTTTAAAGTTTAGAAGAAGATGAGAGCGTATTTTCACATAGACTGAATAAGGAGCAGAGCTTGAGCAAAGAAAAGCTTTATGGTAGAGTCCTGAATTTTTCATATATTTATATATTGTTATTAAATAATAATTGCTGTTATTTCAGTTGCAGTATCCAGTTTATTGGGACCATCTTGAATTCTGTGATGGATTCAGAAAACTTTTAGACCATTTACAACTGGATAAAGTGAGTACCCTAAAACTAATTATTTAAATGTGATTTTTTTTTTTTTAAGATTTTATTTATTCATTCATCAGAGACACAGAGACACAGAGACGGGGGCAGAGGGAGAAGAAGGCTCCATGCAGGGAGCCCGGTGTGGGATGATCTTGGGACTGCAGAAACGCGCCCTGGACTCCAGAATCATGCCCTAAGCCGAAGGCAGACACTTAACTGCTCAGCCACCCAGGCGTCCCATAAATGCAACATTTACATTATAAAGGCTGGCGTTGTCTTTCTTTTGTTTCTTTTATTTTTTTTTTTTTTTTTTTGTTTCTTTTATTTTTTAATTTTTTCTTTTGTTTTTAAAATGACAGTTCCCAAAAGAAAATTTACGCTTTTAAGGTGTGTGAGTATGGTTTTTAATATATTCACAGATAGGTGCAACCAACAGCACAGTCAATTTTAGGACATTTTTTTTTCACCCAGAGGAAACCACATATTCATTAGCAGTCACTCCTCACCTTGCTCCCTGTGGCCCTGGCAACTTAATCTATTTTCTGCCTGTGTGAATATATACTTTCTAGGTATTTTATATAAATGAAATCATGTGATATTCACCTTTTCTAACCGACTTCTTTATCTTCACATAATGTTTGCACGGATCATCCACATAGTAGCATGTATCAGTACTTCGTATTCCTTTTTATGGTCAAATAATATCCCATTGTACATGTGTACCACATTTATGTATCCATTTGTCAGTTGATGCACATTTGGATTGTTGCCATTGTTGGCTCTTAGAAAGAACACTACTCTGAACATCTGTGCACAAGTTTTTGTATGGACATATGTTTTTGGTTCTCTTGAGTATGTACCTAGGAGTAGAATCATAGTAGTCATAGTTTTCTTAAACATAAATTACTAAGTGGGGTGCCAGGGTAACTCAGTCGCTTAATTCCACCTTCGGCTCGGGTCATGATCTCAGGGTCCTGGGATCCAGCTCTCCTGGAGCTCCCTGCTCAGCAGGAGTCTCCTTCTCCCTCTGCCCCACCCTCCACTCATGTTCTCTCTCTCTCTATCAAATATAAATAAAATCTGGAAACCACTTAGTAATTTGGGTTTTTTTTTTATTCTCTAACGCAATCTGTGGATAATATTTTTTAACTTGTATGCACAAATTGTTTTCTTGACAGGATGTATAAATTGTATTTAAATACGATATTTCCTGGGGCGCCTGGGTGGCTCAGTGGTTGAGCGTCTGCCTTGGGCTCAGGTCGTGATCCCGCAGTCTGGGATCGAGTCCCACATCAGGCTCCCTGCATAGAGCCTGCTTCTTCCTCTGCTTGTGTCTCTGCCTCCCTCTGTGTCTCATGAATAAATAAATAAAACCTTTAAAAAATACAATATTTCCTAGGTTTCAAAGTACTATAGATATTTTCATCTAATGACTAGTGATGAAACACTATAGTGACATTATATTCTGTGGTTGGTGATAACTAAAACAGCTTTTTTTGGTATTTATGTTAGGATTGATTATTGTTTTAGTATCCTTATGTTTGTTTGCAATTAGGTTCATCTTTTTGGGGCTTCCTTGGGAGGCTTTTTGGCCCAGAAATTTGCTGAATATACACACAAATCTCCCAGAGTCCATTCCCTCATCCTCTGCAATTCCTTCAGTGACACTTCTATCTTCAACCAAACTTGGACTGCAAACAGGTAAGAACGTAAACACTTGGTCAAAATTCTTATGATTTTTGTTCAGTGGAATTTTTAATATGTTAGCTTTTGGGGTTTTTTTCATTGCATCGAAGAGCAGGAGGAAGGGGTTATGTCTACTCCTGTCTTTTGAAACTGCCCTGGCTTTTAAAATTGAAACAATTAGGAGCACCGGGATGGCACAGTTGGTTGAGCCTCTTGGCTCTTGGTTTCACCTTAGGTCCTAATGTTGAGATTGTGAGTTGAGTTGGGCTCCGCACTCAGTGTGATGCCTGCTTGAGATTCTTTCTCCCTCTCCCTCTGCCCCTCCCACTTGTTCTCTCTCTCTCTCTCAGATAAATAGACAAATCTTTTTTAAAAATATTTTTTAATAAAATTACAATCACCTTTACAAAATGAAATAAACTCTGGATTCAGCTATTTCTATTACTCTAAATTGTTTAGTTTTGTTTAATGTACATTTATATGCTCTTACAGTTTCTCTTCAGTGCCTATATAACTATAGTGTTCTACTTGTTCCACTTATTTTCTGTAAACAATGCCATCTATTGAGCAACACAGTTTCTTTAGCCATTTGGCATCCCCCAGTTTTTCATCATGTTCTACTGTAAATCTTTATACAAATTACTTTTTTTTCCTTCCCTTTCTGGGTTATTTCCTTGAGATGTGTTTCCCAAAATAGAATAGAACATTTAGTCTGTCAGTGGATGTTTTGCACATCATGACACTTTAATATTAGTCTGCTTTCAGAAAGATGGAAATGGTGGAATGCTTTTGGAGCAACCAGTGGGGTGCTTGTTACTTTTGAGCCATCCTTTCATTGAAGATACCATTTTTAGTAGTTTGAAAGTATCTAATAGTACCTTAAAGCTGACCTAATGTGGTTTCTTTCATTGCTAGCAAGGCTAGGCTCAACTCGCTCCTCCTGCCCCCCCCCCAAAAAAAGCCCAGTGAGTAAACATTCCTGGAAGATCAGGTTGAGGGATCCCTGGGTGGCGCAGCGGTTTAGCGCCTGCCTTTGGCCCAGGGCGCGATCCTGGAGACCCGTGATCGAATCCCACGTCAGGCTTCCGGGGCATGGAGCCTTCTTCTCCCTCTGCCTGTGTTTCTGCCTCTCCCTCTCTCTCTGTGTGTGACTATCATAAATAAATAAAAATTAAAAAAAAATAAGATCAGGTTGATTTTCACAGAATACTATAGATAAACATTGTTTTCATGATTTTCACATCTCTTTAAAATTGTAGGGACGGCTGGCTGGCTCAGTTGGTAGAGCATGAGACTTTTGATCTCTGGGTCATGAGTTTGAGCCCCATGTTGGGCATATAGCTTACTTAAAAAAAGATTGTACTCTGTTCTTTCTAAAACCTTTGCTTGATATTATCTCAGTAGTCAGTTCAGCATTTGTGCAACAGTTTCTTACATTTACTACAAATAGTTCATGTCCACACAATGCACTAAAGCTCACTGATTATTTTTGACGATTTTTAAAAAGATTTATTTATTTATTTATTTGAGACACAGAGAGACAGAAAGAGTGAGAGAGAGAGCATGTAAGGAGCCTGATGTGAGACTCTATCCCGGGTCTCCAGGATCAGGCCCTGGGCTAAAGGCAGCGCTAAACCGCTGAGCCACCTGGGCTGCCCATTTTTGACAATTTTTGGCGATTTTAATGTTGTTTTAGTTGTCAGAACCAAGAAAGCCCCCACTTTGTGTTCCAGCACGTGAGCTACATTTTATCAACTATCTGAGTGCTTGCTGTGTACCACCCATTGAGGCCACAGGGTCAAGCAAAGCCAGGAGGGTCTGCCCCTCACGAGGTGCCTAGGTAGGATCACCTTGAGAAGCTAAGGAAGCCATAGGGGTTGGGTTGGAGAAAGGTAATGAAGGATGGCCAGCTGTCCTCGTGAGGGATGCTCACCTTCCAACAAGCCATTCCATGGAGAAGGCACATCAGAAGGTGGTCTCTTCCTTTTATAAGTCATTTTCAGCATAGGTTTGGAGAAAGTAGTGTTCACCCTATATAATGGCTCTGAACATTCATAATTAATGGCATAAATACCAACTAAAAATCACATATAGAAATTCATAAATTGAATTGCCTTGAATTAGTGCAGGTGAATCTACTAGTAGCAAACTTTGGAAGGTACAATCATTCTTTCATTTTGCTATTTTGAAATACCGAACAATCAAAAGGTGATAAAAACCTGAAGGTTGAAATCTTAAGTTTTCAGGTTTTTGTTTTTTTTTAAGATTTATTTATTTTACAGAGGGAGAGAGAATGTGAGGGACAGAGGGAGAGGGAGACTCTCCAGAAGACTCCCTCCTGAGCACGGAGCCCACTGTGGAGCTCGACCCCTCAACCCTGAGATCATGACCTGAGCCAAAATCCAGAGTCGGCCACTTAACCGACTGAGCCACACAGGCAGCCCACATTTTCCATTTTCTAAGGAGAATAGTTTTAGCCATTGGAAATAAGGCCAATTAGTAAAACCAAAACCAAAACTCAGAATTATCAAAATGTCTACCTTGGTAAAGATATTTGAAATACTGCTTATAATTATTCCAAATCCTCAAATAAAACTTGACTATATTAAACCATAACTCTTTTAGGAGCTCGGGAAAATTTACATAAAAATATGATGCTTCAAAACCAGCTCTTTGAAAGAAGAGACTAGATCATTTTATCTTTAGATCCTAAGTAGCTAATACAGAGCTTCAATATCGAATGAATATTTGCCATTTTTGTGTGGTCTTGCAGATTTGATGATCAGGTCTTTGTTTTACAGCTTTTGGCTGATGCCATCATTTATGCTCAAAAAAATCGTTCTCGGAAACTTTTCATCTGGCCCAGTGGACCCTATGATGGCTGATGCTATTGATTTTATGGTGGACAGGGTAAGGATTTTGGCATTAGAATG